>NC_089584.1:70115803-70418240 GCF_019320115.1 Miscanthus floridulus
ATCCAAATGCCGAGGAGTCCCCAGCTTAGTTGGCGATAAAGCGACGAACCATCCAACCAATTGGTTGGTGAAGAATCAAGCATCGAGCAGCCCAACCAACTGGTCGACGGTGAAGTGAGCACCAAGTAGAAGTGAGCGTTGAATAGTCCGACCAGCTGGTTAGCGACAAAGGTCATGAACCTAGCGGTCTGACCAGTTGATCGGTGGAGAAAACAACGACGGAGCTTGCTGAAGACATCGACCTTAGGTGAAGTGTACACACTTAGGCTTCGTTGGCGAAGTCAGATGATCATCATCCATGACTTAGTCAAAGAGGATGTTAGTATTGATACATGCGCCACAAGGTATAATGTATACATTATACTCCTCAAGCTGGACAGTAGGTGAAGAATGCACCTGGTGTCAGGATCAAAGAAGTACAATGATCAATTAATCAGAATAACTGAGTCCTAGCTTAGCCGAGCACATAGCCAGCCCCTAGCTTAGCTGAAGACCAAAAAGAGGAAAAACAGTACACTCACTGCTAGGTGAAGTGTACACACTTAGTCTCCAAGCCTACTGTAAGATAGAGCAACATTTTGTAGCAGGATCAAAGAAACAAGTGAAAAGATCAAAATCCCTATGCTGAGCACTGGACATTGGAGTAAAATTTGGAGAGTGCTGAGCACTTAAAAATGAAGAAAAAATGGAGAGTGCATAGCACTTTACCATTGGAGAAAATTAGAAAGTGCTTAGCACTTAAACTATGGAGAAAATGGAGAGTGCTTAGCACTATACCATGTAGAAAATGGAGAGTGCTTAGCACTATACCATGGAGAACATAGGAGAGCATGGAGAATATTGGAGAACATGGAGATCATTGGAGAGTGCTTAGCACTTAACTGTGGCGAGATTGGAGAGCATGGAGAATATTGGAGAACATGGAGAGTGCTTAGCACTATACCGTGGTGAAATTTGTAGAACATGATGAAAATTGGAGAACCGTGGCAAAAATTGGAGACCATGGTGAAAATTAGAGACCTGTGGCGAAAATTAGAGACCCGTGGCGAAAATTGGAGACTATGGCGAAAATTAGAGAACCGTGGCGAAAATTGGAGACCCGGGGCGAAAATTGGAGACCGTGGAGAGTGCTAAGCACTGTACCGATGAGACATCGGGGGCATTCTATCCCGAGGTGTTTGTGCACGCTTAGAAATATATGCATCACCGAGGAGCCACTGCCGATCGCTCGTGGCGCAGAGCGCTACTGCTCATGCATACTTGGGTGCTAAATCGAGGACATGGCCGCTTTTGGGTAATGCGAATGAGAACATGACTGGTCAGTGGCAATGAAATTGACCAGCCCTCGAGCTTTTCTAGCCTGTCGCCATGGTGGCAATCACTATTATCACAACGCAGTTCTTCATGGCAGTCATCATCGTGGCGTGGCGTAGCTTGATTACGACTCAGGTGGCTCGCTTAGCAGCTCGCTTGGCAGCATGGTGGCTCCAGCGGCATAGCGGCTTGGTATCACGGTGGCTCGAGCGGCTCGATGGCTTAGTGGCATGGCGGCACGATGGCTCGGCGGCATGGTGGATCGGTGGCATAGTGGTTCGAGCAGCTCGAAGGCTCAGCGGCACGGCAGCACGGCAGCTCGAGTGGCATAGTAGCTTGGTGGCACGGTGGCTCGGTGGCATGGCGGCTCAGTGGCTTGGTGGCATGGCGGCTCGAGCGGCTCAGCGGCACGGCGTCTCAGTGGCATAGAGTCGTAGGCAAACAGGCATAATCAGAGCCTGGCGAAGTCAATTCACGTGGGGAGACAAAGCCCTTGAGCGTGTCTGACCGAGGCGAGAGCACAGTCTGATTTGAATGGCGATAGTATACGTCATCTTAAAGATGTTTAGCATGGAGAAATAAGTAATTTGAAAAAAATTATGGAAAACAAATGGAGAAAAGCACAGGGCCACTGCTGCTGTTGACAGTTATCAAGGTAGACAAAGTTATATATATGTTAGAATATTCAATGGAAAAAACCATGACTTAGCTCGTTTGGATTGATGACGTTGGAGTCACATTTCATGGGTGTAGATCAGTAGCAAGGGAATTTATTTCTTGCATGCATGCTCGAGGTTGTATGTAGATACAGTCAAAACACCGTGATGATTTGTTTACTTATCTTGCATGGTATAGTAGATAATATGTCATCCTTTGCTTGTTGATGTTGATAATGCGTCGCCGTGAGTTGCCTCATAATGTTGAGTCGATAGCGAGGACCACGCGAGCCGTCGATGAGGGCTGATGAGTGCCGCCGAAGGATGATGATAGGTCGATGTTGGGTGATGCAACCGAATTCTTGAAGTTGACCTGCATGTTGCTGGCTTGCCGCATGTAGCCATCTCCTTGATTGGTGCCGATAAAGCGTAGCATTGGTCCTCCAGAGAACTCTTACGAAGAGCGATGCGCCTCGGAGCCTTGAGCTGAGATCGCCGTGTCACGGAGCCGAGTCATCGCCGTAGATGGTGATGATGATGGAAAATTCCCATCTGGTTCTCCCTAAGCGCAGCTGACGATGAAGCGACAGACAATCGAACTAGTTGGTTGGCGAAGTGAGCACCGAGTAGAAGTGAACGCCGAACAGTCCGATCAACTGGTCGGATATTGCATTATGGAACATCTTAAACATGGAGATATTAAACTTGGAGACATTTAATTATGAAAAATAATAGGAGAAATCATAATTGGAGAAGCATGACAAAAACTCAGAGAAAATAATTAGAGAAAGCTGTATTAAATGCAGATATAGTAGAGCTACTTAGCTTTAGTCAAAATGTCTGATCGACGGCGTATGACGTTATCTGGTCGGCATCGACGAAATTGCCCGGCCCTCGAACTTTCCAGCCTATCGTCATGGCAGCGGTCGCGGTCATCATAGCGTCGTTCTACGCAGCGATCATTGCGACGCAGCATGCGATCAGAACGAGTTGTAACAGAACCACCCAATTTATACAAGATCAAGTACGGCTGTCCCCGCTAACACGTTGACACGCGTCTACTTTCACTCATATAAACCCGGTAGTCCGCCGAGTGTCCCGAAAGACCTCGGTAAATCAACATCACAACCAAGATCGCGTGATTAAGCAAATACACATCACATACACAGGGTTGCAGCGGAAATAATATTACAAGTTTGGGTTTCAAAACCAATTAGTGAAAACAACATAGCTTTCAAAAGATTACATTAATATATGTTCCAAATACATTGCTAGCATAAGTGACATCATCCGACAAAAGCATATAGATGAGAAGTAACTATAGAATCACTGAGCCACCGGTGGTTAGCCACCATCTTCATAGGCCGAGAACTTCACCTGCAACATGGTGGGATAAACCCTGAGTATGAGAAGGTACTCAGCTAGACTTACCCATCAAAACCAGAAATAAAGGACACCAAGGGTCATGCAAGGCTTATGAGGTGGGCTAGCTTGACACAGTTGCATAAAAGAGCTTATGAAGATAGTGACCAATTTAAACTTAGCATCGAGTTTATCATCATTTACCTGTCCACTAGATTAGCACCTGTACTAGAGCACTCACTTATTAGGAGCAAACAATATTAACCATAGCAGGTATAATAAGGCTGTCATCATCATATCATCATTTCTGAACCATTATGTTATTTAGTGTATCTACTTTGGAGATAAGCCCGTCAAGTTCTCACTAACCGGGAGAGACGGCGACTCGAATCGAATTACAACTCAGCTGAGGGGGTATTCCTAACTCTCACCCTGGCATACTTAGCAAGGGTAGCCATGGGTTACCTTTGGTACAACTCAGGAACCAAATTCACGGGTTCGATCAGTGCCAGCGCTCTCAGGGATTACCCTTCTGCAAGGACGGTCAGGACTTTTAAATCACCTACCCTTCGACTCACGCCTACGGCTCCCTTCCAAGGCGTACTTTATACTTATCGACTCCCGGCCTGAGTTGAGCTACTCGGCTTCACGGTCGGTCTTCGAACATGGCCAACTAAGAGAGAGGCGTGCGTTCAACATGAACAGGAAAGGCTCCAAGATTCAGTCCTTAATCGACACAGATGGAGTCACTGCAAACCGGCAAGCCTCCGTCCGGTCTTCATTTCAAATTAAGACCGGTTCTTTTCCACGATAGCAAATATAGCCAACCGTGCCATATGTATCTTCCTATCTCTCGCAGGTGACAGGAAATCACCTAACTTCTACTGTGTTTAAGCAGGGCTAAGCACTACACGAGCCTGAGCTACATAGGATTCAGGGTAACAATATCTGGACAAGGATTGGGTAACCAATGCAGCAAGTGTTTGCATCCAATACCTAAACTTAATGCAACAACATGTAATAATAAAATTGTAACTGCATTTCGGAAATTAGGAGGCTTAATATGCTCTGGGGCTTGCTTGGGATCCGACACAAGTCAGTTCAGTTAGCTTGCACCGTCCTGGTGACATCTCAGGTCCTAGCACTTGCTTAGTCCTTCCATCTTTGGGATAGATCCATCAAACACTGTCTTCGGGTTTGACTCCAACATTGCATCCTTCACGTGGTGCATCTAGCGTACCTAGATGAGATGCAATATGCAAGTGTATGAATACATGGAAGTCCAATAGACAATGCATCGCATGCAGTAAGTAAGACAAGCACAAGGTTACATTAATCATGCACAAGCACTTCGCATTGCCTACTTTAAATATCGCACAATTTATCATCCCACGATAGCAAAGAAGATGACAACACCAAGCATGACACAAATTTTCCAAGATCTCAGGTACTCTAACTCAACCATCATCAAAGGTATGAGCCACACTTAGCAATATACAAGCAAACAACTATAATTGGAATCTGTCAATTTCTAGACATGCAAACAGCAGCTACAAGATTTAGCTATAAGTGGAGTTACACAAATCCAAATGACTTACAATAAGACATTTTGGAAAGCTTATGAAATTGTATACAATTAATTTTTAATCATCTTAGCATGATTCTCAAGTTAACTAAGTCAAATATACCCATTTACAGAAACTGGTCCACAATTGACAGAGAGCAATCAATTCTGTAACCCAACTTTAAACAGGCATAACTTACAAACCACAAAACCAAATGCCACCAAATTTTAACAGCAGCTACATACATGAATTATATCCAACTTTGTTATTATCACCAAAAGCACATTCAAACCTAACTAGATCAAACACTAGCATCTTCTAGATCTGCTCAGAATACAATCAAAACCTGATAGAAGACTTAAAAGTCATGTAACTCCTACACTATCAGGCCTATGGCCTTAAAATTTGAACACAAGCAAGACCATGGAATTTGCTACAACTTTTGTATTCACTACAACCATAGCAAACATCATTTACACCACGAAAATAATTGCACAAGCAAAACTGCAAATGCAATCCAACAGCAGTGGTACAGAAAACTGATAGGAAGTTCAGAGAAGCATAACTGGAGTTCTAGATCTCCAACAAATATGAACCATAACTTTTTGAAAATATTAGGAAGTTACCTATAACTTTCTTATCCTCATATTAAAATGATTCTACAGTTAGAAGGGTCAATTAATCCAATAATTGCATCTCTGTCCAAAACATAGACAGAAACTGACATGCCATTTAAACAGCTATAAATGGAGTTATACATGTCTAATAAATGTGGTTCTATACTTTTTCAAAAGCTTATCAAATTCTAAACAACTTTGTTGTAAACACCTAAAGCTAATTCTACTATTAAGAAGGTCCCACAATACCAACAAGGTAACCTATCAGAGTTTGGGCAGAAACAGCCACTGATATTTAAGCAAGTATAACTCAAGATCTTCTTGACCAAAAATCATGATATTTAGATTTTTAAAAAGCTTAATAAAAGTACTACAACTCATGTATTATCACAAAGTCATGATTCATAACCTAACTAAGCCAATTAATTTAATCTTGCAGACCTATTCAGAATAGGGGTAAGGCAATACAGGTAAATTGTTATTTTTATAGATCTTAAACTATCAAGACTACAATACTGAAATTTTTTCCAGACATCACTAATCACATCATTAACACTCCATAAAAATTTCACATTTATTTGAGTAAAATAACTGCAGTTATAAAAAGGACAAGACATGACTAGCATTAAGAACCTAACTGCCTAAATCTATTTTTACAGCAAACTATTTAAACTTAAACATGTAATATTATAGATCTATACATAGAGAATTTCACAAGGATTCCAAAAAGTCCACATTTGTTATTTTAGGAGTTTGATACTAATTAATATGAATTTTCCAAGTTCATCAATCAAATCTGTAAAAATCAAAGAAAGGAATACAAATCATGCACCGAGGTCCCTGCATTTATCCCAAATTAAGTCGAACAAAAAGATCCTTTTCTGCACTGTTCACAGGAGTCACTAGTTCTTCACAAAACCCCCTGCCTTTTCCCTTATTCGAGCGCGAGGTCCTTCTCTCCTTCTTCACGGAGTCACAGAAACGGAGCAGAGCATCGGCTCGAGGACGTGGCCGGGCTCCGGGATTCCAGCGGGGAAGCGATCCTAGGGTAGCGGGAAGGGGCTGGCCGGCCTAGCCGCAACCAGCTGTGGCCCGCCCCTGGCCAAGCCCGGTCGGATGTAGCAGTAGCGGCCTGCCCACGGCAGCAGGCGGCCCAGCGGCCGGCACGCCGGCGACAGCAGTCTGTAGGTGACCGCGCGACCGAGGAGATGGCGTAGAGGAGCAGCGCGAGGCCAGGAAGAGGAGGACAAAGTTGGTTGGGGTGGCAGGGTGCTGGTTGCTGGTCGGCCATGGAGCTCCACTCCTTGTCCATGGTGGCCGCTCGGACTGGAGAGCGGAGAGAGGCGCTAGGGTGGCAGAGGGAGTGGGGAGGCGAGTGAGGAAGGCCGGATGTCCATTCAAGAGAGCGCAGAGGCACTGGGACACACGTTGGCATGGAGCAGGGAGGTGGGGCACTGCTGCCCTGCATGGTGGCCACGCCCTGGACACGCGCCCATTACGTCGAGCATGTGGCGGGTGACGAACGGGGCATGGCGGGCGGCGCTTTGGGCTGGATCTGGGCCGAATCAGGACATGGGCCGAATACGAAGATTGAAGCCCGCACGAAGCTCTATGTTTTTCATTAAGGGGGTTCAGCCATTAGCAAAACATATTAGAAGATAAATGTATGCCAAAACAGCAGTGTCAACACCTTGACGGCAGTCACGGAAACTCGCTTTCGGTGGTCAAAACTTCTTCAAACTGAATCCAACTTTTTCTATGCTCTTCACCAAGATGTAAACTCCAACTTTCACTTTTGGGTCAACTTGAGATGCTTAATGAATTTTAGAGAACGCGAGACGCCAACGCCGATGTCGATGAATTTCAGACTTAGAATATTTCTAAGTGTTGCAGACTGCAGCGGAATCAATCTTGTGACCTTTGATTGTCAAGCTTAGAGATAGATTTAGACTTAGGTCCTTAAATAAAGTTTGTAGTACACAAACTATACTACAACTTTTGTTTAAGGTCAAACCTCGTATCTTGAATATAAACCATTCTTTTACTTTGGTCAAAGCAACATCTCGTTAACCCTAGAATTAGAGTTTTCGACCAATTGAGGCCTTTTCTTGACATGTGCTCAATACAAACCCTTCATGACTTTTGTTGTAGAGTTCAATTAGAGTTGTTTGAGCAAGGTTGCAAGGTTTGGTTGACTTCATAGGTTTCCATCCACTTGATAAAGCAATTCATGCAATGATATGACTTATCATTTCATGTGACTTTTTTATTCCAAACTTCATGAAACTTTTCCAGTGATCAATATAGATGGATATTGATGTGAGACACATGAAGATATTCCAATAACACCAGCCAAGCATATATCTTGAAAAGGGCCTATATGTAAAGCAAGGGTGCAATATCCGAGTTTAGGTTGGGGCTTATTTCCATAGGTTTGATCTTGACATCTCCATCGTCACTTAACATGTCATGTTTGAGCTCAAACCCATTGCTTAACTGGTGACAAACACCTAGGGTGTTACAGCCCTCCCCCCTTAAAGAATCGCGTCCCGAGATTCGGTGCGAAAGACTTTTAAGGGAAGAGAAACATGTCATCCAGTTTCCAACATCAGTGATAGCATTAGGCCACTTAACTTTAGAGTATCAGAGAGGCTAATTTGGTCATGACACTTTCTAATACTTGCTCTTCGTCGTAAGTTGTTGTCTGAAGAATTTCTTTCGTTGGCGTCCATAAAGCATTGTTACATTGGGAGGAATCCAAGATAGCACTGTCCTATGTACTTCGTCCTCGATGTACGAAGAGTGATATAAGCGTAGACTAAATACTTGTAACATCTACTTCTCTAGTGGATATAGCATAGAACTTATGGACTTTGCACTAGATCATAGTTGGTTGACGGATATTCCTTGCAACAGTGCTATATTTGTTCCCAAGGGTTGAAAAGCAGTTCTCTACAAAAGTGGCTTGAGCACAACTTCTTGTAAAGGATGTGATCATAGATGGGGTAAACATCCTTTGAGGACATGAGAAGCTAGTTAACCAATATCCAAACTGGTTGTAGCGGTGCACTCACTCATATTTCCACTGATGGAAAGCTACATAATGTTCCATGTATGCAGTGCTCTTTCTCTGATAACAATACTGTATTACCTAAGTCTGTTGAGTGAGTGGTGAATGTGATAGCTGACTCTGTTGACTCAGCATTTTTGACGACCATTATTTAAGGGAATTCTCATATCCCAGCGGCAATCGTTATCTGAGTTGTATCTGAGGCAACCCCTTGGGTAAAACACATGGAAGACACCTTAGGCATGTCAGCATTGGAGAACCATTGATGCAGAAGGATGTTAGCAAAGCTTGGAGGGCAACACAAGTTGCAAGTAATCACAAAACTAGGGACTAGTTCACTACCAAGCAGGTTAAGTACAATTTGCCTTCGTGGTGCAGTAGCACAGCAAGTTGGGTTTACTTGCATCGTAGCAAAACCAGCTTTCTTAAACTATGTTTGATGTCGAGGCTTCCATTCTTAGGCCAATCAATATCTCAAAAACCATAATCCAAAAATCTATGGTTTGACACCTTTCTAATTACTTTCGAATTGCAAGAGCACAATTTGACTTCTAGAACACCTTGACTACTCACGCATTGCTGATCTAAGAGGGCAAAAGCAAGGCACATAGGGTTGCACTTAGTCTCCTCAAGGGTATAGAGGGTTGTCTAACAGCAAGACATCTACAAGTTGTAATTTCTTGGCATGAATTACAAACACAACCGTCTAATGCAAAGGATGATCGCAGTCACAGTGAAATTGCAGATTATGTACCCTTTTGTTTTCTATTCATATCTCACAAACTACTTCTCCAATATGCACAAATTTTGGTGGGCTTGTAGATCCATGGGCCTTCTAACTACTCACCAAAATTTAACTCAACCGGACACCATTTGACCATCCAAACAATTCATCTACCAAAATTACTGTGTTCTAAAATGGCAGCAAAACGAGCCGACAAGATATCTCTCAAATCCGATGTTTTACTCAACCAATACTCAAACCAACTTAAGACATTGAAGGGTCCTAAGCAAGGAATGAGATCACCAAGTTTGGGATCAATCCAACTTCGTTTGAGTCACTAATCGCCGGCTTGAAGATAACCGGTTTCGTGCCACAAAATCTGGACAGATTTTGTGTTCTCCCTTTTCTTTGCTTCACACATTGAGGTGTGTGTTTTGCACTCTCTAACCTTTCTCATAGCAGCAGCAGTCTTTCTCTAGCTGAAGATGGAGGCTATAGTCTTCCTGACATGTTTCTTAGGTAACAATTTCCGTCGTTGATCTAGACACCAACTTGATGATGCACAAGCATTGGACTTGTGGGCTATTTTCGCAGGGCACAAAGCATTATTCCACATGTAGGGCATTCCTACAGGGACAAGGAACCGTTTATGAATATTCTCTGGCACTTGGTCCAATAGAACCTTGAATAAATCCATTTGTGGTACCTAGGGCACAATGATGCTGATCGAAACTAGGGATGTGCTTTCGCTAGCTCCTACATAGCTGATACAACGTCTTGTACTATCTGTGTGATTGTCCAAGATGGAATTGACTTGATAGCATAGGTTTTGGAAAACAAAGCAGTAGCTGTATTGCTAAACGGCTTGCTATTACATTGCTTAACATTGCTCTGCGAGACATGGCCTTCGTAATTAGCAAAAAGTTGTCACCTAGCTGGAGGTTAAGCTTCCGACTAGTAACTAATCAGTTGTCTCTCAACACTAAAAGTTCTAAATCTGCACTCTTGCCAACAATAGTTGTGATTGATGCATAACAGATGGTCGCCATCGAAGTCAGCAGACAAGGGGTCACACTAAAGATTGTTGATCTCAACTGTGCGATCAGCATGCACATAATAATCAAGACTTAGATAGCCAGGTCATAATCATAATGTGACGTTCGATTCTTATCTGACTAACAACTTGTCCAACATTAATTGTTGTGTGCCTTTCTGATCCAACAGCGATGACATAAGTTGTTCACTAGGTGATGGACGTCAATACTGGGACAACCAAGTGGAGTCACTTGTCTACCACTTCTTGTAGTCTATTAATGTTTATGTCGGTGACCAGTTCTTCAAAGGTTATCCTTTTTGTGACTTCAAAAGGAAGCTCTACTACTTTCGGTCTGATATATGGATCTTCGATAAGATATCAAGAGATAACCAAGGAAGAGCTCACGTGAAAATAACACATCGGTGCAGTTCGACAATGGATCATTACTAGAAACCTCGATACCAGCGCGCACCCAGCAGCATAACCATGTGTCGGCCGCCCACAAGGAGGCCCTAGGTTCCATCGCAGCACCGTAGATCGCTAATCGTGGCACCATTACTGAACATACAACCAAAGTGAACTTCTAGTGGCACCAATTAGATTGTAAGAACAAGCATTGTGCAAAAGAGGGATAGCAAACAAGGATAGTCACAAGGTTAGGAATCAACAAGGAGGCGATCAGAAGATCAAAAACACAGCGCAAAAGAACATAGCCTAATTGCCGAAGGCAACTAAGCAGGAGACTCTTGCTAATTTCCATATACGTCTTGTGTCCACCCAAGTGATTACCAGATAAAGATTAACATAAGATTTGGTCTTGTCGAGTAGCATCATAAGATCAAGACTGATAAACATCCAAAGACTTGAAAGGGTTGGAGGCAAAATAAATGAGATTCAAGGGATAGAGCCATTGCACTGACTAGGGATTGAGTTGATAAAGCAATGACATGATCTGTGAGGAAAAGGTTCCAAAGCTAGGATAGATAGCGATTAGCGTTGCACCAGATCATCTGTAAAAGAAGGAGCAATAAGATCTAACAATGATTTTTGAGCAGGGTCCTCCCACACAGGAGCGGGACAACCATAAAACATGCAAGCATTCAAGGGAACTAAGCTTGGGCCTAAGGTCAAGCAAAGGCATAGATAAAGTCTTCGTAGCACAACGTTCAAGACTAGCAACCACGTGTACAGGCTCAGGTTCCTAAGAGAGAACTTAATTGGAGACGACAACCATGAGATTATCAAAACTTGGATGCTGCTCTAGGATAGCGCTATTCAACACTCGTATGCTTATCGAGGACAAAAGGAGTGACAGCTATTGCACTACCTAGATAACGAGCATCCACACCTACATCATGGTCTTAAGCGAGCATTTTGAATATACTCAATCCGATTAGCTTAAGCGACTATTACTAAGCACAAAGCTCATACATAACAAGCAGTCACCTATAGCAACACCACTACACATATCATGCAACACATGGTGGTAAGGCACTGTTATCTTTTGTTTCCTTTTTACTGAGTAGGTGGATATCTCTACAAAACAAGTTTTACTTACATTTAGCAATTAGGTTTTCGAAGGGGTGAATTTTTGCCAATTAATAACTTGTCATCTATTTCCTTTGGAAGCAAACATACAAGACAAAACTAATCACACACTACCTTCAAGCATAGCTATTCAAGCAGCATGGGACAAGGCATTTTGGCTAGCTTCACATAGGGAAAATAGTGACATCACATTGATCACAAGTTACTTTGCATTAGAACAAGGTGAGGGAAGCATATTTATGCACAAGCACAATCATGATGCATGCTCGTCCTATTCGTCCTCACGAAATTGCTAGCCTAAGGTGGCAATCACGTTCTATGTCAGTGGCATAACACGTACTCTCTCGATATATAGCTAGTCATCAGCTATATTCAATCTACGCATTTGTGGTTAGCGTACCTGCAGACAAATTCATTGCAGCTCATCCCCACAAGAGATAAATAAGCACACAATGAAAGCGGTAAACTAAGATACTCTCCATATATACATCCCCTGATATATATACTTCGGTATCCATAGCTACCCGATAAATATATCCGCAATTAAGTACCTTCATATATACATGTGTGTAACATGTAAATATTCCAGTAACCAAAGCTAACTCTCCCCTAGACCGATAGTGGGACGGTCATGCTCTCACAACTCACACTTACCTAGGCGTAGAGATAATTGATCCATACATTACCATTCAAGCGAATGGCATCCATACAATAGCATGTCGTATGGACTACAAAAGTAAAAACCCCCATGTTAGTACTTAGATAGCCACCTAATAGTCCTTAACTGGGCATAAAAGAGGATGTCTCTAGCATAGTTTTGCAAATTAGTTTTTGACAAATTTGCCTATAGCTAAAGTTTTAGTTAAAATAGGCTTTTTAAAACCAAAACTTTGTTTTTAAAACAATGTACATGATAGTATTATGCTTAATCTTGCTCTGATGCCAGCTATAACAGAACCGCCCAATTTATACAAGATCAAGTACGGCTATCCCCGCTAACACGTTGACACACGTCTACTTTCACTCATATAAACCCGGTAGTCCGCCGAGTGTCCCGAAAGACCTCGGTAAATCAACATCACAACCAAGATTGCGTGATTAAGCAAATACACATCACATACACAGGGTTGCAGCGGAAATAATATTACAAGTTTGGGTTTCAAAACCAATTAGTGAAAACAACATAGCTTTCAAAAGATTACATTAATATATGTTCCAAATACATTGCTAGCATAAGTGACATCATCCGACAAAAGCATATAGATGAGAAGTAACTATAGAATCACCGAGCCACCGACGGTTAGCCACCATCTTCATAGGCTGAGAACTTCACCTGCAACATGGTGGGATAAACCCTGAGTACGAGAAGGTACTCAGCTAGACTTACCCGTCAAAACCAGAAATAAAGGACACCAAGGGTCAAGCAAGGCTTATGAGGTGGGCTAGCTTGACACAGTTGCATAAAAGAGCTTATGAAGATAGTGACCAATTTAAACTTAGCATCGAGTTTATCATCATTTACCTGTCCACTAGATTAGCACCTGTACTAGAGCACTCACTTATTAGGAGCAAACAATATTAACCATAGCAGGTATAATAAGGCTGTCATCATCATATCATCATTTCTGAACTATTATGTTATTTAGTGTATCTACTTTGGAGATAAGCCTGTCAAGTTCTCACTAACTGGGAGAGATGGCGACTCGAATTGAATTACAACTCAGCTGAGGGGGTATTCCTAACTCTCACCCTGGCATACTTAGCAAGGGTAGCCATGGGTTACCTTTGGTACAACTTAGGAACCAAATTCGCAGGTTCGATCAGCGCCAGCGCTCTCAGGGATTACCCTTCTGCCAGGACGATCAGGACTTTTAAATCACCTGCCCTTGGACATACGCCTACGGCTCCCTTCCGAGGCGTACTTTATACTTATCGACTCCCGGCCTGAGTTGAGCTACTCGGCTTCGCGGTCGGTCTTCGGACACGGCCAACTAAGAGAGAGGCATGCGTTCAACATGAACAGGAAAGGCTCCAAGATTCAGTCCTTAATCAACACAGACGGAGTCACTGCAAACCGGCAAGCCACCATCCGGTCTTCATTTCAAATTAAGACTGGTTCTTTTCCATGATAGCAAATATAGCCAACCGTGCCATATGTACCTTCCTATCTCTCGCAGGTGACAGGAAATCACCTGACTTCTACCATGTTTAAGCAGGGCTAAGCACTACACGAGCCTAAGCTACATAGGATTTAGGGTAACAATATCTGGACAAGGATTGGGTAACCAATGCAGCAAGTGTTTGCATCCAATACCTAAACTTAATGCAACAACATGTAATAATAATACTGTAACTGCATTTCGGAAAATAGGAGGCTTAATATGCTCTGGGGCTTGCCTGGGATCCGACACAAGTCAGTTCAGTTAGCTTGCACCATCCTGGTGACATCTCAGGTCCTAGCACTTGCTTAGTCCTTCCATCTTCGGGATAGATCCATCAAACGCTGTCTTCGGGTTTGACTCCAACATTGCATCCTTCACGTGGTGCATCTAGCGTACCTAGATGAGATGCAATATGCAAGTGTATGAATATATGGAAGTGCAATAGACAATGCATCGTATGCAGTAAGTAAGACAAGCACAAGGTTACATTAATCATGCACAAGCACTTCGCATTGCCTACTTTAAATATCGCACAATTTATCATCCCACGATAGCAAAGAAGATGACAACACCAAGCATGACACAAATTTTCCAAGATCTCAGGTACTCTAACTCAACCATCATCAAAGGTATGAGCCACACTTAGCAATATACAATCAAACAACTATAATTGGAATCTGTCAATTTCTGGACATGCAAACAGCAGCTACAAGATTTAGCTATAACTGGAGTTACACAAATCCAAATGACTTACAAGAAGACATTTTGGAAAGATTATGAAATTGTATACAATTCATTTTTAATCATCTTAGCATGATTCTCAAGTTAACTAAGTCAAATATACCCATTTACAGAAACTGGTCCACAATTGACAGAGAGCAATCAATTCTGTAACCCTACTTTAAACAGGCATAACATACAAACCACAAAACCAAATGCCACCAAATTTTAACAGCAGCTAGATACATGAATTATATCCAACTTTGTTATTATCACCAAAAGCTCATTCAAACCCTAACTAGATCAAACACTAGCATCTTTCAGATCTGCTCGGAATACAATCAAAACCTGACAGAAGACTTAAAAGTCATGTAACTCCTACACTATCAGGCCTATGGCCTTACAATTTGAACACAAGCAAGACCATAGAATTTTCTACAACTTTTGTATTCACTACAACCATAGAAAACATCATTTACACCATGAAAATAATTGCACAAGCAAAACTGCAAATGCAATCCAACAGCAGTGGTACAGAAAACTGATAGGAAGTTCAGAGAAGCATAACTGGAGTTCTAGATCTCCAACAAACATGAACCATAACTTTTTGAAAATCTTAGGAAGTTACTTACAACTTTCTTATTCTCATATTAAAATGATTCTACAGTTAGAAGCGTCAATTAATCCAATAATTGCATCTCTCTCCAAAACATAGACAGAAACTAACATGCCACTTTAAACAGCTATAAATGGAGTTATACATGTCCAATAAATGTGGTTCTAGACTTTTTAGAAAAATTATCAAATTCTAAACAACTTTGTTGTAAACACCTAAAGCTAATTCTACTATTAAGAAGGCCCCACAATACCAATAAGATAACCCTATCAGAGTTTAGGCAGAAACAGCCACTGATATTTAAGCAAGTATAACTCAAGATCTTCTTAACCAAAAATCATGATATTTAGCTTTTTGAAAATATTAATAAAAGTACTACAACTCATGTATTATCACAAAGTCATGATTCATAACCTAACTAAGCCAATTAATTTAATCTTGCAGACCTATTCGGAATAGGGGTAAGGCAATACAGGTAATTTGTTATTTTTATAGATCTTAAACTATCAAGCCTACAATACTGAAATTTTTACCAGACATTACTAATCACATCAGTAACACTCCATAAAAATTTCACATTTATTTGAGTAAAATAACTGCAGTTATAAAAAGGACAAAACATGACTAGCATTAAGAACCTAACTGCCTAAATCTATTTTTACAGCAAACTATTTAAACTTAAACATGTAATATTATAGATCTAGTACATATAGAATTTCACAAGGATTCCAAAAAGTCTACATTTGTTATTTTAGGAGTTTTCTACTAATTAATATGAATTTTCCAAGTTCATCAATCAAATCTGTAAAAATCAAAGAAAGGAATACAAATCATGCACCGGGGTCCCTGCATTTATCCCAAATTAAGTCGAACGAAAAGATCCTTTTCTGCACTGTTCACAGGAGTCACTAGTTCTTCACAAAACCCCCTGCCTTTTCCCTTATTCGAGTGCGAGGTCCTTCTCTCCTTCTTCTTCACGGAGTCACAGAAACGGAGCAGAGCATCGGCTCGAGGACATGGCCGGGCTCCGGGATTCCAGCAGGGAAGCGACCCTAGGGCAGCGGGAAGGGGCTGGCTGGCCTAGCCACAGCCAGCTGTGGCCCGCGCCTGGCCAAGCCCGGCCGGATGCAGCAGCAGCGGCCTACCCACGGCAGCAGGCGGCCCAGCGGCCGGCACGCCGGCAGCAGCAGTCTGCAGGTGACCGCGCGACCGAGGAGATGGCGCAGAGGAGCAGCGCGAGGCCAGGAAGAGGAGGACAAAGTTGGTTGGGGCGACAGGGTGCTAGTTGCTGGTCGGCCATGGAGCTCCACTCCTTGTCCATGGTGGCCGCTCGGACTGGAGAGCGGAGAGAGGCGCTGGGGTGGCAGAGGGAGTCGGGAGGCGAGTGAGGAAGGCCGGATGTCCATTCAAGAGAGCGCAGAGGCGCTGGGACGCGCGTTGGCATGGAGCAGGGAGGTGGGGCACTGCTGCCCTGCATGGTGGCCACGCCCTGGACATGCGCCCATTACGTCGAGCACGTGGCGGGTGATGAACGGGGCATGGCAGACGGCGCTTTGGGCTAGATCTGGGCCGAATCAGGACATGGGCCGAATACGAAGATCGAAGCCCGCACGAAGCTCTACGTTTTTCATTAAGGGGGTTCAGCCATTAGCAAAACATATTAGAAGATAAATGTATGCCAAAACAGCAGTGTCAACACCTTGACGGCAGTCACGGAAACTCACTTTCGGTGGTCAAAACTTCTTCAAACTGAATCCAACTTTTTGTATGCTCTTCACCAAGATGTAAACTCCAACTTTCACTTTTGGGTCAACTTGAGATGCTTAACGAATTTTAGAGAACGCGAGACGCCAACGCCGATGTCGATGAATTTCAGACTTAGAATATTTGCAGACTGCAGCGGAATCAATCTTGTGACCTTTGATTGTCAAGCTTAGACATAGATTTAGACTTAGGTCCTTAAATAAAGTTTGTAGTACACAAACTATACTACAACTTTTGTTTAAGGTCAAACCTCGTATCTTGAATATAAACCATTCTTTTACTTTGGTCAAAGCAGCATCTCGTTAACCCTAGAATTAGAGTTTTCGACCAATTGAGGCTTTTTCTTGACATGTGCTCAACACAAACCCTTCATGACTTTTGTTGTAGAGTTCAATTAGAGTTGTCTGAGCAAGGTTGCAAGGTTTGGTTGACTTCATAGGTTTCCATCCACTTGATAAAGCAATTCATGCAAAGATATGACTTATCATTTCATGTGACTTTTTTATTCCAAACTTCATGAAACTTTTCCAGTGATCAATATAGATGGATATTGATGTGAGACACATGAAGATATTTCAATAACACCAGCCAAGCATATATCTTGAAAAGGGCCTATATGTAAAGCAAGGGTGCAATATCCGAGTTTAGGTTGGGGCTTATTTCCATAGGTTTGATCTTGACATCTCCATCGTCACTTAACATGTCATGTTTGGACTCAAACCCATTGCTTAACTAGTGACAAACACCTGGGGTGTTACACGAGTAGTCCGGACGACGTCGTCCTTATGTCACTGGTCGGCCTTAGGCAGATCGGATACGGAGAGATCATTGTTGTAGCCGCATTCAATATGGTCGGAGAGACGATGCGACATGGCACTTTAATAGCCGGCGGAGTGGAGTAATTGGCGTATATAATATCCAGCTCGCGTCTACCCAGAGAAGTTGTAGTCGTAGTCGAGGGCGAGGTCCGATGAGTTGTGATGGAAGACGACGATGATCGCTACTGTGAATAACCATAGAAGCGTACGTAGATACACAGACACATAAACATGCAATACGATACTAAATTGGAAGAAAGGAATAGGACTTAGCTTGTCAACAAGCCGCCGGGCGTGTTTGTGCTTGCGACCTCCATGCATGCTGAGTGTGTATATATATACTCCGGTATATACAAGCCAATTAATGCATAGCACTGTATGTCCTCCTTTGTTGCTTGAGGTTGTGCGACGGTTCCTACGCAGATGCCGCTTGACGCTTCCACCGATGGCATGAACAGGAGCGCCGTGCGTGGCTGCCGATCCTGATTGGTCGGTATTGTACAGGGCATGGAGGCACGCCGTCGAACGTCGAGAGAAGGGCGCCGCTTGACTCAGCACCTCGTCGCGAGCTACCGCAGATTGCCCCGGGACGTAGAATCCAGTCCTAGGCCGACAGGAATACTGCGAGACGCCAAGTTGCTGCCGACGCCATTGGTGAAGAAATTCACATCTGGTTGGCATAGAATCAGCACACACACCTTCTACCAGGCGTACCACTGTCGACGAAATCTGGTCGACAGTCTACCGAGGGGTATACCCACGGTAGTACATGAATCGGTGGAGGTGCGCGTGATATGAACTAGACGGTAATAGAGACACAAGACACAAGATTTATACAGGTTCAGACTGTCAGCTTGACGTAACATCCTACATCTTGTGCTCTATTATTTTGTATTGATTATGTATCCGATTCGATATATCATCTAGGGGGGGCCTGCCTCTCCTTATATACTCTGGAAGGTAGGGTTACAAGAAAAATAATCTATTTGGTATTATACAATAAATTACATCTTCATGTAGTCTTGCGGTGCACGCCTTGATCTTGTGGGCTGGGTCATCTTTGGAGCGCGGCCCATGTCTTGTCTTAAGAGTACCGGAGGCCATACCCCCACAGATAGTCTAAGGGTGATTTTTTAAAATAAGTCATCGGCCTTTGGTCTAAGTGAGATAATCATGTCTTGATTCTTGATCAAACTTAAGTAGACGTAGAAACAATCTTTTTTGGCTTTCAGACCTTCTTAGTAGATTTTCATAGATTTAGGTTTTGCTAGAATCACTTCCACTTGCTGCTTTACTTATTGGGGTCCCTTACTTATTCCAACTTTTGTGCGTCCATTGCAATCTCCTCGTTTGTGTGAGACAAATCCAATGGAAACCACCTTGGTTGTAGATATTTTGGATACTTCTTTGTTGCCCTTCTCATTGCCTTTATCACTAGAGAGTGCATTATTGACCAGAATATCGTTAACAATAATCGTCGAGTTTCAATATGAGATTGGATATTGATAAGACATTGTTGCATATGTATATTACTATAATCCTGTGGTGAGTAATTGCAAGGATATGACCAAGTCCACGGAGTAATCGGTCTAGAAATAGGATAAGGGGCATCGACATGATTACCTCATAATTGATGACCTAGATGCTCTTGATATATCGACGATGGTTTCAAATTCTTCTTGCTTGGATGATCCTTCTGCAAATGGTTGGCTTCTTTATTCTTGTACTTGGTCAAAAGATCTTCAAAGCTCGGCCTCACCTTGTTCCTGTATTTGGGATTCTTGTCAGCTTTTCTAGAAAAACTGGCTAAGCCAGTTTTCAAACAGATCAAGGTGGTTTTTGCAGCTTCGGCGATCTTGCTTCTATTTTAGGAGATGATTGGCTTGCTTGGAATTGGTAGGCTAACTAGAATCTATGGTATTCTTTAGTTTTTGGCACTTAGCCGAAAAATTACGTTTCACCTTTTTATTTGGATGCTTGTTATGGCCTTTAGCTTCGATGGCTTTTCAAACACCAAGCTTAGTTTTTTTTTATATTTTTGTTTTTGCCCTCGAATGTAGAAGTACTTGATGGTATGCACAATACTCTTTTCACAAGGCTTCAAACTTTCTTTACTACTTATAAGAAGTGACCGGTCAACATTCTTTGCAAGGCTCAATAGCAGTTGGTTTGGTATTAGCATTAGTCAGCTCTAGAATGATGATATTTTCCTTGTCCAATATCACACCCCGAAAATTTGATTTGGATTGTGAATAGAAAACACTAAATAAAATAAAATGATTTTAATATTTTCTAAGATTTATTTAAATGTCAACAATTTACAGAGCATATATATGATTTTATAAAAAAAAAAACTTTTACAATTTAATAGGAGGGGTTGTTGCATTCATGTCGGTTGCATATTGTGTTTTATGAGTACAAAAATGTTTTAATGCATTTAGATACCACATAATATTCCTCGGGAATTTTTTGGATTTTTGTAGAATTTTTCCCATCTTTCCTAGAGCAATATCTAAATTTGGAGTGCTCTTAAAAATCCTTTTCATAAGCTCTAAGTATTTTATTTGCGTTCCTCAAGTTTATCTATCTTTGGGAATTTCTCCTAATGTTTGAGTTGTATCACAACAATTGATATAAGTGGTCACCGTACATTAAAGTGATAGACTTTTTTATTTGTTTATTTTTGACTGTGTGCTTTTTCAAGAGGCCAAAAGTGTTTCCGATCAATATAGTCTCTCTGTCCATGAATAAATAAATACTTTGAGTTACATTAAGTCAAAAAAATTTTATACTTTGATAGAATTTATAGCAAAACTCGTAAAAATTTATAACATCAAATTAGTATCGTTAGACATACCATCAAATATATTTTTATAATATACCCATTTTATATTCATAAATATTGTTACTCTTCTTTATAAAATCAGTCAAACTTAAGATAGATTCACTTATATGAAATTAATTTATTTGGGACGGAGGGAGTAATGATTATGAATTAATAAAAATGCAAAAACGTTAGTAATTGTTGGATCGGATAGACTTGAACAATCTTTGTCTATGTGGTAAGTCGTACTCGATAGGAGCTAGTAGGAAGTTCTTTTTTTTTCAGGATTGAGCTAGTAGGAAGTTGAACTTCATGTCTGCACTCACGCAAGTTGCTATCGAACTTTTTACTGGTGAGATCTCGTCGTCCGCAACTCCGCATACCGGTCAATGCGCGGTCATATAGGCAGGATAGGTGAGCGCTGAGCTGTCAACCCATATATCTCAAACAAAAAACGCAAATACGGCAATATTTGATACGGAAATGCTACTTAGCGTCGTCGTGGGAAGGCTTTTTCACCCCATCGCTTGCTTCCGTCCTCATTTATATTAAAAAAAATTATCCCTTCGCTTCCTCCTCTCCATCCTTATCTTTTTCACGCTCCTCGTCCCTGCTGCAGCGCACCAAAGTCCGGCGTCCTCCCCCACCCCAGCATCCTCACCGGTAGCCCCTAATACCCACAGATCCGACGGGTCTCTCCTCCACCCGGCGAGATCCATGGAGCACGAGCGAGATCCACTCATCTCTAGCGAGATCCATGGCGATGGCGTGGCGGTGTTGCAGGGGAGTGGTGGCTCTCCCCCACCCCGGTGGCGTACTCTCTCACCACGGCGACCGAGCTCCCCCCAGCCCGACGGCCATGGCACTCCCTACCCCCATCCCCCACCGTCGTCACCGAACCAAGCCCAGTGCCGGGGGTGCTGGTGGTGGCAGTGCTCACGCGCGCCGCTGGTGCTGGTGATGGGTGGTGCTCGCGCGCAACTGCTCGCCGCCGGCTCCCACCACGTCGGGCGGACTCGACTGGCCTAGGCCTCTCTTCCCCTATGTTGTAAATGTATGTTTTAATTGTTTCAGGCGTTTCAGATGCATGTTACAATTATTTTATATGGATATTGTAAAAGTAGATCGGGGGATGTTGCACATGTTGCAAGTGTTTTAGAGGCATGTTGAAAGCGTTTGTTCAAACTATTTCATCTGTTTTTGAACATATGTTGCAAGCGTTTTGATCTGGATGTTGCATATGTTTTCACACATATGTTACAACAGTATGTTCCAGAATGTTTCATCTGTTTTAGTCTTCTATTGCAGCAAGTGTTTTCATGTTGTAAGTTGCAAGTGTTCTTTCTGAATGAAAGTGTATAATACAGATGTTTCATCTGTTTCAGATGTATGTTGCATTCAAGTGTTTCATGTTGCATGTGTTTGCTGCTGTTCGGAGAGTCAAAGGGTGCCGGGGAATGGGGAGCGGCAAGCTAGTGGTCGGTGGACGTGGCGTGCGGCACGCTTGGGGCTGGCTGTCAGGGACACGATGGGGCAGGGGTGCGGCTGCGAGGGCAGAGCGAACAGATGGAGATGGGGCGGGATGCGCCTGCGAGGCGGGGAGAATGGATGGGATGGGGGCGGGGTGTGCAGATGGGGCGAGTCAGACGTCAGGACAGGCTTGTCAGCGCGTGCGAGCAGACGTCCGATGGAATTCGTCCCCATCGAATGTCCATGCGCTAGCATTATGTCTGTGGAAACTCGAGCATATCTACTTCTATGTTCTTTGTAGAGTCAGCTATTCAAATCAAATACATAAACATCCAGCTATCCGTTCTTTTTTTTAGTTGACAATGCTTACGAGTATTGCTTGAAAATGCCGTGAACAGACAATACATAGGGAGCGAAGCGACATGGGTAACAAATGCGTCCTTCGTTTATTGACAGAAACTTAAATTCAGTATGCTCTCGGAGGTTGTGTGTGTTTGGGTTTTGCATAATCGAGGTAGGGCCAAGACGGTGTTTTGCTTTGGCCTGATGATGTTCTCGCTGCTGTTTCTGACCGGCCTGGTGATCGCCGATTCAGGTTTGGTCGACAGTTAATGGAAATGTCTTTCCATCCAAAAAAAAAAAAGAAAAAACATAATAGAGATTGAATTGTTCTTTTGAGATGTTCCACCAAAAGATGTAATTTTTAACTGTTTAGCACTTCTGTAAACTACACGTTAACTTGGGAGGTAAGTCATCGGGGAGGTCAGGGTCAGGGAGGTTGGGGAGCACGCCGTCCAAGAGGCTGCCAAGGAGATATGCACCACTACCGTCAGGGAGCACGGCATCGGGGAGGTCGGGGTCGGGGAAGTTAGAGAGCGGAGCCTCGAGCGTGGGGGTGGCAACCCGTCTGGAAGCACGATGCCAGGCCGTCGAGTAGAGGCACCAACGATTTCTTCGTGCAGGTTGGGACTCCTTCTCTGTTCCCTTCCTCTTCTCACGACTCGTTTATAGGTCGGGCTTAGGCTGTCTCCAATAGAGACCCACTGTCAATCATAAATCTAAAATGGATCTTCAACATAATATCTATACTAAGACTCATTTTATGTGACAGAAGAGACATAACTTAAATCTAAGTATCCTCTTTTCTGGAGATTCATTTGTAGAAAAGGTTGTCTTTTAGGTCTTGTTGTTGTAGAAGACAAAAATATATATTAAACTCTTTGCTGTAGCGCTGCCCAAAGGATGAATGGGTCCTGTATTTTGGGTCGTGGTTATTAGAGACAGTCTTAAAAGCCTAAATGCCTAGAAGCCTGCTTCCATGCGGCCCCACCTTCCTCAGCTAGCTGACTCATTACAGGTCGAACTTCTTGTTTGGGACAAGGGAATGGCAAAACTGGAAGTTTATACATGCCAATTCGGTAAAAAAATATAGAACTAATGATCAAACTAACTGAACTAAACAGACTACTAGATTTCTAAACTATCTCCCTTTTTGATTGGTATATAGTATCTAAAGTGAATTCTTTTGATGGTATATATCAAAGATTAGTTCTTTTGATGGTATAAGTTCAATTTTTAACCAAATTGAACAGGCTAGATGCTTCACAATAACAAATTTACAATATACTTCCTTCCTTTCAAAATATAAGACATATTGGCTTTTCTAAAGACATAACTTTGCTATGTACTTAGATATACGCTATGTCTAGATATATAGAAAAACTATGTATCTAGAAAAACCAAAACGTCTTATAATTTAGAACAAAAGAAGTATTTGATTTTTTTAAATTATAACAAGCGACTACAACTTTGCAGGTCGCAACCTCTTGTAACTATATCGCAAAACCACCATATAAGGTGACTCACTGTCGGTGTCTTGGAACCGGGGGTCCCTCAACCAACGAGTGAGTTTGTGCTGTGTGCCCCTAATCCCGGATGGTGATGCAAAGAGACACAAGGTTTATACTGGTTCAGGCAATCGAGGCCCTACGTCCAGTCTGAGAGATTGATCTTGTATTCCTTGCACCGGAGTGCTCGTAGTAGGGGGTTACAAGCTAGGTGAGAGAGGGGGCTAGCCCTAGGTCTCGGTGAGGGTGGTGCAGGCTGCTTGAGGCGTTGTTCTCAAGCAGCGTAGTGGAAGTGTCCAATTCTATCGGTGTGTTCCTCTCCTTTCGGTCGCCCCTAGAAATGGCCCCGGTGCCTCCCTTTTATACTCTAAGGGAGACCTGGGACCGTACATAGATTGCTACATGGCGTTTCTGTAAACGGGGTGGCGTGTCCGAGCCCTGTAGCCGGCCACTGTCGTGGTATGGTCGATGGAGTGGCCCTGTCCTTGTCGTGCAGAGGTGACGCGCCGGTCATACTCGATCTTGTGTGTCATGGGGCTCCAGTATAGCTTGATGTAGGACATGGTGGGCGACGTGCTGGTCACCGTGCAATGACGTCGTAGGGAGCAGCGGCCCTGCAGACGCCGAGGCCGAGCCATCGTGGGGGGCTCGGCGGATATGGATCCTCAGGCTGCCGAGCCCCTGAAGCAAACTGCCGAAGCCTTGGGGGAGTTATTGGACCTGGGTACTGATTCTGAGGCCACAGTAGCCCAGACGTGGCTCCCCATGCTGCGTTGTCCTTGGAGCAGGAGGGAGGCATGGGCGTCAGCCATGTGCATAGTGGTTAGCACAGTGGCGGGTAACCCCTGCCCCGTCCTGCTTCCTGTCCCGTCGGCCACTCTGCTGTACTGTGTCGAGCGTGCGGCCGATGTCAGGGGCAGCAGTTGGCTGAGTTAATGCGACACGACATTTTGTCAGAGGGACGGGAGAAGGAAGAGGCAGCGGAGTGCTGCCGAGCCCGCCTCACGCGGGACGGAGGGTCAGTGGCCCGGCCGAGGCCTTCGGCGGGGAGTCGCTCGAGGCCAGCGGTGAGGGTGCCTCGGGCGAGTCGGAGAATCGGCTGAGGCCAACGGTGAGGGGGCCTCGGGCGGGTCGGAGAATCGGCCGAGGCCAGCGGTGTTTTAGCTGGTTTCGATCTTTACGAAGCCTACGCAGTCGTTTTTTGGGTCTTGCTTAGAGTACCCCTTCTCACGGCATCCGATAGTAGCCCCCGAGCCTTGGGGGGAGTGAAGGTACTCCCCCTGAGGTTCTGACGAGGATTGGCTCTCGACAGTTCCTGTTGGGATGATGTTTGTACTCGAGGCTTTGGTGGGTGCGCGCGAGCGCACCCGCCGGGTGTAGCCCCCGAGGCCCTGGAGGAGTGATTTCATTTATTCAGGGGCTTTTTTCTCCTTCGAGTGAGGGGTGTTTGCTGGGCCCATGGGTGTGAGTTCGGATCGCAGGGCCTTGACGATGCTGCGGAAAAAGCCCCTCAGCCTCCGCCTGGAGCGAGAGGACCGTCAGGGGTTCCCCCGGCTGTTTGTACGACCCCCGTACTTCTTTTTCGCTTGGAAGGAGGGGTGGAAGATGCCGCGCTACCCTCGGTGGGCGCAAGCGTCGGCATTTCCGGTGAGCTGTTATCGGGTAAGTCCAAGTGGAGGCCCGTACCCCGTTCGCTGGGGGTCGGCTAGCGGTCCGGGGACGCGCTCCAAGAGTACCGGCGGGTTTCTCTAGTGGCTGCCGAGGCCGTTCGCTGGGCCTCGGTGGCTCGGTGCCTCCCTACGGTGGGATCCCATTCGGAGACATCCTTGCCGGTCTCGGACACGACACAGGGTGCGCCCATACAGGCTCGCCCGTAGCCGTCCCTGACTCTTTTGCCCTGGGGCAGCTATCGAAACCCCCGGGGGGTCCAGCCTTCGAACCCCTGGACCGTAACGGTCTTGGGTCGCTTTTGTCTTTATCTTGGGCGTAGGAAGAGCCCCCGAGCCTCCGTACGGGGCGAGAGGGTAGTCAGGGGTCCTCCCGACTGTTTTGTCCGTCCCCGCACGTCCTTTTCGCTCGGACGGGGGGCTATTTGCCGAGCCCACTCGTGTGCGAGCCTGAGCCGCTGGGTCTCGGCAAAGTTGTAGGAGGAGCCCCCGAGTCTCTCGCGTGGAGCGAGAGAGCGATCAGAGGTCCCCTTGGCTTTTTGGTTCGCCCCTCGCGCGTGAGGGTCTGTCTGCCAAGCCCCCCTCGGGTGCGAGCCTAGGTCGCGGGGTCTCGGCATCTTTAGCAGAGGGAGCTCCCTAGCCTCTGCACGGAGCAAGAGGGCCGTCAGGAGCTCTTCTGGCTTTTTGAACGACCCTCGCGCTTCCTTTTCGCTCGGAAGGAGGGTTTGTTTTGCCGAGCCCCCTCGGGTGCGAGCCTAAGTCGCTGGGTCTCGGCAATGTTTTTTGCAGGAAGAGTCCCTTAGCCTCTGCGCGGAGCAAGAGGACCGTCAAGGATTCTCCTGACTTTTTACTCGACCCTCGCGCTTCCTTTTCGCTCGGAAGGAGGGGTGGAATGTGCCACGCTACCCTCGGTGGGCGCGAGCGATGGCAGTCCCGGTGAGCTGTTATCGGGTAAGTCCGAGTGGAGGCCCGTACCCCGTTCGCTGGGGGTCGGCTAGCGGTCCGGAGACGCGCTCCAAGAGTGTCGGAGGGTTTCTCTAGTGGGTGCCGAGGCCGTTTGCTGGGCCTCGGTGGCTCGGTGCCTCCCTACGGTGGGATCCCATTCGGAGACCTCCCTTCCGGTCTCGGACACGACACAGGGCGTCCCAAGCGTTTCGCTTGCTTGGGCCTCAGCCTCGTATAGGCTCGCCCGTAGTCGCCCCTGACTCTGTTGCCCTGGGGCGGCTGTCGAAACCCCTAAGGGCCCAGCCTTCAAACCCCTGGACCGTAGCGGGCTCGGTGCCCAGTTCCTTTGCCTGAAAGGAATGGGGGGGTTATTTCTCTCCCTACGGCTAACAACGGCAGGCGCGTTTTTTGAGGCGACTTTTTTGGGGCAGTGAAACGGCGCCTGCTGCTGCTGCTGTTGGACGTGACGTGGTGTCCGCCGACGGGACGTATCTGCACGCACGATTTAATGAGGAGGGAGTGGGCGCGTGGGCGGTAAAACCGGATCTGGATAACCGCGCCGGATCTTTTGGGGAAACTTCCCCGATTTCGTCGCCCGGCGGTTTCGCCCTGTCCCTGCATAAATACGCGAAGAACCTCGCCCTTCCCCTTCTTACCTTTTCCGCACTCGCCTTCGCTGCCTCCGTGCCGTTGCTGAGAGCATAGAGCGCCGGGGAGGAGAAGGAGGAGGGCGAGAGACTAAAAGAGAGAGGGAGAGAGATTACCGCCGTAGCAGCGTCCTCCGCCGCGCAATGGCTGGTGGCCCCGTCATCCTCCCGGCGGATCCCTGGGAGCGGTCCGACGTCACCGAGGAGAAGCTGCAGTCGCTCGTGGAGGCCGGTCTTCTTCGCCCGATCACCGACCCTGACGAGCCGGAGTGGATTGCTTCGAGGAACGAGTCGGAGCCGAGGCCGCGCAACGGCTACGTGGTGAGCTTCGTCGTCTTCCACGAGCGAGGCCTCGGGTCGCCGGTGGACAACTTCATGCGGGCGCTCCCGCACTACTACGGTGTGGAGCTTCACAATTTCAGCCCCAATTCCATCGCGCAGGCGGCCATCTTCGTCGCCGTCTGTGAGGGGTACTTGGGGATTGCTCCCCACTGGGAGTTGTGGCTCCACTTGTTCCGAGCGATGTTCACCACCAAGCCGGGGGGAACGAGGGGGGCTTGGAAGGTGTAGAGGGCCGGCGGCTGCACCCTTCACGTACGCCAAGATCGGCAGTCCCTCTACATCCTGGCCCAGCTGTCCTCGTCCAACCGTCGTTGGTACGACGGCTGGTTCTACCTCTGCAACGACGGCGGAGGACTTCCCCCTTATACCGGGCGGGTTGTAGAGAGTCAACCAGAGAAATGGGGATACGGTGTCGTCAAGGCCGATCAGCCTAGGCTGGAACCGCTCTTGAGGGCCTTGGGGAAGCTGCGTGACCACGGTCTTTCGGCGGCCATGGTCGTGGCGGCTTTTCACCGCCGGAGGGTGTTGCCGCTGATGGCCCAGCGGCGGCGGCTGTTCGAGATGACGCCGGGCGATCCAATCGCTGGTGTCAAGATGTCCGCCTTCGCCCTTACCGACGATGAGACCCTGCGTCGGGTGAGAGAGGCGGTAGACGGGAAGCCGAAGATTGGCAATCTGATGCCGTTCCCGATGCGCCCGTCGCGGGGGTATGTCTCGCTGGTAAGTTGGATGTCGTCGAGGCTTTCGCGGCCTTCTTGTTTTTCGTTTTCCTTTTTTCTTTTTTGTCTGTTGTCTTACTTCGTTGTTCCCATAGGGGATAAGAGACGTGCGAGGCTCCCCGCCGCCCGTTCCCGAGGATGCCCGGCGGCGGTCCGTGAACAGGGCGCGTGCCGAGGAGGAGAAGAAGAAGAAAGATGCCAAGGAGGCGAAGCGCACGAAGAAGCTCCTTGCGCGCGAAAAGCTGGACGCCCGTCGCCGGCGTCAGAAGCTCGACGGTCTCCCGTTGGAGCCGTCTCCCTCGTCGTCGATGTCGGATTCTTCGGGCGACGGCGATGGGTGCGAGGTGGGGACGGCCTGCCTGGAACACCTCCCCGAATTAGGGAGATGGTGCCCGGGGCGCCGGCAAGGAGCCTGACGCTCCTAGGAGGAGGAGGTGTCCCGGGGCCGGTGGCGGCTCGTCCCGGGGCCGAGGCCGACACACCCGAGGCGCGGGTGTTGGAGGAGCGTGCCGTCAGCCCGATGGGTTCGACGGTGGAGGTGGAGCCGGCGACGGTGGGGGCGACCCCCTCGTCTTCGTGAAGGGTCGAGGAGGTGCCGGGGCCTGACGGAGGCCAGCTGGCACCGGTGGTCACCGAGGCCGCGCTGCTGCCACCACCGCCGCCGTTGCAGAGGAGACTGGCGGTGTTGAAGCGGCTGCATCCCCGTTCACGGTAAGCGTTTTTTCTGGTGGAGTACGTACTACTTCTTGTTTTGCCCCTCGGTCGCGTGCTGACCTTGGGAGTGTCTTTGCTTCCAGCCAGACACATCTGGTGGAAGATCCTCCCTTGGCGCCCCGTAAGGCGCTCAAGGTGAATGTTAGCTCCTCTGCCCATCAGGCAGCGGAGGCACAGGCTGGCGTGCAGCGTGGCGCGGCGTCGGGCGAGGCCGTTTCGGAGGAGGCGGCTGCCTAGGAAAAGGGTGCCGAGGCAGCCGCGGAGCGAGTGGAGGAGGAGGAGCCCACGCCTCACGACGTCGCGGGTCTTGGGGCGAAGGAGGCTGGGGCGTCCATTATTGCCGAGGCCGTTGAGGGTGAGGCCAGAGCCCCCGAGACCTCTGAAGCCAGGGCGGTGGACGCCGGGGCCACCGAGGTAGAGATGGCGGAGGCCGGAGCCCTCGGGTCCATCGAGGCTGAGGCGATGGAGGTGGAGACGGAGCAAATTTTGGCGCCGCCCCTGGTTCAGACAATCTCGTCTGATGATTCTTCCCGAGGGAAGGAGGCGGCGGACGTCGAGGAGGCTAGTACCGCGGAGCAGCCGGTCCCAGATCCCGCCGAGGGGAGTTCGGCCCTTGCCCGGCTACGGCCCGAGCCCCGTGGGTGGAACTTCCCGCGTGTTTTCTGGCGGAGCCAGGCTGATCCCGAGGGGGAGCCTGTGTTCGCCCTTGAAGATATCGCAGAGGGGGGGCGGTGGGATACCCTCGAGCAGTACCGCCAACTGGCAGTGCGGTCGCTGCAGACGGCGATGACTATTATGGGATGGGACTTGCCCGGTGTTACCCAGGTAAGTACCTTCCTCTCCCATGCCGAGTTGTTTTCTCTTCGAGTTCCCTCGCAGCGTTTTGACGCGCGTTTCTTACCTTTATAGGAGCTCGAGACCCGGTCCCTTGGGAAATCGGTGTTCCTACGAAGGGAGAGGGATATCTGGGACCAGCTCCGGCGGCAGAGGGGCCTGCTCGCCGACGCCCAGGGGCTTTTGTCAGCACGGAGTGCGGAGGTGGAGGACCTCCGCCTTCGTTGTGCTGACCTTCAGGCCGAGTTGGTCATGGCTAAGGGGCAGGCTGCCCCCTTGGAGGCGAAGATCAAGGAACTAGAGGAGGAGCGAGACTCCTTCAGGTCTCGGGCCCAAGAAGCGACGGCCTCTGCGAAGGCCACAGCCGGGCAGCTGGGTGCGGAGCAGAGCAAGCATCAGGCGACGAGAGTCGCCTTGGCAGAGGTTACCAAGGCGGCCGAGGCCTCTCGGGTCGAGGTCCTAGCCTGGAAGAACAAGGCCGAGGGTGAGTTCCGCTGAACCATGTTCCTTGTTCCACTTGTTCTGGTTCGCGTTTGACTCCTGACCCCTCGTTGCGACGTAGATCTGAAAAAAGAAGCTTCCCAGGCGGCTGAGGCCTCTGTCGCAGCGCAAGCGGCGCTGGATGCTGAGGTCCGGGAGCACAAGGCGTTACGTAGCACTGTCCGTACCGCCTGCGAGGCCCTGGACGTCGAGGAGGTCCAATCAGCCAGCTCCCTTGGGAGCCGCCTGATTGCGTTGAGCGGCCGCGTCCGCGAGAGGCTCCGGGGGGCTTTGCACATGGGTGTCAAGCGTGCCCTGGCCGTCGTCTCTTCGCACTACGCCATCAACCTCGAGGCTGTCAGCGACGGCTATGTATTGCCAGAAGATGACGAGGAGGCTGATGCAGAGGTCGTGAAGCTGTTGGAGGCGGCCGAGGCACCTGGCACGGCGCTGGCTGGTCTGTTTGAAGAAGAGGTGGTCCCTCCCGCGCCGGCCACCGATCCTTGAGCTTTGACCTGGGCCAAAAGGGGCCATGTAACCGGATTGAGTTAGTTGTTGTATCGTGACGTTTTTGTGGCTGTTGAGGCCTTTTAAAGTATTTGCGTATGTGCGTCTTTTAACCATTTTCTGTTCTACTTCCAAGCCTGTGCCCTCTGTCTCGATCTTGGGAACCCGCAAAGAAATCCCTCGGTACCTAAGCCGTCCTTCGGCGAAGGGTGGTGAGGGAGCTGCCGTAGCCCAGAGGCGTAGGCCGTTCTCACGACTCGACCGGCCCTTTGGCCTCCAGACAAACTTTTGGTCTTTGGGTTTCTTGTGGAGGTCCCGTCGGAGCGTAAGAGAGTTTGGCGTAAAATTTTTTTTGAAAGATCATTAACAAACGGTGTTCGAGACTCAGGGGGTTTCGGGACTTTAGGGGGTTTCCCCCTATTTGGCCCCCGAGGGAGGCTCGGCTTTGCAGAGGCAGAGCCGAGTCTCCCTTATAGCGCTATTGTGACGTCGAGCCCCTATCTCTGCATAGAACTTCCTCGGAGCCTACGCTGTCCTTTGGGTGAAAAGGTGGTGAGGGAGCTGCCGTAGCCCGGAGGCGTGGGCCGTTCTCACGGCTCGGCCGGCCTTTTCGCCTTTGAGACGTTCGTACGGTCCTTAGGTTCTATACGATCGACTTGTCTATAAGGGGGGTTCCTCGAAAGATTATAACAACTAAGAACGCTTTCTTTATTGTATTTCGAGAAACAATGTAAACAACGTTTGGAAATTTAAGGGTAGAAGCGACGTAGCTGTTCTATGTTCCAAGCGTTTGCGAAGATTTCACCCTTCTTGTTGGCCAACTTGTAGGTCCCGGGCTTCAGCACTTGAGCGACGATGTACGGCCCTTCCCAGGGTGGGGTCAGCTTGTGGCGACCCTTGTTGCTCTGCCTCCGTCTCAGCACCAGGTCGCCCACCTTCAGGTCTCGGCTTTGGACGCGCCGGGCTTGGTAGCGCCGTAGGGCTTGCTGGTACCTAGCTGAGTGTAGTAGCGCGACGTCTCGAGCTTCCTCCAGTTGGTCGAGGGCGTCTTCGTGGGCAGTGCGGTTGCTTTGCTCGTTGTACGCCTGTAGCCTCGGGGAACCATATTCTAAGTCAGTGGGGAGGATGGCCTCGGCTCCATAGACCAGGAAGAACGGTGTGAATCCCGTGGCTCGGCTTGGGGTATTTCTTAGGCTCCAGATGACTGATGGGAGTTCGGCAAGCCATTTCTTGCCAAACTTCTTCAATTGGTTGAATATTCTTGGCTTAAGGCCTTGTAGGATCATGCCGTTGGCACGCTCTACTTGGCCATTCGTCCTTGGGTGCCCTACGGCCGACCAAGCCACCCGGATGTGGTGGTCGTCGCAGAATGTTAGGAACTTGCGTCCGGTGAATTGTGTCCCATTGTCAGTGATGATGGTGTTAGGAACCCCGAACCTGTGGATGATATCGGTGAAGAACAGCACCGCTTGCTCGGATTTGATCTGAGCGATTGGGCGAGCCTCGATCCATTTGGAGAATTTGTCGATAGCTACCAGCAGATGGGTATGGCCCCCGGATGCCTTCTGCAGAGGCCCAACCATGTCCAGCCCCCACACAGCGAATGGCCATGTGATGGGGATGGTTTGGAGGGCTTGGGCCGGAAGGTGCGTCTGTCGAGCGTAGTACTGGCATCCCTCGTAGGAGCGTACTAGCTTCGTGGCGTCGGCCACCGCCGTTGGCCAATAGAAACCTTGGTGGAAGGCGTTAGCCACGAGCGCCTGAGGCGCCGCATGGTGCCCGCAGACTCCTGCGTGCAAGTCCCAAAGTAAGGATTGGCCAGCCTCGGTGGTGATGCATCGCTGGAGAACACCAGATGGGCTACGCCTATACAACTCGTCGTCGCAGAGGGCGTAAGTCTTGGCGCGTCACGCAAGCCGTCGGGCTTCGGTTCTGTCAGCGGGCAGTTCTCCTCGAACGAGGTGATCAAGGAAAGGGACTCGCTAGTCCGTTCCTTGGTCGACCTTGGGAGGCTCTGCGTCAATCGCCATGGCCTCGGGCTCGGCGGGCGAGGTCTTGGTGGCAGAGGGGGCCTCGGGCCCTTCGGTGGGCTCGGCCGATGGGCCCTCTTCCATCGCTGAGGCGTAGTCGACGGATGGCTTGTGGAGGTCTCTGGTGAAGACGTTCGGGGGGACCGGGGTCCGTGCAGACGCCATCTTTGCTAGTTCGTCCGCGGCCTCGTTGAACTTTCGTGCAACGTGGTTGAGTTCGAGACCGTCGAACTTGTTCTCCAGGCGATGTACCATCACACAGTACGCCTTCATTTTGGGGTCATGGCAGCTTGACTCTTTCATCACCTGACCAACGACGAGCTGCGAATCACCCCGTACGTCGAGACGTCGTACTCCAAGTTCGATGGCAACTTGCAGGCCGTTGATGAGGGCCTCGTATTCGGTGACATTGTTGGAGGCGGCGAAGTGAAGCCGGATCATGTAGCGCATGTGTACTCCGAGGGGCGAGACCAGGAGCAGGCCCGCGCCAGCCCTAGTCTTCATCAGGGACCCATCGAAGTACATGGTCCAGCATTCTGATTGGATCTGAACGGGTGGCAGCTGTGTGTCGGTCCATTCAGCTACAAAGTTGGATAGGACCTATGATTTGATCGCCTTCCGAGGCGCGAAGGACAGGGTTTCCCCCATGAGTTCGACAGCCCACTTGGCTACTCTACCCGAGGCCTCCCGGTTTTGGATTATCTCTCCGAGAGGAAACGACGACACCACAGTCACTAGGTGGGACTCGAAGTAGTGACGCAACTTGCGTCGAGCCAAGACTACTGCGTAAACCAGCTTCTGGATGTGGGGGTAACGCGTCTTAGTTTCGGAGAGCACTTCGCTGATGAAGTAAACAGGTCGTTGGACGGGTAGAGCATGTCCCTTCTCCTGCCTCTCGACTACTACGGCCGCGCTGACCACTTGGGTTGTCGCGGTGACGTAGAGCAAGAGGTGCTCGCCCTCGGCGGGCGGTACCAAGACGGGAGGGTTGGTCAGCAGTGCTTTGAGCCTGGCGAGGGCTTCCTCGGCCTCGGCGGTCCAAGAAAAGCGCTCGGACTTTCTCAAGAGGCGGTACAGGGGCAGGCCTTTTTTGCCGAGGCGCGAGATGAAGCGACTTAGGGCCGCAAGGCATCCCATGACCCTCTGTACTCCCTTGAGGTCTCTGATTGGCCCCATGCTGGTTATGGCTGAGACCTTCTCTGGGTTGGCCTCAATGCCGCGTTCCGAGACTATGAATCCCAAGAGCATGCCTCGGGGGACCCCGAACACGCACTTCTCGGGGTTGAGCTTGATGCCCCTCTCTCTAAGGCATTTGAAGGTCACCCCAAGTCATTCACGAGATTTTCGGCCTTTCTGGTTTTGACCACGATGTCATCCACGTAGGCCTCGACGGTCTGCCCAATGTTGTCGCCAAAGACCTAGGTCATGCACCGCTGGTATGTGGCACCTGCGTTTCTGAGGCCGAAGGGCATCGTCACGTAGCAGTACATGCCAAACGGTGTGATGAAGGAAGTCGCGAGCTGGTCGGACTCTTTCATCTTGATCTGATGGTATCCGGAGTACGCATCGAGGAAAGACAGGGTCTCGCACCCTGCGGTGGAATCAATGATTTGATCGATTCGAGGTAATGGGAAGGGGACCTTTGGACAGGCTTTATTCAGACCGGTGTAGTCTACACACATCCTCCACTTCCCATTTTTCTTCTTGACTAAAATGGGGTTAGCCAACCACTCCGGGTGGGATACTTCCTTGATGAACCCGGCCGCCAAGAGCTTCTGTACCTCCTCCCCGATGGCCCTGCGTTTTTCTTCGTCGAAGCGACGCAGGCGTTGCCTCGCCGGTCTAGATCCAGCCCGGATGTCCAGGGCGTGCTCGGCGACTTCCCTCGGTATGCCCGGCATGTCCGAGGGACTCCATGCGAAAATGTCGGCGTTCGCACGGAGAAAGTCGACGAGCACGGCTTCCTATTTGACGTTGAGGGTGGCGCTGATTTTCAGCGCCCGGTCGTCGGGGCATGCGGGGTCGACTGGGATGAGTTTGATGGTTTCAGCGGGCTCGAACGCCCCCGTGCGACGCTTGGAGTCAGGCACCTCGCCACTGAGCTGGTCTAGGTGGGCGATGAGGGTCTCGGCCTCCGCAAGGGCCTCGGCGTACTCGATGCACTCGACGTCGCAGTCGTATGCATGTTCGTACGTGGATTCGATCGTGATGACCCCATTAGGGCCTGGCATCTTGAGCTTGAGGTAGGTATAGTTGGGCACTGCCATGAACTTGGCGTAGCATGGTCGCCCCAGGATGGCGTGGTAGGCTCCCCCGAACCCGACTACTTTGAAGGTGAGGACTTCCTTGCGGTAGTTGGAAGGGGTGCCGAAGCAGACGGGAAGGTCGATGCGCCCGAGGGGTTGCATGCGCCTACCCGGCACGATGTCGTGGAAGGGTGCAATGTCGCCTCGTAGCCTTGACCGGTCGATCTCTAAGAGCTCTAGGGTGTTGGCGTAGAGGATGTTGAGACCACTGCCTCCGTCCATCAACACCTTGGAGAGTTGGGTGTTGCTGATGATCGGGTCGACAACCAGCGGGTACTGCCCAGGATTCGGAATACGGTCGGGGTGGTCACCTCGATCGAAGGTGATCGCCTCTCGGGACCAGTTGAGGTACTGGGGGGTGGCCACCTTGACCGAGAAGACTTCTCGGCGCTCCCTCTTGCGCTGCCGCGTCGTAAGACATGCCGAGGGCCCACCGAAGATCATGAAAGCGTTGCGTACCTCGGGGAACCCGTCGTCCTTGTCCTCGTTCCAACCGCCGGCGCCCTTCTGCTTGGCGTCGTCGTCGGGGAGCCCGAGCTTGGCGTAGTAGCGCCGCAGCATGGTGCAATCCTCGAGAGCATGCTTCACCGGACCTTGATGGTAAGGGCAGGGCTTCTTCAGCATGTCGTCGAATAGCCCGGGGCCACGGGGGCCTCGGGCATTCCTGCGATCTGTTGTGGCGACATGGATGGCCTTGAGGACCTCCCGCTTCCCTAGGCGACCCTTCTTCTTTTTCTTTGGGAGGTGGGAGGTCGAGGCCACGGGGGCCTCTTCCCTCCGCTTACCCTTGCAATCGGCGTCGGGGAAGATGGCTCCGACAGCCTCTTCCCCTGAGGCGAAGCTGGTGGCGATGTCGAGGAGCACGGCAGCAGAGCGCGGGACGTTGCGTCCTAACTCCCGGACCAAGTCCCGACAAGTGGTGCCAGAGAGGAAAGCCTGGACGATCTCCGAGTCGCCGACGCTGGGTAGCTCGGTGCACTGTTTGGAGAAGCGCCGGATGAAGTCTCAGAGAGACTCGTCCGGCTTCTGGCGGCAGCTCTTAAGATCCTAGGAGTTCCCGGGGCGTACGTAAGTGCCCTGGAAGTTCCCGACGAAGATCCTAACTAAGTCGCGCTAGTCGTGGATTTGCGAGGGAGGGAGATGCTCGAGCCAGGCTCGTGCCGAGTCCAACAACAGCAGAGGGAGATTGCGGATGATGAGCAGGTCATCGTCCGCGCCGCCCAGCTGGCAGGCCAGGCGGTAATCGGCGAGCCAGAGCTCCGGGTTGGTCTCGCCGCTGTACTTCGCGAGATTGGCCGGCTATCGGAACCGGGCGGGGAAAGGAGCCGCGCGGATGGCCCTGCTGAAGACCCGAGGGCCTGGCGGCTCAGGGGAAGGACTGCGGTCCTCACCGCTGTCGTAGCGACCGCCTCGGTGCGGGTGGTAGCCCCGGGCGGCTCCGTTGTCGTGGCGCCGTCGCCCGCCAACTAATTCGTGGTCGCCCCGTGCCTCGCGTTGGTCTCTAGGTCGATCGCGTACCGAGGGGGCCCTGTTGACCGTAGGCGTGCGAGCGGCCTTAGGGCGGACCGAGGCGTCCTGGCCCCGGCGAGGTTGCGCTGCGGGCTGCTCCGAAGTGCCTCCGCGCCGGCGGGAGGCGGAACTTTCGGCCTGCTGCACCGCTGCGGTCTCGAGGAGGTCGCGGAGCTCTCCGCGGACCCGTCGCCCCTCGGTCGTGGAGGGCTCGGGCATCACCCGGACCAGCATCGCAGCCGCTGCGACATTCTGGCTAGCGCGATTAAAGATTGGGGGTGGCTCTCCCCCCTTGTTATCGTTGATGCGGTGATGGACGTCGCGGGCCCTCCCTCGGGCTCCTCTGCCCTCACCACGCCCTTGCTGCTCCTGCTCAAGAGTATCCCGAAGCTGTTGCAGAAGGAGTCGGTCTTGTTCGACCTTGGCTTGAAGCTCGCGGAGCTGCTCGAGGTCTGGGCGTCGATGTCCCCCGTGAACAGGATTCTCGTTCCGTGCTGCCGGGGGTTCGAGACGCGGAGGTGTGGCGTCGCCCGCCCCTGCCCGGGGCGGGGAATGGTTGCCTGTCCTCTCGTCTTCTTCGCCCGCCCTTGGCATCCCGAGCCCGACGTGGAAGCACTCACGCGATGGATCGTAAGTCCCTTCGTCGTCGGGGTCGGAGTAGCCGAGGCAGTAGTCGCTCGCAGCCAAGAATTGGCGCAAAGCCCCAGGGTTGTGGAGTTCGGAGAAGTCCGCCCCGGGCCATGCCTCGTCCTCGTCCGAGGAGTCAGGGCGGATGCTTAGGTTGGGAGCGAAGCGCTGGCGGCGTTCCGAGGGGCGCTCGTGAGTGGCAGCGTAGGCGTAAGAGGCGGCGGCATTTCTCAATCCAAGGGATGGCGACGGTGCCGTTTCCATATTCTGCCCCGCCGGGGTCGGCTCTCCAGGGAGTGGTGGAGCGGAGCTAGACGGCTGGGTATCGCCGCAAGCCGCCGACAATGTTCCTTCATCCATGCTCAGGCCAGACAGGTCCCCAGCCAGGGACCCCGTACCAACAGCTGGTCGTAGGGTATCGGCGGGGAGTGGCGTGCCGCCCTAGGTTCGCGCAGCGTCGGGGTGGCCTTGCTCGCGTCGTGCCTGGCGAGCGTGGCGAGAGCGGCTGCCCGGGCGTCGCCTGCACCTGGGCTGCCGGGGCGTGACTTCGTCGTCGGACGGTGGGGCTCGAGGGGCGAGGAGCACCATGTCGTACTCATGTCCTAGAGACATTAACTCTAGGCTTCCGAACCAAACTATGGTGCCGAGACACAATGGTCGTACGGGGTCTGCCATCCGGAACTTGCTAGGATGATGAAGCCGACACGCAGTTCCCCTACCTGGCGCGCCAACTGTCGGTGTCTTGGAACCGGGGGTCCCTCAATCAACGAGTGAGTTTGTGCTGCGTGCCCCTAATCCCGGATGGTGATGCAAAGAGACACAAGGTTTATACTGGTTCAGGCAATCGAGGCCCTACGTCCAGTCTGAGAGATTGATCTTGTATTCCTTGCACCGGAGTGCTCGTAGTAGGGGGTTACAAGCTAGGTGAGAGAGGGGGCTAGCCCCAGGTCTCGGTGAGGGTGGTGCAGGCTGCTTGAGGCGTTGTTCTCAAGCAGCGTAGTGGAAGTGTCCAATTCTATCGGTGTGTTCCTCTCCTTTCGGTCGCCCCTAGAAATGGCCCCGGTGCCTCCCTTTTATACTCTAAGGGAGACCTGGGACCATACATAGATTGCTACATGGCATTTCTGTAAACGGGGTGGCGTGTTCGAGCCCTGTAGCCGGCCACTGTCGTGGTATGGTCGATGGAGTGGCCCTGTCCTTGTCGTGCGGAGGTGACGCGCCGGTCATACTCGATCTTGTGTGTCATGGGGCTCCAGTATAGCTTGATGTAGGACATGGTGGGCGACGTGCTGGTCACCGTGCAATGACGTCGTAGGGAGCAGTGGCCCTGCAGACGCCGAGGCCGAGCCATCGTGGGGGGCTCGGCGGATATGGATCCTCAGGCTGCCGAGCCCCTGAAGCAAACTGCCGAAGCCTTGGGGGAGTTATTGGACCTGGGTACTGATTCCGAGGCCACAGTAGCCCAGACGTGGCTCCCCATGCTGCGTTGTCCTTGGAGCAGGAGGGAGGCATGGGCGTCAGCCATGTGCATAGTGGTTAGCACAGTGGCGGGTAACCCCTGCCCCGTCCTGCTTCCTGTCCCGTCGGCCACTCTGCTGTACTGTGCCGAGCGTGCGGCCGATGTCACGGGCAGCAGTTGGCTGAGTTAATGCGACACGACGTTTTGTCAGAGGGACGGGAGAAGGAAGAGGCAGCGGAGTGCTGCCGAGCCCGCCTCGCGCGGGACGGAGGGTCAGTGGCCCGGCCGAGGCCTTCGGCGGGGAGTCGCTCGAGGCCAGCGGTGAGGGTGCCTCGGGCGAGTCGGAGAATCGGCCGAGGCCAGCGGTGAGGGGGCCTCGGGCGGGTCGGAGAATCGGCCGAGGCCAGCGGTGTTTTAGCTGGTTTCGATCTTTACGAAGCCTACGCAGTCGTTTTTTGGGTCTTGCTTAGGGTACCCCTTCTCACGGCATCCGACACTCACTTTCAACCCTTTGGAGCTAATATGGTATACTCTCTCCAATTCAAATTATGAGATGTATTGGCTTTTTTATATGCATTGTTTTAACTATATATCTAGACAGTATTTATATAGAAAAGCCAAAACGTCTTATAATCTAGAATAGCTGATAATGAGGATAGGTGTCACAAATGTGCTCATAATAGTATTATCCAAATCAGGTGTTTGGATCCTAACTGAATTATAAAATCCGGCCACCAGATTATTATAATATTCATATAATCTTTCTCCAACTTGATTTTTGAAAAAGTATAGGTCATTTGTACTCCATAACAACAATAATTAGGGCCGGTGGTCTGGCCTCTAGATCCGTCGCTGCAGAGCACGCATCCGCCGCCGCCCTCGCCCCTCCCCGGCTCAGAGCGCGCATCCGCAAAGCAGGTGGAGGAAGAAGCAGTCCCTTGAGACGGAGTCGTACGATGAGTCCAGGCTCGCGACGTCAGCCTCCGGTCCGCACAACAGCAAAGACGTCGTGCTCTGCTCTGTCGTAAATGTGTCTTGGTCATCTTGCCGTTTTTCTATTGGAAAATAAAAGAGGAAATACACCAGAAATAACGTGTGCGAGCTCGAGGAAGGACAAGCCTGTGCTTTTTTTCTCCTACGCGCGGGTCGGTGAGACAAAGAGAAACGCTAGAACCTAAGGGTAAACTTAGCCATTCCAATGAAAACGTTCTTGCGTGGACGGGAGCTGCTATGTAGCCAAATAGTTTTCTCAGTGGATCTCAAATCCACGGTGGATCTAATTTACGGTGAATTCTAAATTCAGATTCACTTTTTCGATAGTGAATCTCTACCAAATAAGTCATTAACATTTGTAACCCAGAAATCCAATAGTATAGGTTATTGTAATTCATATTCTAGATTATTATCTCATCTATAATCTAGTATTAAGTATAAAGGTGTCGAGTACCATAAAAAGGGGTTCCCTAAGCAAAAACCGAAAAAATCGTTTAAGCCCTGTCAAAATCAAAGCCAAGAGACAACTACTGGCTAACCCCCACCTTGTCCGAGGCTACCGATTCTCCGTCTCGCTCGAGGCATCGCACGAAAGGCCTCGGACGGGGTACCGATTCTCCGTCTCGCTCGAGGCCATGCACGTAAGGCCTCGGACGGGGAATCGATTCTCCGCCTCGCTCGAGGCCTCGCACGTAAGGCCTCGGACAAGGTGCCGATTCTCCGCCTCGCTCGAGGCCGGCTCGGCAACAACCCCGTCGCCTCCGCCATGACCGACTTCCCTGACAGAACGTCACGTCCAACTAATGCGACCAGCTACTCCCGCGACGTTAGCCGGACGACGGCTCGACACAGCAGAACGACTGACGAAATGGGAGTCGCATCAACACCATGCCATCCGGGACGGGACGGGACGGGGCAGGGGTTACCGGCCGCTGTGCTCGGTACTATGCCCACGACTGACGCCCGCACTGCACTATGCTACCTAACCCCTGCTCCAAGAACAACGCGGCGTGGGGAGTCATGTCCAGGTCACTGTAGCCTCAGAATCAGTGTACAGGACCAACTGCTCCCTCCGAGCCTCGGCAATCCACTTCAGGGTCTCGACAGCCTCGGGAATCGCACCCGTCGAGCCCCCCACGATGGCTCGGCCTCGGCACCAACTGAGGCTCGGCTCTTTACACTGTCAACACACAGCGACCGGCACGACGTCCGTCATGCCCTGCGTCAAGCTATCATTGGAGCTCCCACGTCACACAGGATCGGGTGTGACCGGCGCGTTGCTCCAGTGCATCAAGGACAAAGACCACTCCATCGACCATGCCGCCACAGTGACAAGCTACAGGGCTCGGAAACACCACCTCCGCTCACAGGACGCCGCGTAGCGAACACATGTATCACCCATGTCCCCCCTTCAACTATAAAAGGGAGAGACCAGGACCGTTTCTAGACACGCACAAAACAGACGGGGAAAAACACAGACAAACACTCACGAGGCACATAGAGGTAGACAGACGAGCACGCGAGCTCACGGGTTCACGAACTCACGCATAGACGCTCGGACGAACACACGCTCAACACTCTGTAATCCGCGTACTCCTCCGCTGCCTGAGATCAACATCTCAAGCAATCAACACCGCTCCACGCAGAGACCTGGGACCAGCTCCCTCTCTCGCCCTGCTTGTAACCCCCTACTACAGGCACCTCGGTGCAAAGAATACAAGATCGATCTCCCAGACTGGACGTATGACATCTATCGCCTGAACCAGTATAAACCTTGTGTCTCTTTGCATCACCATCCGGGACTAGAGGCACGCAGTATATTTTCACTAGTTGGTTGAGGGTCCGCTGGTTCAAAACACCGACAAAATGGCACAGAAGAAAGTGGGTTTTACTAGTATATGGTCAGCTGCCCACCTTATGACTTGGCTTTGGCGGATAGTTTGACACTGGTGGCCTAGAATAAGCTGCACAACCAGGATAAAAAAAATGCAGTGGAAGTGAGAAAAAGTTTGAAAAAAGATGGAAACCAACCACTGGCGCGTAAACGAAATGAAATTGATCAACTGTTGAATCAACTTGGACCATTGCTGTCATTTTCATAAGGTTTTAGGCTTTTTGCCTGCCAATTTACACGCCTCACGTCCATTTGCTCACATGGATGCAACTAAAACTGTTTGCAACCCAAGTCAAGATCCTCCCTGAAAACGGGACCGAGGGCATGTGCGTTGGCATTGTTACGTCTACCTACAATTTTGAGTTCTAATCAAGGGAGTTTTTCAAGGATCACAAGGTTGGAGTTCATTACAGTTGTAACCTTTCGATAGCACGGAGAGACATAAAGTACTCCTTCCGTTTCAAACTATAAGGTGTTTTGATTTTTCTAAATTTATAACTTTTATTTACTATACACCTAGATACATAGTATGTCAAGACACGTAATAAAAGCTATGAATTTGGAAATGTCAAAACATCTTATGGTTTGGGATAGAGGGAGCAGCATTTTCCCCGGCGCCATGAACAAAATCCAAGCTGGCAAATCGGCACAAATATTTTCCCATCAAGCACAGGACATCTCTTCGCAGAAAAACAAAAAAATCAAGCACACGATATGGCAAACATCCCTCTCAGCCAGAACCAAGTGTACTGTAAACGAATATGACATGATTACTGATTGGTCAAATTGTTGCCTGGATGTGAAGTTTGACCCTCCAGTGCCCTCCAGTGCTCCATTTGCTCTGTGTTTGGCTTTATCCATTAGAGGGACCATTCAGATGGTATTACCTCAGTGTCCTGGCAACTGTCATCAATCTCTGTCTTTATGGCAGCCAATCTCTCTGGGTCCACCGTTCGGCGGCGCCGCTCGCGTGTTCACATGTTCCAATTTTTTAGCTAAAAGAAAATGACCCACATAATTGTGATTGTTACTCATCCTCTGATTTATCTTTGCCTAGAGTATTCATAATGACACCATTTATCATTTATTTTCTTTGCTAAACAAAACAGTCTCAGAACTGTGACGTAGTAAGCCATGCTGAATTAGGTTTTATCTGCAGTAAATAGGTTAACGTACTTCTCCCATCCCACAAAGAACGACCTTATACTTACATTCAAAGGTTTATCCCACAATCATTAATTTATGCTATAAATCTTGCACTCCCTCCGTTCCAAATTATAAGTCGCTTTGATTCTTTTGGTTCATCTATTGTGTTATATATCTAGACATATTATTTGTCTAGATGTATAGCAAAATAAATATATCTGAAAAGTCAAAACGACTTATAATTTAGAACGGAGAGAGTAACATCTTTCTTTGTGGGATAGAGCGAGTAGGTATTTATGATTTTAAGAAGAGAGAGAGAAGAGATGTGCTGATCTAGGTCAATTTTTAACTCTAGATGAGTCATTCATGAAATTAAATGGCGTAGAGAGACTATGAAACAATAGGCCCCAATCTTTGATCTTTGAATTGCATCTGTACGATCGGATTTTGTAAATATTTTTTAGTTAAGTGTGAGCAAATTATCTATAACATTGGATTGGCCTTGAGACGATGTTTGATTTCGATGTAATGTCGTTTGATTTTTTGTCCATAAAATTAGATACTCTCAATTCCAAATTTATAAGTTGTTCTGGTTTTTTTAATATATAGTTTTTACCATATCTATAAAAAAATTAAAATATCTGCAATTCGGAACAGAGGATTATATGTTTGTACGAACCAAATAAACTCCTTCAAAAGTTCCTTGCCCCCACAAGGGCGTAGGAGCAAACTTACTTAAGTTTTTTGCATTATTTTTTTTCGAAACTTTGCTATGCAATGCAGGTCCCTTTTCCACTTGAAGCGCATAAAAGCAACGGTTTCCACGGACATGAGTGGAGCAATGAGTGTGCAGCATGTCGTTTTCAGTCCATGATCTTGGAGATTTTATATTAAACTATTCTCAATCTTTTCTTGTTCACCTTTTCTGTAAATTTGTCTTCTCTATCTGTCGGGTTCATAAACCTGGTCCCCAATGGGACCACTTTCTAGCAAAAACTTGGCCCAGCCGACGACCGGCGTAGCGACAACGCGCGCCTCCCGGGCCGGCCCAAATACCTAATGATAGGCCGGGAGAACGATCCGGTCTTCGGCCGAAAGGCCTGGCCAAGGAGGGGACATAGTCCGACTTCGACCTCCTTTTTCGACCGGGGATACGCCGAACCTTTGCTTGCAGCTCTTTCCCGATCGACATGGTCGGGGCCGACTGGGAACAACCGACCAGGGACGCCCGCTCGGTAAGGGCCCGGGGATCAGGCGGAGCAAATAAGGTAAGGTGTTCAAGTCAAACCGCAATACCGAGGACCGTACTCTGTCATACCCTGCGCACCTACAGGACGGTGCCACTAGGCCATACCAGATATGCACTATGCAATCTTCCAGGCGTGTCAGAACCCAAACAGTGTTGTGGGCGCCGTCGTTTGCCGTACCCTGCCATGCCCTGCGCACCTGCAAGACGGTGCCGCCTGGCGAACACGGTAGAGCCTGCCAGACGTGTCTGGGAATAAACAGTATTGTGAGCGCTGACAATCGTCTCGTACTCGATGGCATGAGCAACAAGACTAGGTAGCAAACATATGCACTCTCTCTCAATTCACCTATAAAAGGGGATGCGCTCTCTCCTAACAGGGGCTCTCTCTCTCTCTCGATCTGGCTCTAGACAACTTGAGCATTTGAACAGCTCCACAGCTCTAGAACTCGACAGCTACACAGAGCATACGCTCCAATACTTAGCGCACGTTAGAGCCCCTATCACTCTCGGCCCTTCGGTTCGGAGTCTGACCAGGCCTTTAACACTCCCCTTCTTATTCCTACTCGTTTGTAACCCCACAACAAACTTCGAGCACCTGGGCTCAGGAATAAAGTCACTGATAGACTGAAACTGGACGTAGGACACATTGCCTGAACCAGTATAAATCATGTGTCATTGAGTGCTAGGCCACATCTGATCACAACGCATGACAAAACTATAAATATTTACTTGTTGGTCACTTTTCGCACCGATAGTTGGCATCGTCCATGGGGACGATGATGTGCGTTCACGCTTTTGGTCATTGGATGGCCCATCTTTCCACTATCTTCGACATGATGGGCTCAAGTGATATGATTCGCTTCGACTCGCTGGAGTTTCCCACGCTCTCACCTGTTGGGATGTGGGTTCCTCCCGTCTTCAAGCTGCTCCAGACCTTCCTCTTCGGAAGTCTGGACTTCGTCATCGATCGGCTCGGCGTACTTTGCCTCTGCGAGGAGGCACTTGTCCCAGTGCCCACTGGAGGAGGAGCGCCCTTCGCTGGCCCTGGGCCACTCGACGACCTCAACATCGAGACACCCACGCTTCGCCTCAAGCCCATGCTAGGCTCAAACTCCACGGTGAGTAACGTACATATTGTTCTTTATTAACTATTTAAAACTTTCCGTCAACTCTCTAGAGGGGCCCCATTCTCCCTGTTGTGACCGCTGTGCGACCAGTTCCCCTATGGCTTCGCATCCCCCGGGGACGCATACGCGAGGGGACTTCGAAGGATGCTAACGCCACCCCCTCTCACATCCGAATTTTTGGGGATGGCGGGCTATGCTCCTGCCTCCTTTCACGGCCCCGTAGATGATGAGGTCAAAAGCGATGGCTCTAGCATTGGCGACACCTTGGCATCTAGACACCCTCTATCCTGGGAGTGCACTATGGTGGATGTCCCGGGATAGCCACTAGCAGTAGCGGAACCTCTACACACCCACACCCCTCTGGACCCTCATGCAAAGGCCCTCACGCCTGCCTAGGAGCACGATGAGGAGTTATGACAAAGGCGGCAGAGTCAGCCACCACCTGCGCTAGCGCGCTCGGCGCAGCACATTGCGCCATGAGTGCGTAACCTGACGAGCGGCGCTCGGGGTCACGCCCGCTAGGTCCAGCGTAACATCCTGGATGGAGGGAACGATCCCCCACAGTTTGCTCAGGCTGGCAAGAACATTGCTGTTGCGACGATGCTTCTGCGTGGCCTTCCCAAGCCTGCCAACCCCCAGGAACAGGCAATCCACTGAAACCTCTGGGCACTAGTGGAAACCATTGTTGTTCAATAGTATGCCCACTCCATACTGACCACTTGTGCGTGAACAGCTCAGGCCGAACCATGACGCTCGTAGCATCACCAACAATCGGCGCCATGCCCGGCGCGATGATGACGTCCATCAAGTGGCGGCGAGAGCAGGCGGCACGGGTCTCGGTCTGAACATCGAGGAGTGAGGGGACACGCATCCCTGGCATGGCGGCTGACCAAACGATCGAAGCCCCAGCCCAGATGGCCCAGGGCCACGGGCCTTTGGTCATCGCATCCAAAGAGCGTCGTTCCTACAACACTTCCGACTACCTACCAACATCACCAGATGCACTGGGGAAACAAACCCTGGTATATGGCTCAAAGACTTTTGGCTCGCCTGCCGAGCCAGAGGAGTGGATGATGACCACTTCATTATTCAATACCTCCCCATCTACGTGGGGGAGCATGTTCGAGCATGGCTCGAATTCCTCCCACCCGACATCATCCGCGATTGGGCGGATCTCAAGAGGGTCTTCATTGGGAATTTCTAGGGGACATATGTTCGTCCTAAGAATTCTTGGGACCTTAAGAGCTGCCAGTAGGAGCCCAACGAGTCCCTATGGGATTATATCTATAGGTTCTCAAAACGGAGCAACTCCCTTCCTGATGTCGTTGACGTGGATGTCATTAGTGCGTTTCTCTCTAGGATAACCTGTGAGTCCTTGATCCACAAGCTCAGCTGTCCGAAGTCCCATACCACCCATGACCTGCTCGACATCGCCACGAGCCACACCTCCAGCGAGGAGGCGGTTGGGGCGGTCTTCAGCAGCGGTCAGGACAAGGGCAAGGCCAAGCGCGAGGACCAAGTTGAGGGTCCCTCCACGTAAAGGGGCAAGAAGAACAAGGAGCATCGCCGCCGCCCGACCAACCCAGCTTTGGTCGCCGCAGCCGATCATGTGGGCAAGCAGCCCTAGTAGGGCCAGCTCGACCACTTCGATAAGCTCATGGAGAGTCCATGCACCAACCACGCCTACCCTGTCAAACACCTTTACAAAGATTGCAAGCTCCTCAAGCTTTCCTACGATAGGTCGACAAGCCGAAGGAAGGGAAGGGAAAGGAGGCACGGTGGGCAAGGATGATGATAGCTTTACCGACCCTGAGGAATGCCTCATGATCTTTGGGGGATCCAACGCCATCCACTCCAAGTGCTAGCACAAGGTACGTTACAGAGAGACATGTGCCGCTGAGACAGTCGTCCCCTCTTTCTTTAGCTGATCGGACTCCCCGATCACTTTTGATCAGAGAGACCATCCTTCCCACGTTGCCCAACGGGGTCACTACCCACTCATCATTGACCCCATCATCCGCAGGAAGCGCCTCACCAAGGTGCTGATGGATGGAGGCAGTGGCCTCAACATTCTCTATGTCGACACCCTCGATGCCATGTGCATCCCCCGGTTGGAGCTCCATCTAGAGAGCTCTCCCTTCCATGATGTGATCCTAGGGACGTAGGCATGCTCGCTCAAGCAAACTGACCTACTTGTCACGTTTGGTGACCGAGCCAACTTCTGCTTGGAGGTCCTCACCTTCAAGGTAGTGGACTTTCTAGGGTCCTACCACGCCATCTTGGGGCGGCCATGCTACGCCAAGTTCATGGCGATCCCCAACTACACCTAACTCAAGTTGAAGATGCTAGGACAAAACGTCATCACCATGGGTAGCACCTTTTCGCACACCTACACGTGCGACCACGAGCATTATGAGCTCGCCACGGTTGTCATCAACTTAGCCGAGTTCCCAAAGCTTGGGAATTTGTCGACTCCAGCAGTCCTAGACTACAACAAGCCGACCTCCTCAAGTGCCTTCCACCCGACCGAGGAAACCAAGGCTGTGAGGATCGACCCCGCCGACCCAACCAAGATGGCATGGATCGGGACCAAGCTCTCGGCCAAATAGGAAAGCGAGCTCATCGATTTTCTATGCGCCAATCGTGATGTCTTCGTATGGAAACCTTCTAACATGCCAGGAATACCAAGGGAGGTCACTGAGCACGCATTATGCCTCATCCCGGGCTCGAAGCCCACCAAGCAACGCCTACATCGCTTCGACGATGAGAGGCGCAGGGCTATAGGTGAGGAGATCACCAAACTCCTAGCAGCTGGGTTTATCAAAGAGGTATACCACTTTGACTGGCTAGCTAATCTTATTCTTGTGAAAAAGAAGACCAAGAAATGGAGAATGTGTGTTGATTATACTGGCCTCAATAAGGCATGTCCAAAGGACCATTTTCCTTTACCACGCATAGACTAGATAGTCGAATCCACCTCAGGATGCGAAATCCTCTTCTTTCTGCATGCCTACTCAGGCTACCACTAGATCACGATAAAAGAGTCCGACCAACTCGTGACTTCATTCATCACCCCATATGGTTCATACTATTACATAACCATGCCTTTTGGTCTGAAGAATGTTGGTGCCACCTATCAACGGTGCATGCAGCGAGGCTTCATCGACCAAATCAACCTGGCCGACTAGCCTGACCAAGTCAAGCGGCCAAAACCAACAATCGTCATCTATGTAGATGACGTAGTAGTGAAAACAGCTCAAGCTAGCGACCTGATTGCAAATTTGGCCACAACATTCGCAAACCTCCGAAGGTTCAATATCAAATTGAATCCTGAAAATGTGTTTTTGGAGTTCCAAAGGGGAAGCTCCTTGGATACATCGTGTCTAAGCGCGGCATCGAAGCCAACCCCGAAAAAATCATGGCTACATCCAACAAGGGTCCTATATGCAATGTTAAGGGTGTACAGAGGCTCAATGGCTGTTTGGCCACCCTAAGCCGATTCATCTCCCGACTAGGGGAACAGGGTATGCCTCTCTATAAACTTCTCAAGAGGATAGATGCATTCGTCTGGTCAGAGGAGGCACAAAAGGCTTTGGAAAGCCTCAAAGCATCACTGACGTCGGCCCCAGTCCTCATTGCTCCTGAACGGGGAGAACCCCTCCTCCTCTACATCGCGGCAAACAACCACATTATGAGTGCCGCCCTCGTCATCGAAAGGGAGGAGCCGGGATGCCCCCTAAAGGTTCAATGGCCAATGTACTTCATCGGTGAGGTACTCATTGATGCCAAGACTCGATAGCCCCAGGTGCAGAAGCTTCTGTACGCCATGCTGATGGCAACCCGGAAGGTCCTGCACTACTTCACCGACCACAAAGTCATGGTTGTCACCTCATACCCACTAGGAGACATCATCCGCAACCACAATGCTATGGGATGAATCTCCAAGTGGGCTCTCAAGCTCATGGGTCACGACATCAGGTATATCCCTTGCACTGCTATCAAGTCTTAGGCTCTCGCCGACTTCATCGCTGAATGGACGGAAGTCCAGCTCTCGACCCTAGACATCACCCATGAGTACTAGACAATGTACTTCGATGGGTCGGTTATGGCACCTAGCTTGGGGGCTAGAGTGGTTCTGATCTCCCTAGATGGGAGCAGGCTCTGCTACGTGATCCGTCTCCATTTTTTGGCCTCAAACAATGCCGTGGAGTACGAGGCTCTCATCAACAGACTATGCATTGCCATCAAGCTCGGCGCTACATGGCTGTACGTCCACGGTGACTCTGAGTTGGTCGTCGACCAAGTCATGAAGGAGTCCTCCTACAAGAGCCCTCTCATGGCAGCATATAGCTAGGAGATGCGCAAGCTCAAGGACAAGTTCTAAGGGATCAAACCACATCATGTCCCCCAAAAGGACAATGATGTCACCGATTTTCTCACAAAATTGGCTGCCAGGCGGGTTCTGTCTCTAGATGGGGTCTTCATCAATGATCTCCATGAGCCATCTGCCCACATTCTAGAGTATCTGATCTAAACATACTTCGACACCAATCTAGCACTTGGGGGCTCTGGCCTCCCGACGTGCCCCGACCCCGACCAAGTGCTCGGGGGCTCTGACCTTGGCGCCTCTAAGACAATGTTGCCCACCGACATCACCATGGTGGCACTTGATCAGGCTAACTAGAGAGCACCACTACTCACCTACCTCCTCAAGGAGGTTCTCCTGTCGGAAAGGACTGAAGCGCGATGAATCACTCAACACATCAAGACGTTCATCACCATCGGTGATGAACTTTACAAGTGAAGTCTATCGGGAGTACTTATGAAGTGCATCCCGACCAACCAAGGGAAATAGCTCCTCTTCGAGGTCCATGCCAGAATCTATGGATATCACGTGGCCCTAAGGTCGCTGGTTAGGAAAGTCTTTCACCAAGGTTTTTACTGGCCCACTATGCTGCGAGATGTAGAGGAGGTTGTCTGTAGGTGTGAAGGATGCTAGTTCTATGCTCGACAAACTCATCTGCCGACACAAGAGCTTCAGACCATCCCCATCACCTAGCCATTCATGGTCTAGGGCCTCGACATTGTTGAACCCCTCAAAAAGGCCTCGGGCGGCTTCACTCACCTGCTCGTAGCGGTGGACAAATTTACCAAGTGGATAGAGGCGAAGACCATCACCAATATCCGCTCGAAAGAAGCGGTCAAGTTCTTCCTCGACATCATCTATCGGTTTGGTGTTCCAAACTATATGATCATCGACCACAGAACAAACTTCACTAGAAAAAAGTTCCTAGACTTCTATGATGGATACGACATCAGGATTGATTGGGACTCGATCAAGCACCCACATACCAACGGTCAGGTCGAGTAGGCCAATGACATGGTCCTCCAAGGACTTAAGCCCCACATCTTCGACTGACTCAAGAAGTATAACGTGTGATGGATTATAGAGGTTCTAGCAATCCTTTGGAGCCTAAGAATGACACCAAACCGGTCCATAGGGTTCACCCCTTTCTTCTTCACATACGGAGCCGAAGCAATATTGCCCTCCGACCTTGATTACGGTGCCCCGAGAGTAATGGCCTTCGACCAAGACCGAGCCACGGAGGCTCAGTAGGATGCGGTCGACCTGCTCAAGGAGGCTCGTGAGATGACCGTCATCCACTTCGCCTGTTACCAGCAAACTCTTCACATGTACCATGAAAAAAATCAGGGAGAGGATCCTCAAGGTCGGTGACATTGTACTCCAAAGGACCCAGTCAACCAAAGAGAAACATAAACTCTCTCCACCATGGGAAGGAACCTACATGGTGACTAAGGTGATCCGGCTGGGCACCTACCAGCTAAAGGACGACAATGGCAACGTTTTCACCAACACTTGAACAATCGAACAGTTACGTCATTTCTTTCCTTAAAACTTGGTCTTACTATTCTCTTTCCATTTAACGTTTGCTCCTACAGCACCCTAGCTCGAGCACTCTTGGCCTGGGTCCCTCAGGGGCTCCACGGGGGTGCGATACCACCCTTCTCTTTTACTATCATATCGTAATACTTTTTGGCCAAACAAAAGGGCATCACCGAAACGAAAGAGCATTCCGTTCCTTTGATTACCCTATGTAACTTGTGTTTTAACCTCCCGACCGATCACGCCCTACCATGACCTATGGTTATGAGCAACTGAGCCTTGCAGGCCATGCCCAGGTTCTTAAGGTTGCCTATGGGTCAACGGGCAGGTGCAAAAAAGAAAGGACAAAAAATAAAGCTACACTAAGGTAAAAACAAGGATGGATAGGATAAGCTTCCCCTCACGAGTGATTTCATCACAAAATGAACTTAGAATATTCATGAATGTAAAAGTTGTTCACATGGGGGCTTCCCCACTAACTCATCTATTACATGAACTGACTATTTTTACTCTAAACTCTATTATGACCTCCCATCGGCATCGGTTGACGGTACGGTCAACAAGGACAAAGGCAGGTTGCTTTCGGTCGGGACGAAGTTTAGCTCTATTGGGGGAGGGATAATGCTCGCCTCTGACTTGGTCTCCACTCCCTCCACAAGCTGGATGACATCTTCTCAGTGCACGCCTTTAGCCACGAATGAACGGTGAGCTTCCATCACCCATTGCGCTATGACTTGCTCGGCAACCATCTGTGCATGTGGCACCAAACTCTCCCCCAGCGCATGGATTTCATCTGCGCTCCACCCATCATCGTATCCTTCGTAGATGGCCATGAAGTCCAGATCAGGATGATGGGTCACCACTGAGGTCAGCACCCCTGTCATTCTATAGAACATGCCATCGGAGGTGAGTGTCCGAACTTCATTCGAGACCTCCGCCAGCTAGACGATGGGCGTACTAGTGCTCGGTCCTGACCCGAACACCTCAGAGATGACCACCCGTGTGATGTTGTGAATTTGGTCGAGCTCCCCCTTGAGAGCACGTCACTCCTCAAGGGACTAGGCTAGCACCTCCATGCCTCGACCGACCGCTGCCTTGACTATCTCTAGCTCTTGCTCTAGAGAGCCGATCTTTCCACCCAGTTCTACAAAAAGATGACAAATTCAGAAGCAAAGGAAAGGAAAAATTAAGGTATCAACCGAGGGCAGAACAGGTACGTACCATGGCAGGCGCTTTCAAGAATGGAGAGCCCATCCTCTTGCCGGGTCACCCTCTCGAGCAGTCGAGCGTTCGACTCCTCTGCTCCGAGCATCTGCCCTCGGAGTGCAACCACTTCTTGTTCAGTGTCCAACCGGGCCTTTCGCTCTACCTCTAGAGCCTCCAAGGACTTCTGAAGCGCTGCCTTGGTCTTTGCCAAGTGGGTCTTCATCGCATCAAGTTCCTACTCGACCGCACGCAGCTCCTCCGCTTGTGCTCCCGTCACCTCAGCCGCCCAGTCTTAGGACTCACGACGGGTGAACTCTAGCTGGTGCCTGAGCTTGTTGACCCACCACGATGTCGTTGCTTCCTGCTAAATCCGACCATGCTCCTCCCAAAAAAATTAGGACTTACGGATCGACATCATCTCTAGATCCTGTGAGACAAGATGCAGGCAAGCTGAGACAACCATTGAAAGACCAAGGAGTCAAGGACAACACCAAAAACACAGAAAACTTACCTCTATAATGTGTGGCAGGTTGACTATCATGGCCTAATGGACGAGCTCAACCCTCTCTAAGGCCTCCTTGAGAGCCTCGCCTTGGTAAGGGCGAGATCAGACTCCATTGATAGTCCTCTCTCCCTGAGCAGGTGCCAGAGCTTCACCTCCTCCTCGTCACGAAGGACGAACCGGGCCTTTCCCGGCTCACCGGGGCAAGGCCACACTAGCTCGCAGGTCGCCCCCGACCCGCTTGAAGATCTAGCCATCGTAGTATCATGCGATGACGAGATCATCACCAGCTCCCAGGATGGCAGGATGGTCGATGGCTCCACCCTGGTATCTTCCTCGCTGGACAAGGGGATGTCCACCACCAGGACTCCATGGCTCACCAGTGGATGTTCTACCTCTGGCATGGCCGCATCTCCTCCCGACCCCTCTAGCTCTGACTAGGTAGGTGAACCATACGCTCCTTCACTAGGCGAGGCAGGGAGCCTGATTTCCCTCCTCTCCTCCTCCACAATTGTTGGGGGAGGGACCATGAGAGTAACCTTTGACCCGACCTCTGCCGTCACCATAGGGATTGCTGCCATCACAGCTGCTGCTGCTACCGTCATTCTCATGACTGGCCAAGAAAACACAACCCCTAGTGGGGGAGGTCGCACCGCCACCAACCTACTTCCCCTGCCACTTGTCGCGACCTGCTGTAGGCTAGGTCTCCACTCTTCTTGCACAGGAGGTGGGGAGGTTCCCTATCTCGCCTGCCCCTGGTGGCTATCAGACAAGCGTAGGTTAGTCACACTCAAAAACTCAACTATGAGAACAAAAAGGAGCATGAATGCAAACGTAGGCAAAAGCGACAGAGCCCTAAAGCCCTGACCAGCTGACGACAAGCCAACCGGATGAGGACCACTCATAGGACAAGATCCATGCCCTCTCGCATCGATCGAGGGAGGGGCCAACCCGGCCAGTCCCCGATCGGCCCACGAACGACCATGACCGCCAGCTTGTGGCGAACCACCAGAGCAACTAGTGGGGCATCCCTCCATTGGGGGTCACACACATGCGTCGACCCTAAAGATGCAGGGGAACAAACATGTCCTCTCGACCGACCGATGTGCTCCGCCACACCCAAAGCAGGGGGTACGAGGCTGACAATGCCTCCAAGGGTGCGGCGATCGTGCCTGCTTTGCCTCTTGCTTGAGGGCGGTGTCTTCACTCATAGCATGCTTCCTCGACTCAGGAACATCACCGCACATCTCCACCTCATGCCCACCGTCGATGGGTGCAGCCATGGGCTCATGGTGTTCCACCGAGGTCACAATTGTGCCTCGGACTTCTTCATCCTCTGAGGCACTTGTGTTGTCACCCATATCCATGGGCTCCTCTAACTCAAGCTCTGCCTCCACGTCACTCTGACTCTCGCCCCCTCAGACCCACCGGTTGATCTCCTTTTCCTTATCAAACCTCCTCCGGGCCTTTTTGGTTTTCTTCTTCCTCTTGGCAAGCGCCACCTCCATCTGGGCAGTTTGCCAAGCCATGCCTTCTGGCCATCTTGGAAGATGTAGTCAAGATTTATAGCCCACGAGTCCCTTCAAAACAAGCAACTTAGAATCAGTCAAAACATCAAAACAAGAAGGAAAAGGTCACAAAGGGGGCATACCAAATTGGACAACTTCGTGGCATGGAGGGGACCAGGCATCCCTTCAAGGGAGTCTTTATCCCTCAACTGTAGCACCTAATCTAGATGACTCTAGACTTCAACCTTTGGCAGCTCCTCTGGCGATGCACGGTCGGGATCCATCGGGCCGGAGTATTCCCACATTGGCTATGTTCTTTCCGCCAACAGGGCGACCCAACGATGGAAGAAGGTATGGAAGACCCGCAGCCCATCGAGGCCATGCTGTACAAGTCTTTGAAGCTCTGTCTCGATAACCTCCAACTTGTTCTGCCGACCGTCGGGACCCCACGACCAGTTTTCCCTCCTCTTTGGCCTTTTTTCGGTGAACGTCGGGAATGATGCTTCCATCGGGTTCCTGATGTAGAACCACTCACCGTGCCACCAATGGTTGGAGTCACAAGGGGAGTACGCAGGGTAGGGGACCGGCGACTTTAGCTTCTTCTACAAGGCGAATCCTCTAACCGGTGCGATTTTGGGCGGCTTCCCCTCAGATAGGGCTCGCTCGCTGAAGATCCACTGGAAGAGGTCCACATGCGGCTCCATCTCAAGGAAGGCTTCACAAATAGTGATGAAGCCGGCGATGTGCAGTACCCTAGTCGGGTTGAGGTGCTGTAGCTCTAGGCCCCACTCATTGAGGAGCCTATGTAGAAACCAGTGCATGGGGTACCCGAGTCTACGCTCGTGGAAGGCGAGGACCTCATTGGCCCGGGGTTGCAGAACAAACTTCCCCCGGCGTAGGGGCCCTCCAATGCGCCACCTCCTTCGACGGGAGTAGCCCCTTCTCGACGAAGGTGGCCAGCACCTCCTCATCCATGTTGGAAGGCCTCCAGTTCGACATCACGCCTCGGATTCACAAATGGATCTATGAGTTCTCTCCCTCGCTCTACCCTCCTCTCTCCTAGAAACCACCATGGCACATGAACAGACTTGGTGAAAGGGAGGAAGTAGGAACATCAACGGTTGGAGGAAGGCGAAAGAACGGGAGGAAAATCCTCTCTCTTCCCCCTATTTAATGTAGAAAAGCATGCGCACGGGACGTGGCCCTGGCTGATGGGACTCCCCCTGCCCGACAAAACATCACCCGGTTAGTGGGACATGGCCTGAGCAGGGCCCACCACTACCACAACCCGGGCGTGGGAAATAAGGCGCAACTACACGCAAATGATCCTCTGCCTTCCCAGGCAAGATTTGGAAGGGCCCACCAATGGAACCTCCATCGAGGAGAGGCCAACGGGTCACCTGAGTCGATCGAATGGCTCAGACGGCTGCTGAGAGACAGGTAAGGAGCAACGGGATGCCTCATGCGGGTTATGTCGACCCCATCACGAACAATGGACATGGATCCCATTTGGACATATCCGATAGGAGCTCCCTAGACCCGTCACTCGAGTCATCGAGGTAACTTTACCAAATCCCCTTTTTTGTTTTCTAGTGCATAATCATTCATTCATCCATTCTCATGCATGCATTCATACATTCATCCATACATTCATCCCATACATCCAAGCATTGCATATGTAGTTGTTGCATCACAACGCTTCGTGTTGCGTCACGAAGCGGTAGTCGTTTCATCGATATGAGTGATGACCGACCAAGATTCGAAGGCTGACCCACAAAGGGCTCGAGGCCACCTTACATCAAACAGAGCTAGGGGAGAAAACACAGATGAGCCCCAGCAGCCCTCGCCCAATCCGCTCAGAAGCAGACAGGGTCATCTCGACCTTTTCATTTGATCCTGACCTCGAGCCATGCCCATAGAATCTCCATCGAGGAGAGGCCAGCGGGCCACCTGAGTCGGTCTTTGGAATGGCTCGGGCATCTGCTGGGAGGTGGGTTAAGGAGCAGTGGAATGCCACATGAGGGCTATGCTAACCCTGTTACGAACAACGGATCCAGATTCCACTCGGACATACCCATTATTAAGCTCACCAAGCGCGTCACTCGAGCCATCGAGCCAAGCGACGTTAGCTTAACCCCTCCGGTTGCAGAAACCGTGGATGGGGTAACGCATGAAACCAAACCGACCCCTTAGTCATGCCAGACACTTGGGTTGGCACCCAGCACTTTGGGTTGGTGCTCCATCTTGCCCGACCCTTTGGCCATGCCTGGCACTTTGGGTTGGTGCTCCATCTCGCCCGACCCCTTGGGCGTGCCCGACACTTGGGTTGGCACCTGACACTTCAGTTTGGCATTCGGTCTCGCCTGACCCTTTGGCCACGCCCGACACTTGGGTTGGTGCTCCATCTTACCTACCCCTCGGCCGCACCAGACACTTGAGTTGGCGATCTGTCTCACCTGACCCCTCGGTCGCGTTCGACACTCGGGTTAGCACCCGACACTTCAGGTTGGCGCTCTGTCTTGCCCGACCCCTCGACCACGCCCGACACTTTGGGTTGGCGCTCAGTCTCGCCCGACCCCTCGGTAGTGCCCGACACTTGGGTTGGCACTTTGTCTCGTCCGGCCCTTTGGCCACGCCCGACACTTGGGTTGGTGCTCTGTCTCGCTCGACCCTTCAGCCGCGCCCGACACTTGGGTTGGCGCTCTGTCTCACCCTACCCTTCGGCCGCGCCCGACACTTTGGGTTAGCACTCCGTCTCACCCGACCCCTCGGCCGCGCGCCCGACACTTGGGTTGGTGCTCCATCTCGCTTGACCCTTCGGCCGTGGCTAACACTTTGGGTTGGCGCTCTATCTCACCCAACCCCTTGGCCGCGCCCGACAATTGGGTTGGCGCTCTGTCTTGCCCGACCCCTCGGCTATGCCCGACACTCGGGTTGGTACCCGACACTTTGGGTTCACGCTCCATCTCGCCCGACCCTTCGGCCATGCCCAACACTTTGGGTTGGCGTTCAGTCTCACTCGACCCCTCGGCCACGCCCGACACTTGGGTTGGTGCTCTGTCTCACCGCACCCTTCGACCGTGCCCAATACTTTGGGTTGGTGCTTAGTCTCACCCGACCCCTTGGCCGAGCCCGACACTTGGGTTGGCACTCCGTCTCACCTAACCCCTCGGCCGCGCTTGACACTCGGGTTGGCACCTGACACTTTGGGTTGGCGCTCCGTCTCACCTGACCCTTCGGCCACGCCCGAAACTTTGGGTTGGTGCTCCATCTCGCCCGACGGCGACCCACGATCTTACGCCCACCAGGTGCACTCATAAAGCGAGTGTAAACAACCCCTTCACGACTTCACAGAAGTCCCAAAAGCGTTCGGAGGCTTCTGTCGGGTTCATAAACCCAGGGTCCCCAATGGGACCACTTCCCAGCAAAAACTCAGTCCAGCAGACGGCGTAGCGACAATGCGAGCCTCCCGGGTCGGCCTAGATACCTAATGACAGGCGGGGAGAACAATCTAGTCCCCGACCAGAAGGCCTGGCCAAGGAGGGGACATAGTCCGACTCTGACCTCCTTATCTGATCGGGGATACGCCGAACCTTTGCTTGTAGCTCTTTTCTGACCGACACAGTCGGGACCGACTGAGAACAACCGACCGGGGATGCCCGCTCGGTAAGGGCTCGAGGATCAGACAGAGCAAATAAGGTAAGGCGTTCAAGTCAAACCGTAATACCGAGGATCATACTCTACCATACCCTACGCACGTGCAGGACGGTGCCACCAGGCCATACCAGATAGGCACTATGCAATCTTCCCCGCATGTCAGAACCCAAACAGTGTTGTGGCCGTCGTCGTTTGTCGTACCATGCCATGCCCTGTGCACTTGTAAGACGGTGCCGCCTGGCGAACACGGTAGAGCCTGCCAGACGCATATGGGAATAAACAATATTGTGGACGCCGACAATCATCTCGTACCCGATGGCGTGAGCAACAAGACTAGGTAGCACACGTACACACTCTCTCTCTTTCTCTTTGACTTGTAAGGCCATCCCCTTCACCTATAAAAAGGGGATGCGCTCTCTCCCAACAGGAACTCTCTCTCTCTCGATCTGGCTCTAGACAACTTGAGCATTCGGACAGCTCCACAGCTCTAGACCTCGACACTACACAGAGCATACGCTCCAATACTTAGCGCACGTTAGAGCCCTCGTCACTCTCGGTCGGTTCAGAGTTCGACCGAGCCTTGAACACCCCCTTCTTATTCCTACTCGTTAGTAACCCCACAACAAACTTCGAGCACCTAGGTTCAGGAATAAAGTCACTAACTGACTAAAACTGGACGTTGGACACGTTGCCTGAACCAGTATAAATCATGTGTCATTGAGTGCTAGGCCACATCCGATCACGACGTACGATAAAACTATAAATATTTAATTGTTGATCACTTTTCGCACCGACTGTATCCACTTTTCTTGTTCATCTTTATGCAAATTTGCTGTAACCTTTGCTTATCTATCTAAAAAACTAAGGACAGAGGCTTTCGCAGCTTGTTGCTCCAACTCTTTAGCTGCATCTTCCGATTACGGCGTCGTTCGCTTCGCTAAAAAAACAGGTCAAAACACCTGAAAAAATAAGCTGAAAAGTATGGATTATAAAAAACGAAAATGGTCTACATTACATTTGTTCTGAATCTGACGGAGCACACCTGGCAAAGCTAATTGTCTAGTTCGAAAGTTGGTCGAAATTTGTTGTAAAAATAGCTTCGCGTGCATGTGACAAATTCAGGATGTTCTTCCTGGGCAGTGTTTAGTTCCCAAAATTTTTTAAGATTCCTCATCACATCGAATCTTTAGACGCATGTATGAAGCATTAAATATAAATAAAAAAATAAAACTAATTACATAGTTTAGACGAAATTAATTTTTTAAGTCTAATTAAACTATGATTGGACACTAATTATCAAATAACAACAAAAATGCTTCGGTACCTTTTCGCCAAAAATTTGACCAACTAATCAAGCCCCTGGTCGGAATCAAAGTCCGAATTCGAGTTCGATGCTAGCACTGTATTTGTTATATACTACTCAAGTATACGTTGGTGCTGGTAGACTGCGATTTGGAGAATCAACGAAGTTTGGAACCATGTGCTGTTACGGCAAATAGAAAATTTGGCCTTGGCGGGGCTAAACTAATAAACGTCTAATTGTCTACAAATCCTGGTCTAATCCGCCGCGCTACTAAAAACCCTACCTTTCCTCACTCTGCCCCCACTGCAGCACCATCCAAACACTCCCCTCGCCGCCGCCTCCCCTTCCCTCTCGCGCCGCCATGGCCACCTCTCTCTCCAACCCGTCCCAGCTCCGCCCCTCCCACTCCCAGGCCCGCCGCCACGGCCACCTCCTCGCCTCGCACCCGCGCGTCTGCTCGGCGCGCTGCCCCGCCCGCCGCCGCGCCGCCGCCGCCCTCTCCGTGCGCGCCTCCTCCACCGATGGCGACGCCGCCGTCACGGTGCGCCGCTTCCCGGCCGCACCGACCAAGGCCGGGCGCCTCGCGGGCGTCAAGAAGATCATGATCCTCGGCGCGGGGCCCATCGTCATCGGGCAGGCGTGCGAGTTCGACTACTCCGGCACGCAGGCGTGCAAGGCGCTCGCCGAGGAGGGCTACGAGGTGGTGCTCGTCAACTCCAACCCGGCCACCATCATGACCGACCCGGGCCTCGCCCACCGCACCTACATCGGGCCCATGACGCCGCCGCTCGTCGAGCGCATCATCGACGCCGAGCGCCCCGAGGCGCTACTCCCCACCATGGGCGGCCAGACCGCGCTCAACCTCGCGGTCTCGCTCGCCGACTCGGGCGCGCTCGACCGCCTTGGGGTGCGCCTCATCGGGGCATCCCTCCCCGCCATCCGCGCCGCCGAGGACCGCCAGCTCTTCAAGCAGGCCATGGATCGCATCGGCCTCAAGACGCCGCCCTCCGGCATCGGCACCACGCTTGAGGAGTGCCTCGCCATCGCCGAGGACATCGGGGAGTTCCCGCTCATTGTGCGACCGGCCTTCACTCTCGGGGGCACGGGCGGAGGCATCGCCTACAACAGGGCCGAGTTTGAGGACATCTGCAGGGCCGGCCTCGCCGCGTCGCACACTCAGCAGGTGCTCGTCGAGAAGTCGCTGCTCGGCTGGAAGGAGTACGAGCTGGAGGTCATGCGCGACATGGCTGACAATGTCGTCATCATCTGCTCCATCGAGAACATCGATCCCATGGGAGTGCACACGGGGGACTCCATCACCGTGGCGCCTGCGCAGACACTCACCGACAAGGAGTACCAGAGGCTCAGGGACTACTCGGTGGCCATCATCCGGGAGATTGGTGTGGAGTGCGGTGGTTCCAATGTGCAATTCGCAGTCAATCCTGCAGATGGGGAGGTCATGGTCATCGAGATGAATCCCAGGGTGTCAAGGTCGTCTGCACTTGCCTCAAAGGCGACAGGGTTCCCCATAGCCAAGATGGCTGCAAAGCTCTCAGTAGGCTACACTCTTGATCAGATTCCCAATGATATTACCAAGAAGACTCCTGCCAGCTTCGAGCCTTCCATTGATTATGTTGTCACAAAGGTATTATTTCAATCTCCGCTGTATGTATTCCTTTTCTCACTTCGTGTCAGATGTTACCTATTTACTTGTAATGGTTGATTTCAAAACTATGATAGCAAAATAATTGAACAGGATAAGTTTGTCCAATTGCCTATCCTGTTCTTCATGCATTGTCTGACTATTGAATATGTTGGTAGACTGAATGAATTGTGGTATATGCTCTGGTATATAATATACCTATACTAGTTTATACAACAGTGATTGTTTATATCATGTATAATAATAAAGGGCAAAGGCAGTAGCTTTCTGAAGGCATGCATTTTTCCAGTTATAATTTGTTTTGCAAGTCATTTTTTTTTCAGTTTTGTTTCATTATCATCATATTCAACCGAGAGTAACATTTTCTTGTTCATGTATTTGTCAATAGAAGGGGCATAAGCATCACAATCAATAGTTTTTCTAATGTTATGTACGTATCTTGGAGATTTATATGTTAACTATTTCCTACCTTCCCCTCTTTAAAGTATACCTGAGACTAGTCACATTGTCTTTACCTGTGAATTGCTCTAGATCTCATTGCTATCTTCTCAGACATCATCTTGCATTATCTGCAGCATATTACTCTGCTATTCAGTTTCCACCTAGACATTTAAAGTTTAGAATATGCTCTAGCATATATCACTTACATCCAGTCTAGACATATTTCTGGCTCTGTTACGAACCCATATTTATATCTTCTTCGTGTTCTTTTATCATTTGGAATTTGTACTTGAACTTCTAACACAGCTAATCTTATTTGCTTTTCTAATCTACCTGGCATTTACTATGCAGATACCTCGCTTTGCTTTTGAGAAATTCCCTGGCTCTGAGCCAGTATTAACCACACAGATGAAGTCTGTTGGTGAGGCGATGGCACTGGGCCGTACCTTCCAGGAGTCCTTTCAGAAAGCTGTCCGCTCACTGGAGACTGGTTTTGCGGGATGGGGTTGTGGCCCTATCAAGGAACTTGACTGGGACTGGGAAAAGATAAAATATAGCTTGCGGGTACCTAATCCAGATCGTATCCATGCTATCTATGCAGCTTTCATGAAAGGCATGAGGGTCCAAGATATTCACGACATTAGCTTCATTGACAAATGGTTTCTTACAGAGCTCAAGGAGCTAGTGGATGTTGAGCAGTTCCTTGTATCAAGGAACCTAGATCAGTTGTCAAAGGATGACTTTTATCAAGTGAAGAGGAGGGGGTTTAGCGACAAGCAGATTGCATTTGCAACTTCTTCATCAGAAAGTGATGTGAGATCAAGGCGTTTGGCTTTAGGTGTCGCTCCGACATATAAACGTGTTGATACTTGTGCTGCTGAGTTTGAAGCCAACACCCCCTACATGTACTCTTCCTATGAGTACGAATGTGAATCGTCTCCAACCAATAGGAAGAAGGTGCTGATATTGGGTGGTGGGCCAAATCGCATAGGCCAGGGCATTGAGTTTGATTACTGCTGTTGCCATGCATCATTTGCTCTTCGAGAGGTTCGTTTTTGCATCATTTTATTTCCATCCTATTTCAGTAATCTTGTTCCTCAGTTCTGGATTGTTTTAGTTAGATATTGCAAGTTTTCATAGTCAACTACATTCAATTGTTATGGCCCTGTATTTTTCTGTATGGCTGCTTGGTACTAATGTTTTGCCCTTTTTTTCATCTCTTTGCAGGCTGGATACGAGACTATTATGATGAACTCCAATCCTGAGACAGTCTCAACTGACTATGATACCAGTGATCGTTTGTACTTTGAGCCACTGACAGTTGAGGATGTATCAAATGTCCTTGATTTAGAGCGCCCAGATGGTATAATTGTGCAATTTGGAGGGCAAACTCCTCTAAAGCTTGCACTGCCTATTCAACGGTACATAGAGGAGAACAAATTGGTGTCTGCTTCAGGCACTGGGAATGTGAAGATATGGGGAACATCACCAGATTCCATTGATGCTGCTGAGGACAGAAAAAGATTTAATGCAATTCTTGAGGAGCTTGGAATTGAACAGCCAAAGGGAGGAATTGCAAGAAGTGAGTCTGATGCATTGGCAATTGCCTCAGAAATAGGCTACCCTGTTGTGGTCCGTCCATCATATGTTCTTGGTGGACGGGCAATGGAGATTGTATACAACGACGAAAAACTGATCAAGTACCTTGCAACTGCAGTGCAAGTAGATCCAGAAAGGCCTGTTTTAGTGGACAAATATCTAATTGATGCAGTTGAAATTGATGTTGATGCATTGGCTGACACAGCTGGGAATGTTGTGATTGGTGGAATTATGGAGCATATCGAGCAGGCTGGTATACATTCAGGTGATTCAGCATGTTCTCTTCCTACTCGAACAGTCTCGGCCCAGTGCCTAGAAGTTATCCGTTCATGGACCACAAAGCTAGCAAAGCGTCTGAATGTCTGTGGACTGATGAACTGTCAGTATGCTATATCTACTTCTGGTGATGTGTTCCTACTTGAGGCAAATCCTCGGGCTTCACGCACAGTCCCTTTTGTGTCCAAGGCGATTGGCCATCCACTAGCTAAATATGCATCATTGGTGATGTCTGGTGTGACCTTGCCAGAGCTTGGGTTCACTAAAGAAGTGGTTCCTAAGCATGTGTCTGTTAAGGAGGCTGTTCTACCTTTTGAGAAATTCCAAGGGTGTGACATCCTTCTTGGACCAGAGATGCGCAGCACTGGAGAGGTGATGGGCATTGACTATGAGTTCTCTGGTGCCTTTGCAAAGGCACAGATTGCTGCTGGACAGAGGCTCCCAGTAAGTGGCACTGTGTTCCTTAGCCTAAACGATTTGACGAAACGGCATCTTGCTGAGATTGGGCGTGGATTCCGGGAGCTTGGCTTCAACATTATTGCCACATCTGGAACAGCCAAAGTGCTCCAGCTTGAGGGCATTCCAGTGGAGCCAGTCCTAAAAATACATGAGGGGCGACCGAATGTCAGAGACATGTTGAAGAATGGTCAGATACAGATTATGGTGATAACAAGCTCTGGTGATGCTCTTGACTCTAAAGATGGCCTCCAGCTTCGTAGGCTTGCCCTCGCCTACAAGGTGCCAATTATCACAACCGTGGATGGTGCACGTGCCTCCATAGATGCCATCAAGAGCTTGAAGAACAAGTCGATTGAGATCCTCGCCTTGCAAGATTACTTCCAGACCGCTGATGCTTCGGCAGATTTACAAGCAGCGGCACAAACTGCCCCTTAGTGGTGTCTTCTTTTTCCATATAATGTGAGCCTAGCTCGAGCCATAACCACAACCCATATGATATTTTTGTTTACGGTTGCACCAGCAGCATGCATGCTTAAAGACAAGCATCCTGATTGTATCGGTCACAAGCATGGCTAGACAAAATTGGTGGTTGGGCGAATGTAGTTGTACTTTGTAATGTTAGGGCGATGAGCATCCACAGAATAAGCGTTCCCAACTGCCGTTTTGATGACTATCATAACCCTTGTGGAGATTTACATGTATCATTGTCGCACACGAAAATGTGCGACATGTATTGTATGATATCAGATTCTTTGATGAGTAAACACTGGCACACCCGTACACCCCAGTCGCTCGCCTCGTGGCCTCCAGTGTATATGTACTCTACAACTGTACAACAAACGATTGTGTCAAGGATTTATTATTAGCTATACTGTACAACGTTTAACGGTTCTGTGTTGTTTGGGCAGCGTCGCATGATTTGTGATAATGTGTGCTAAAACTAATCTCATAAAGTTTTTTCTGAAATTGTTGTGAAGTACAGGACGAACAGATGAATGGTCTGAATAATCAACGGACTAATCATCAAGCTCTGTGTGGACTACAAAAATTAAAAATTGAGTTTCATACAGGGATGTCTTCCTTGTACAATACTAAAACTTGAACATTTATGTTTCCACTTCTCATGATATATCTAAAGCCATGAACAGGAAAGATATGGATGTGTGTAGTGGACGATTCACAACGGAAGTGAAAAATCCACATTTCCTTGTAGATCCATATTCCATGGCCTTACAAGGTGAACCAAATCTCGAATATTTGTGATTTTTGTTTAAGTAACATTTGTTGAATAGCATACAACCACCGGAAAATGAGTTTGGCATCCAAGCAAAAGTTAGCATCGCTGCTACACCGATGCTCTATCCGTTAGCTTCAGTGCTAAGCATTTTCTTTCTCACGTTGATTAGAGCCACAATTAATTTTCATTCCATTAGATTCTGAGATTTTCTTCCTTCACTACAGCGAGGATCCGACGACATACAGTTCAGGTTAGAGTTCATTTCATTTTCCCTAGGTGGAACAAATATCTATATTTTTCTTGCGCAAGTCCCCTTGTTGGCTTCAAATAAGTGGAATATCTTACGCTTGGAAAGGTTCATCGGAGAGATTGAAAAAATGGCCAATTGAGCATTCCTCAACTGCTTAGATTTTTTTTCTCGATCACGCAAAAAGTTTGCGCGTTTTTGTATTAAGATACAAAAAAAAAGTTCAAATACAACACGCCTTAACGGCACCCTAGGTGGTCATAGGAGATACATATAGACGCTTGGACCCTCCTCAGTGTACTGAAAGCTTATGTCGTTACATTGGACACCGATCAACCTGAATTGCAGCGCCGACTAGGAGGCTATGCCCGAGCTGCCGAGCGGCGGCGGCGCTGCTAGCGCGGACCCATGTTGCCATCCGATGGGAACAACTCCTGTAGCCCCTGCATATCACCCCTGTTGAAGATTTCATCATACGTCTTCATGGCCTACGTCGAAGGAGTCGTCATCCCGCTGGTTGGTCCCAAGCGCTTAAAGACAATGTGCTCACCTCGTTTGGACGTCGGGATATGTGATATGCTCTGCGCCGCTATCCGTTTGCTCCTCTTGGGGAGCGCGGGCGGCATACGTCCGCCGTGGGCCGCGACATCGGGCAGCTCCAGGAGTGGTGGCTGCCCCGACCAGTGCTGAGACAGGGCACGTCTCGACTGGTGTCGTGACGTCCACCCGGGATGCGCCTACATCCTAAGATGCCGCAGCCGAAGCCGGAGGGGTCCCAGGTACTGGTGCTCTAGCTAGGCTCACGACGAGTAAGGCGGCGAGCTCCTCTAGCATAGGGTCGACCCACACGAGAGTCTTCGAACTCGCGCACAGCTCCAGCACTAGCAGATCTGGCTCAGGGAAGCACAGTGTAGCAGCGGCGTCGCCAGGAGGTGTGCCCAAGCTGATGTCCCCCGACGGCTGACTCCGACGCTGCCATCATCGTCGTTGAGTTCCACCGGTGCCCCCTACAACACCTAGCACGGCTCGGCCAGAGCCGCCGTGTGGCGCGTGCTAGGAGGCCTGTGGGTTGTCGACGTAGGCAGACCGACAGAGTGGCGTGGCCGGTCATCACCCTGAAAGGTCCTAATGGCTAGAGGGGGGTGAATAGACTAATAAAAATTTCTACAACAACACTTAACAAACCGATTAGACAATTATGAGACGAAGCAAGTTTTGCGCTAGCCTACTAAAAATGCAAGCCACCTACCACAATTTTAGTTTCTATTGTCTCTAACCACACAATAGCTATGGCACTACACTAAGTTAGTGTGCTCTCAAAGGCTAACTAAAGAGCCACACTAACCAAACTAACAAGCTCTCACAACTAGCTACACTAAAGAGCTTCACAACTAGTTTACGGTAATATAAAGAGAGAGAGAGAGAGAGCAAGATGGTTATACCGCCGTGTCATAGAGTGAACCAATCAATCACAAGAATCAATATCAATGAAGACCAATCACCTCGGAATCAAATGATGAACACAATGATTTTTTATCAAGGTTCACTTACTTACCGGCAAGCTACTCCTTGTTGTGGCGATTCACTCACTTGGAGGTTCACGCGCTAATTGGCATCACACGCCAAACCCTCAATAGGGTGCCGCACAACCAACACGAGATGAGGATCACACAAGCCACGAGCAATCCACTAGAGTACCTTTTGGCTCTCCGCCGGGGAAAGGTCAAGAACCCCTCACAATCACCACGATCAGAGCCAGAGACAATCACCACCCTCCGCTCGACGATCCTCGCTGCTCCAAGCCGTCTAGGTGGCGGCAACCACCAAGAGTAACAAGCGAATCTCACAGCAAAACACGAACACCAAGTGCCTCTAGATGCAAACACTCAAGCGATGTACTTGGATTCTCTTCCAATCTCACAAAGATGATGGATCAATGATGGAGATGAGTGGGAGGGCTTTGGCTAAGCTCACAAGGTTGCTATGTCAATGCAAATGGCCAAGAGAGTGAGCTTGAACTGGCCATGGGGCTTAAATAGAAAGCCCCCATGAATAGCGTCGTTTACCCCCTTCACTGGGCACAACACGGGTTGACAGGACGCTCTGGTCATATCGACCGGACACTGGACCTCAGCGTTCGGTCACGCGATGTGTGCCATGTGTCCCCTCTGTTCAAATGTTGATCGCTCGATCTCAATGGTCAAGTGACGACCGGAGGCAGCGGCTCAAAGTGACCGGACGCTGAACCCCAGCGTCCGGTCGTTTCTAGTAAGCATCTAGAGATGACTTTTCACGACCGGATGCGTCCGGTGATACTCGACTGGACACACCCAGTGTCCGGTCACACGGTGACTCCCCTGTGTGTTGCCATGTCAGCAGGACCGGACGCACCCTATCAGCGTCCGGTCACCAAGTGACCCAGCGTCCGGTCGAAGACCGACGCCAGTGTCTTCACACTATCATTTGACCAGACACGCCGGTCCTACTCAGACCAGCGTCCGGTCACTGCGTGACCAGTATGACTAACTCTTTTTCAACTCTATCTTCTTCACCCTTGCTCAAATGTGTCAACCACCAAGTGTATCACCTTGTGCACATGTGTTAGCATATTTTTCACAAAAATTTTCAAGGGTGTTAGCACTCCACTAGATCCTAAGTGCATATGCAATGAGTTAGAGCATCCAGTGGCACTTTAATAACCGCATTTCGATACGAGTTTCACCCCTCGTAATAGTACGGCTATCTATCCTAAATGTTATCACATTCACTAAGTGTCTCGATCACCAAAACAAAATGGCTCCTACCATTTATACCTTTGCCTTGAGCCTTTTGTTTTTCTCTTTCTTCTTTTCAAGTCCAAGCACTTGATCATCACCATGGCATCACCAACATCATGTTGACACCGTTTTTTGCACGTGTCAAAATGATCAGAGTGGGTTAATTGGCAGGAGGAAAGTTACTATATACGTTGACAGCTGATGAAAATCAGCTTGTAAAGATGGTTGCCGATGAATGGTGGTGATCGATGGAAAGGTTGATTTAGACTCGGGCGTTGCCGATAAGGTTGAAGATGTTATTGTCGATGCCGATGAAGGAAGGCTTGAAGACTACTGCCGATGAAACAGGAAGTATGCTGATGGAAAGGAGGTCGGTGAGATTTCCATCGTAATTGAGGCGGATAGGGAAATAGACAAGAGTTGATTTCCTTTTCTATATTTGTTAGAGTATGATTCATGTAAGAGTCACGTGTTTCCTTAGATATGGACTTGGTGTCCTAGTTGTATTTGGTTATGTCTCTTTAGATCAGGGTATAAATATAGATTGAGGGGCAATGTAATAAAAAAAGAAATCAATATCAAAACCAATTTTTATTCCTATTTGCATCTACTTACTTTTTGGCGACTTCGTCAATTTGCATATTTTTCCTTTTTACGAGTTCTCATTGATTCGGCGAGTTGCATAGCTTCAGTGCGACCTTCGGCGATTCTCGAGTTCCGTGTGAGTACCTCTTGGCCGTGACTTCCGGGCGTATCGCTGTTGTTAGGACCAAAGTGCTCGTATCTTCATCCTTGTCGATTAACAGGTCAAATCGACTGGCACGCTTTGGATATCGATTCAGGTATTAGCTTTTTGTGTTTGCAGATCCACTTTTGCATCAACACATCTTTTGGCACGCTCGGTGGGACCAATCAATCCGATCAATATGTTCAATCCCGAGATCGATCCAGGGAACATTATCGCGGTATCAGAAGAAGATCTTAAGGAAGAGCAGAGGCAGGCCATGGAAAAGACTGTAGAAGAATACAGGCAGCTTTGTCTAAAATCATTTAGCCTGAACAAGAGTGGACAAGTCATCCAGAAGCAAGATTTGTCATTGCCTCGGCAGGTTACCTTTGACTCCAATCCTGGTAAACTTCAAGAGATGGTTAATTCTGCAGTAAATCATGCTTTGATTAATCATTCCAATGTGCTGTCCAATACTATTCATAATGCTGTGGTTCGAACTCTCAAAGAAGGACAAGCGTCACCGCATTACGTTGGGCCTGCCTATCACCAACCAGAGCCGGCATCTGTCAATACTCCATCGGCTCCCTCGGCCGTTGTGGGTACAGAAGTTACTTCTCCTCCAGTATCGGCAGGCTTACCTAATATTCAATCTACACCGATACGATCAGATCCGGTACTACCAGGAGGACGAGTTCAGCTTAATACAGATCTATCGGCATCAGCTATGTTAGGTCCTGTGTCTCAAAATAGCTAGATTCCTGCTAATTGGTGGGGATATGGTATGCCTCCGGAGTCATCTACTTTCAATTCTGGGTTACCTCAAGTGTTTGATGTAGTAGGAAAAGCTCCTATACCATCGGCTGTTTCGCCGATGGCTCAAGTGCCTCAATATGCCACAACAACTACTGTGCAACCAACTCCAGGAGGTTTCCAGATGCCTTTGGTTCAAACACCCAATTCAAGTCCATCGGCAAGCTTACTGCCGATGCAGCAGAAAGCCCCTGTTATGAGTCAAACTGGGGTTCAGTCCATGCCTCAAGCTGGTTATAATTATCCAACAATGTCAGCAAATTACCAGCCATTGGTAAGTTTTGTACCGATGAGTTCTAATAATGGTTGGTCAGGACAGTTACCTGTTCAACATACAGTTCAACAAAATCAGCAGGTTGCAGGGATTCAACAAGGTCATATGCAAGCTGGTTTCCAGAATCAAGCATCGGCAGCTCAGCCGATGAATCCTTTCCAACAGGTTAATGGACCACAAGTAACGGCAAATATGCCGATTGCTGGAGATCGTGGGCCACAAAGATATGTGGAGGGATATCAGCAGGCACCTCCCGTAGAAATTCAGCCAGTTCGTCAGCAGGAGGCTGATGCTTTTTGGGCCGATAAGATAGCAGAAATTATGAAGGATCAGTTTGGGATAAAGCCCAAGGTCAATACTTATTCTTATCGGACTCCATACCCTCCTGCATATGATTTAATTCCTCTCCCAAATCAGTACAAGGTACCAGATTTCACTAAATTCTCTGGGCAAGATGATACATCAACAATAGAACACGTCAATCGCTTCATTATTCAATGTGGAGAGGCAGCTAGCAGAGATGAATTAAGAGTTCGATTATTTTCATCATCTTTGTCTGGATCGGCATTTATATGGTTCATTTCATTACCACCAAATTCTATTATTACTTGGGTTGATCTAGAAAAACAATTTCATAAGTATTTCTTTGTTGGAATCCATGAAAAGAAGCTTACTGATTTAGTAAAATTGAGACAGCGTAATGATGAATCGGTAGAAAGCTTTGTGCAAAGGTTACGAGATATAAAAAATAAGTGCTACAGTCTGGTGCTGGATGATCGGCAGCTTGCCGATCTGGCTTTCCAAGGGTTATTGCCACATCTTAAAGACAGATATGCTTCTTAGGAGTTTGAAAGCCTCAGTCATCTTGTGCAAAGGATCTCTGATCAAGATACTAGGGTTTTTGAACCTAAAAAGAATTGGAGTAAAAAAGTATCATTTGTTGAAGAAGTAGGAGATTCTAATTCTGATGAAGAACCAGTTATCGGCTTAGCTAAGTGGGTTAAGAATAAAAAGCCGATATCTTGTCCCTTTGGTCAGAAAGAACCAGAAAAGTTTACCTTTGATATCACCAAGGCCGACAAGATATTTGATCTTCTACTTCAAGAGGGTCAAATTAAGCTGTCACCTAATCATGTGATCCCATCGGCAGAAGAGTTGAAGAAGATCTTGTACTGCAAATGGCACAATGCAACTTCACACAGTACAAATGAGTGCAAGGTGTCCAGGCAATAGTTACAATCGGCTATTGAATCTGGGAGAATTAAGTTTGGTACTTCCAAGGCCCAGAAGCCGATGAAAATTGATCAACACCCTTTTCCAGCAAATATGTTGGAGGCCAAAGGGAAGACCAAGGTATTGACGTCAGAGGCTGCTGAGAAAAATGCATCAGTGGATCCCCAACATCGGATAACTACCGATGATGCAAAAAGTAAGGGTTTGCTAGGAGAAAGCAGTAGTTCCAAAAACCCTCTTCCATCTGGCATTGTGATTACCCATCGAAGGCAGCAGGAGGGTTGGCATCAGCGTAAGGACCGATATCGACAACAGCAAGAAGAGAGACGTCGGGAAGAATGGTATCGGCATAAAAATCATTGCAGGTGCCCGTTTTTCATCCATTGCTGGGAAGAAGGTATTAAATTGCCAACTGTTGAAAATTGCCCTGAGTGCAATGGTTATTATGGGGTTAATCGGTTAGAAAGAAGGTTTCAACCTGGCAATCAGGGTTTATTTATCAATGAGCCGATCAGAGGCAGAGCATCAGTGCATGATCGGCTGGGGGGTAGACTTAGTGTACATGAAAGGCTTGGTAAACGCGCTGGATATTTTCCAAGGAATCAGGAGGAGCTTGAGGAGATGGCAAACGCAAGAGTTCCCGATGAAGAGATATTCTATAGGGACCCTAATATACGCCATGTAGAATCAACTAGGACTTGTTATCAGCCGGTTTGGAAGACCAAGTTTCCTCGATGGTGCCTAGAGGGTCTGACAAAGACACAAAAAAGAAGGATGCAACGTGAGCATCAGGAGGATTTATACCGAGAGAAAAATTCCTCCAATGAGAGGTCCGGTCATCAGCAGTGGCAAGTAAAACACAAAAATAAGGGGCCATCGGCGGATGTTAATATGGTATTCATGTTGCCGATGGAGTTTTTGTCACTATCTGATAATAGGAAGAAGTTGTTCTCTCTGATCAAGTAGCTTAGTTGACACTAGATCCAATGATGGCTGTTTTTGAGAAACCTACTGATGACGAGAGACAACATCTTAAGGCTTTGTTTGTGAAAGGTAGAGTTGATGGGCAGCCTATATCTAAGATACTTATCGACGGAGGGGCTGCGATTAATATTATGCCTTATGTAATGTATCGGAAACTTGGTAAGGGAGATCAAGACTTGACCAAAACTGATATGATGCTGAAGGATTTTGAAGGCAATGTGTCACCGGCTAAAGGGGCAGTATGCGTTGAGTTGACCATCGGTAGCAAAACCTTGCCGGCGACGTTCTTTGTTATTAATGGCAAGGGTGCATATAATCTGCTTCTAGGGAGGGATTGGATTCATGCTAATTATTATGTTCCTTCTACAATGCATCAATGCCTCGTACAGTGGATTGGGGATAAGATTGAGGTTGTTCCTGGTGATTCTTCTTATATCATCGCATCGGCAGAATCAGATACTTATGAGTGAACTAAATGCATATCAGGAGAAGTTTGGGAAAAAGAGTTCCTTAGAGTTGCTGATTATGAAATTCCACCGATCCAAGCAGTCGGTTCTGAAGAAGAGTTTTAATGGATAGGTTTGCCGATGATGGAAAATTAGGTCAAGGGTTCACATTGGCAGATGATTTAGTAGAAGTAGATATTGGTGATGGCGATAGGCCAAGACCTACTTTTATTAGTGCTAAGTTAGATTCCAAGTGTAAGCAGCAAATGACTGATTTGTTAAAAGAGTATAAAGATTGTTTTGCTTGGGATTATACTGAGATGCCTGGATTAGACCGATCGATAGTTGAACATCGGTTACCTATCAAATCTGGATTTCGGCCACATCAATAGCCAGCGCGCTGATGCAACCCTAATATACTTCCTGACATTAAGGCTGAAATAACTAAATTAATTGAGGCAAAGTTTATTCGATAGTGTCGATATGCAGAGTGGATCTCTAATGTGGTTCCTGTTTATAAGAAAAATGGAAAACTTCGTGTTTGTATTGATTTCAGGAATCTTAACAAAGTCACACCGATGAATGGCTATCCAATGCCGATTGCTGATTTGTTGATTGATGCTGCAGCCGGACATCAAATTATCAGCTTCATGGATGGTAATGCAGGTTACAATCAAATATTCAAGGCTGAAGAAGATATTCCCAAGACTGCTTTCAGATGTCTAGGTCATGTAGGGTTGTTTGAGTGGGTATTCATGACGTTTGGTTTGAAAAATGCCGACGCTACTTATCAAAGAGCTATGAACTTTATTTTTTATGAATACATCGGCACATTAGTGGAGATCTACATTGATGATGTAGTGATTAAGTCTGGAGATATCACAAAACATCTAGCCGATTTGCGAAAGATACTAGAGTGCACAAGGAAGCATGGATTGAAGATGAATCCTAATAAATGTGCATTTGGTGTATCGGCAGGTCAATTTTTGGGTTTTATGGTGCATCAGCGGGGCATCGAAATCAGTTGGAAGTCTATTGATGCAATTAACAAGGTGGTTGCTCCTGCCAATAAAACTGAATTGCAATCTTTGATCGATAAGATTAATTTCATTAGAAGATTCATATCTAATCTATCAGGAAGAATCAAGGCTTTCAGTCCATTACTTAAATTGAAGGCCGATCAGGAATTTGTATGGGGAGCTGAGCAGCAGTTAGCCCTAGATGAAATTAAGAAATATTTAACAAATCCTCCAGTGCTAGTTCCACCTCAACACAGGAAACCTTTCAGGTTGTATTTGTCAACTGATGATACCATTATCGGTTCAGCTCTTATTCAAGAATTTGAAGGGAAAGAACGTGTTATTTATTATTTGAGCAGAAGATTAGTGGATGCTGAGACAAGGTATTCGGCCATCGAAAAATTATGTCTGTGTTTATACTTTTCTTGTGTCAAATTAAGACATTATTTGTTATCTGCCGAATGTACGGTCATATGCAAAGACGATGTAGTCAAGTATATGCTGTCGATGCCGATATTAAGTGGTAGAATCAGCAAGTGGATTTTAGCATTATTAGAATTTGAACTATGTTATGAATCGACTAAGGCAGTTAAGGGGCAGGTTATGGCTGATTTTGTCACTCAGTATTGTAATACAGTGGACTCTCTAGAGGTTGCTCCTTGGACACTTTTCTTCGATGGGTCCACATGTGGTGAAGGAGCAGGTATCGGCATTGTGTTGATTTCACCTCAAGGAAGGAAGTATGAGTTTTCATTGCCGATTGTTGCTACGTCGACAAACAATCAGGCTGAATACCAAGCCTTGATAAAAGGGTTAGAATTACTAAAGGAGATACGTGCCGATGTTGTTGAAATCTTTGGTGATTCTATGCTAGTTATAAATCAATTGGCTGGGATTTATGAATGCCGAAGTGAAGTTTTAATTTCGTATTATGAAAGATGTTTGCAATTATTGAAAGGGTTTAGAGATTTTCGTCTTGAACATATTTCTCGACTGCATAATGAAGAGGCTAATCGACTAGCTCAGCATGCTTTAGGATATCAGCCTATTCAGGAAGTGCTAACATCGGCAGTCAATACCGATGACTGGAGAAAGGAGATTGTTGATTATTTAAAAGATCCATATAAAAAGGTTGAAAGACGTATAAGGTTCCAAGCTACCAAGAGTGTGTGGAGCGCATCAATCAACTTTCAAGATGAAGTGGATGATCAGAAGGAATGGATACTATTGGCCGACTATTCTTGAAGATTGTTTTAAATATTTTAAAGGATGTCAGGGGTGTCAAAAGTTTGGTATAATTCAAAGAGCGCCTGCGTCGGCTATGAACCCTATAATTAAACCTTGGCCGTTCTGGGGATGGGCTATCGATCTCATCGGTCAGATTTATCCACCATCGAGCAAAGGACATAAATTTATTCTGGTTGCTACCGATTATTTCACAAAATGGGTTGAGGCAATTCCTTTAAAAAAGGTGACATTGGCTAATATGATCGATTTTGTGAAAGACCATATTGTTTACCGATTTGGTATCCCTCAAACTATCACTACCGATCAGGGTACTATGTTTACATCGGGAGAATTTGATGAGTTTGCTGTAGGTATGGGAATTAAAGTTTTAAATTCTTCTCCATATTATGCTCAAGCTAATGGTCAGGCTGAGGCTTCTAACAAAGGGATCATCAAACTCATTAAGCGCAAAATTAAAGAAAATCCTAAGAGGTGGCATACAGTATTAAATGAAGCCTTGTGGTCATATCGGATGTCATGTCATGGTGCAACCAAAGTAACGCCTTATCAGTTAGTATATGGACATGATGCAGTATTACCTTGGGAAATTAAAATTGGCTCTAGGCGAATACGTTCTCAAAATCAGCTGACAGCCGATGATTATGATACTCTTATGAAGGATGATTTGGAAGATGTGGCGGGTCATCGGTTAAGGGCTTTAGTTAGCATTGAAGAAAATAAGAAAAGAGTAGCCAGATGGTATGACAAGAAAGTAAAGGTAAAGGAGTTTGCCGATGGAGATCTGGTCTGGAAATTGATTTTACTGATTGGGACTAAAAGTTCAAAGTTTGGAAAGTGGTCTCCTAATTGGGAAGGTCCATATCAGATAAATCAGTCTGTTCCTGGTAACGCATATATTCTAGAAACCCTCGAAGGGGTCATGTTTCCCAGAGCATTAAATGGAAAATATTTAAAGAAATATTACCCTAGTATCTGGATGGATGCATAAAAGTATAAGTGCCGATAACAGTCCTATCGGCTAGAATTATACAAGGGTGTCAATGTCTCATAAAGTGCCGATGCAATAGACAAGATTTACAAGTTTAACAAGGATTGGATAGCCAATATTGCACGCAGGTGAATTTGGTCGGCTTCCTTCATTTCTTTAATGTCTTCATCGGCAGCACCCTCCACAGGCTTGAGTTTTTTCTTCATGGCCAAGGCTTTGCGAGCCTGGATGTCTCTTTCTTGCTGAAGGGCCTTGATGGCATTGGGTAACTAGCTTTCTTCTTGTTGAGCATGAGTTAAGGCTGCCTCGACTTCTTTCAATTCAGCCAATAGAGCCATCTTCTTTGCCGATAAATCTAAGATTTTCTGCTTAAGTTCAATGCCCGAAGTCTGTAAGTTGCCGATGCCCTTGTGCTTCTTATCGGCAATTTGTTTCAGTTGTAGCATCTCTTCTTTGAGTTGAGCCTGAGCTGCTCTATCGGCAATGCATTGAGCAGCCCGTTGATATTGTAGTTGGCGGCTTTCTAAATGGGCTGCTGGGAAGAGTACTTCTTCAACATCGGCAGGGACTTGGCCACGGATTGTTTTGAAAATTGCCTTTGCGGGGTCCGAGTCATCTACCAGTTGGGTGGTATCCTACTGTAACAAGTTCAGGAGAGCTTCCAGCTTGGACTTAATTTCTGCCGATATTGTTCCCAGTGCAAGGGAAGAACTTGTTTCCTCTCCATCATCGTCAGAAAACGTCAATGGCAAAGGAAAATAGGCTGTTTTGGGAGTCTTGTTCCTAAGGAAAAGAAAAAGAGGTCAGTTAAGGATAAGTATGAATATTATAAATCGACTAGGTCAATCGGCTTACCTGTTTCAAGGCAATTTCCTGTACTTGGCTGGAGAAAGCAGCCTGGAGTATGTCGTGTGGAGGATCGGCTGAGCTTGCCGATGGGATGTCCTCTGTGGCCTCATCGGTGGTTGGCTCTTGGGGTATGATGACCGATGGTATGTCCTATATAGGAGGATTAACTGCTTGCTCAGTTGCATCGACTGATTCTGACCGGATTGCAGACATTGGGGCAGATGTGGGGATCAGCATGGACTTCTGTTGTTTTGGCTGTGCCTTGGCATCTGTTAAGGCTTTGCGCTTTGCTTGGGCCTCAGCAACGGTTGGCTGGGGGCATCGACACTTGTTGGTTGTGGAGCTTGGACATTTGGTACGCTTGCCGATGTACCCATTTGTTGCTGCAAAACAAGTGTAAGGTATGATATTTAACAGATAAAATGTAAAATCAAAGGAATACCTCTGAAGGTTTGTCAGAAGTAGTGGTGCTTGATGTCGGAGGAATTGCCGATGACGATCCAGCTGCGGCTCTTACACCCTGATGATTAATGTTAATATAGTTTGTGATCGGCATGAGTAGAAATAAACAGGGTTGTTACCTTGAATGCCTTGATTAGGGTTGTAGCAGCAGCCAATGGAGTGGCCCTAGCTGTAGCCAATTTGGACTTGGGGGTGATGGTCTTGGCACGGGTCTTCTGGTGAGTCAAAGCAGCTAAGGTGGGGGCGTTGTAGCCGATCGGTGATATCGGGGAAACAGGCCGAAGATCGAAGGGTTTTCCACTTTTGCTCATAGATGGTGCTGGGTTATTAACCTGTCACGAGAAAGTTAGTTACTGATATATGAAAGGGAAAAGCAGAAGGAAGTTAAAAGAAACTTACTGCGTCATCGGGAATGGCATATTCAGGGTCGATCATGTGCCGATACGTGTGAGCAGATGTTGCAAACAGTTGTTCCCTCCACTCTCGCCACCATTGCTTATATGATTCGGTGATGAAAGATACTGGCGTCCAGACGGATATATTGACATCTGTAGTATCGGCATTAGGGGAGAGTCGCACTACCCTGCTCCAATCTGTTTCGCAGGTGATTGTTTCTCTGGGTTTGATCACATCGGCAAAACAAAGTTTGATTGGCAGTTGCCCAAAAGCCAATTAACGGGATACTGCCGATGGGTTGTAAAATTCATATGTGATATTGGTGTTTTTCCCGCTACCGAATGTGTTTACTGGGATTGCCCTAGGAGTAATGATGGCCATCATGAGTTCATTATCCTGATTCAGAGTGTCATCGGCAAAGTTGAAAAGAAGGGGGAATCTATTTTCTTCGTCAATATAAGGTACCTAGGCCCTATGATCACGAGAAAGACCCTTGTAGAAGCTTTGGAAGAATCTGCCGATCTGGTCTTCATTGGCCTCTGTTCTAGGGAGGACAATTATGGCTTCACCAAAATTGAGGGTGAGCGTGTTGCCGATTCCTCATCCCCAAGCACGTGGTCTTTAGCAATTTCTCGTGGGAATTGTTGGGCAAAGAAGTCCCATTGCAAACGTTTGTGCATATGGGCATTCAGCCACATGTTGATAAACCACCACGGGTCTCCTAAGTTGCCGATGGGTTCGCCAAGCAAAAGTTTCTGAGACACTTGATGAAGAAGATGATAAGTAGAGCTCAGAAGGTATCGGCCAAGAGGGAACCTTACACCATTGGCCAAGAGTTCAGCCGCGGGGAGGAAGGCATTGGTTAGTCCTACTGATCGACCATAGAAGATAAATTTTTCTAACCACATATTCAAGAATGTGGCGTGTTCCCTCTGGTTAACTGTCCTGGTCTTCTGGCATTCTTGAATGTATCCCGTCCAACCATCGATGTTGCGGGTATTTACCCTATATTTAGATTTTCTGCCATAGATGGGGCCTTCATCGGCAGTTGAAATATCCAAGCCAGTGAGCATGTAGACATCGACAAGTGTGGGAGTAGCTGGGCCATGTCTAAACATAAAAGTGTTTGTTGTGTCTGACCAGAAGTAAGCAGCTGTAATCATCATTGACTCGTTCTTTTGCATATCGGCAATAGATAGCCTAATGCATTGGTCTAGCTTCCATTCTGCCCAGTGTACTTGCATCGATCTATTGACCCTCAAGTACCAATCTTTCCACCCTTTGGTGGTTTTGGGCCAAGATCGGAATGTATCTTTCCATAAATTCAGAGAGAAATTTTGGGCTCTAAAAGGGATTCTGTCAACCTCTGCATTAATCAGATCAGTTGGATCTGGGTTGCCCATTGGTCCTAGGCATTGGACATGCGACTGATCGGTTGGAATAACTAATTTGTTGCGCAGTTCCTAAGTTTAGAGGATCCGAAGAACAAAAGAAAAAAATTACCAACTGTATGAACTCGCAAAGACCAGAGAAATCGAGGTAAAAGGTAACGGAAGTGGTACGAACTGCAGGGACGTCGAAGTTGATTGCCATTATCTTGAGGTAGATGGGGGCACAAGCCGGAGACTCAAGGTTGACGCTGGAGAAAAGTTCTTGTTGGTTGAGGTCACGTAGTTGTTCATCGGAGTCACCGCCGGAAAGAGAGAATGTCAAAGATTAGAGTCTAAGGGTAGAAGACGAGCGTTCCGGAGAAATCTATTTATAAGCCGCTTGGAGTAGGGGTATTTTGGACTTATCTCTATGCCGCGCGCATGTAGGTCGAGGTGGTTCAGATGGATATGGTAACTATTTGCACGATAATCAAGGGATTGTACAGATGATTTGATGGCAAGTAATCATGACTTGGAAGAGATATCAGTACAGGATATTTTAATTCTAAAACTGGCGGCATTATCATGTTAGGATCTTGCCGATGGATTATTGTTTCGGTATCTTAACCATAATCAAGGCAAGAGTGGTTAGCAGTTATGCGATATTTACTGAGGTGCGTGAATCAGGATTAGACTTGATTAGATTTGATAACAGATCAAGTTTTGGCTCGAAGGATGAGTTACGGTAATTGGGCGAAGGCCAACGTTATTTGGAGTAAATTTCGGAGCATTAATGGTTTTATACTCCGAAATTGGGGGGCATGTGTTGACACCGTTTTTTGCATGTGTCAAAATGATCAGAGTGGGTTAATCGGTAGGAGGAAAGTTACTGTATACGCTGACAGCCGATGAAAATCAGCTTGTAAAGATGGTTGCCGATGAATGGTGGTGATCGATGGAAAGGTTGATTTAGACTCGGGCGTTGCCGATAAGGTTGAAGATGTTATTGTCGATGCCGATGAAGGAAGGCTTAAAGACTACTGCCGATGAAACAGGAAGTATACCGATGGAAAGGAGGTCGGTGAGATTTCCATCGTAATTGAGGCGGACAGGGAAATAGATAGGAGTTGATTTCCTTTTCTATATTTGTTAGAGTATGATTCATGTAAGAGTCACGTGTTTCCTTAGATATGGACTTGGTGTCCTAGTTGTATTTGGTTATGTCTCTTTAGATTAGGGTATAAATATAGATTGAGGGGCAATGTAATAAAAAAAGAAATCAATATCAAAACCAATTTTTTCTCCTATTTGCATCTACTTACTTTTCAGCGACTTCGTCAATTTGCATATTTTTCCTTTTTACGAGTTCTCATTGATTCGGCGAGTTGCATAGCTTCAGTGCGACCTTCGGCGATTCTCGAGTTCCGTGTGAGTACCTCTTGGTTGTGTTTTCCGGGCATATCGCTGTTGTCAGGATCAAAGTGCTCGTATCTTCATCCTTGTCGATTAACAGGTCAAATCGACTGGCACGCTTTGGATATCGATTTGGGTATTAGCCCTTTGTGTTTGCAGATCCACTTTTGCATCAACACATCATGTCATGATCTTCATTTGCTTCAACACTTGGAATGTGCTACCTATCTCATGATCACTTGATAAACTAGGTTAGCACTTAGGGTTTCATCAATTCACCAAAACCAAACTAGAGCTTTTAATCTCCCCCTTTTTGGTAATTGATGACAACCCTTATACAAAGATATGAATTGAAATTCAATTGAATCCATGTTGCTTATCCAAGCATTTTTACTATTGTAAAAGGATATGGACAAGTTTCATGAACTCCATATGGTAGCAATTGCTCTCCCTACATATGTGCTAAGAGTTTGGATTGTAGCTTGCACATATGCTTAGATAGGAAATATAGGAGACAATGTCTACCAAATGATGCTAAGGTATAAAAGATGGATCTTTGAAGCGTGATACCAATCGGAGTGCACCATTATACCATCCTTAGCACCATGGTAGCTTGATACCACTTGGAAATACTTGGAAATGAAATCACTAGATAAACTTATGCATGCTAGATTTTCATTTCATTATTCAAACCTACAACTATCATACACAACACAAGCATGGATATTGAAATTTAAAACTTGTGCCATGCAAGCAAACATATGAAATGCACCATACAAGTTTATGAGCTTACTCCCCCTACTTGTGTGCTCAAAATTTTAACTGATTCCTTTCCTTTGTCATATCTCTCTCCCTTTGTTGTCTTTTCATTATCTTAGTACATTAATATCTTTGTTTAGTACACTAATATATTTGTTTTTCTCCCCCTTTGTCATCAATGACCACAAAGGTTCAAAATGTAGATAGGGTGAGATTATCAATGTCAATCAATGGGGTGAGGATCATTTTTCTAAATTTAGTCCAATCTAGAATACTTGCCAAAGACATTTAACTCGGTTTGATCCAAGGACAAGCTTCTTTACACCTCCAAATATGGGTTATCTTGTACCATGTTGAGTTAAACACTTAGAGCTCTTTTTCTAGATCAAACACTAGGTTTACAAGCCCACAAACATGTCATATGCTACCACTAGATCAAAATAAGCATAGAAGCAATAGTGGTACCATATAATCATCAAACTTATTTGATTTTCATGAATCAGCCTATTTAATGTGAAAGATGTCTAGATGCACTAATCATGTCCTTAGCAAGGATGTATGCCATGCCAATCAACTTTTACCTTGGATTGCTCGAAGGAGAGGCATGTCATATAAGTGGGGATGCATCAACACATATTTGAGAAATCCAATATGTTCAACTCATTCCTTAGCTTGTAAAACCTTTTCTCATCCAATAGCTTGGTGAATATATCAGCAAGTTGATCTTCGGTGCCTACACTTTCAATGCAAATGTCCCCCTTTTTTTGGTGATCTCTTATGAAATGGTGGCGGACATCAATGTGCTTTGTTCTTGCATGTTGAATCGGATTGTTGATCAACTTGATTGCACTCTCATTGTCACATAGCTAGCAATGGCACTTTCTTGAACTTGATTCCAAAATCACTCAAAGTGGCCTTCATCCAAAGTATTTGTGCACAACAACTACCGGCGGATATGTATTTGGCTTTGACGGTTGATAATGCAACACTATTTTGCTTCTTTAATGACCATGAAACAAGTGATCTTCCCAACAATTGACATGTGCCCGAGGTGCTCTTCCTTTCAACCTTGCATCCCGCATAATCCGAGTCAGAGTAACCAACTAGCTCAAACTTTGCTCCTTTGGGATACCACAAACCAACATTTGGTGTATGCTTTAAGTACCTCAATATTCTCTTTGTAGCCTTCAAATGACTTTCTCTTGGTGAGGCTTAAAATCTTGCACACATGCATACACTAAATATGACATCTGGCCTTGATGCGGTCACATAGAGTAGGCTTCCAATCATAGACCGATACAATTTTTGATCCACCATATTGCCACTTGCATCACTATCCAAGTTGTTATTTGTTCCCATTGGTGTGCTAATGGCTTTACTATCACTCATGCCAAACTTCTTGATCATGTCTTTGATATACTTGCCTTGACTCACAAAAGTACCATTCTTCAATTGCTTGATTTGAAGACCAAGGAAGTAACTTAACTCTCCAATCATGGACATCTCAAACTCATTAGCCATCATCTTTTCAAACTCTTCACAAAAGTCTTGATTGGTTGATCTAAATATGATGTCATCAACATAGATTTGCAACACAAACAAATCTTTGCCAATCTTCTTGATGAAAAGAGTGGTGTCAACTTTGCCCATTATGAACCCTTTAGAGAGTAGAAAGTCCCTCAATCTCTCATACCATGCTCTAGGTGCTTGCTTTAAGCCATACAATGCCTTCTTCAACTTGTACACATGGTCGGGCTTCTTGTCATCTTCAAAACCAGGAGGTTGCTCAACATATACTTCTTCATTGATGTAACCATTGAGAAATGCACTCTTAACATCCATTTGATAGAGCTTGATGTTGTGGGCACAAGCATAGGCTAGCAAGATCCTAATTACTTGTAATCTAGCAACTGGGGCATATGTTTCTCCAAAGTCAAGACCTTCAACTTGTGTATAGCCTTGTGCTACCAATCTTGCTTTGTTCCTTACTACTATCCCATCTTGATCTTGCTTGTTTCTAAAGACCCATTTGGTTCCAATCATATTGTGTCCCTTTGGTCTCTCTACTAATTCCCATACTTGATTTCTTGTGAAGTTGTTCAATTCTTCATGCATAGCATTCACCCAATCAACATTCTTCAAAGCTTCATCTATCTTCTTTGGTTCAATAGATGACACAAATAAGAAATGCTCACAAAATGAAGCCAATCTTGATCTAGTTTGCACACCTCTTGAAATATCACCAATGATAGTGTCCAATGGATGATCCCTTGCAATATTGGTTGGTTAGAGTATTGGAACTTGATTGCTTGCACTTGCTTGATCTTTGGGTTGAGATGATGTACTAGTCACTTGATCTTGTTCATTATCAAGAGAGGCACTTGTACTAGCTTGATTTGTATCATCTTGCACATTTGAGTTAGAGAGCACTTGCACTTGATCATCTTCATCATCATTCACTTGCCTAGGCCTCAATTCACCAACATCCATGTTCTTCATGGCATTTGAAAGTTGAATGCCTCTAACATCTTCCAAGTTCTCATTCTCTACTTGTGAACCCTTGGTTTCATCAAATTCAATATCATGAACTTTCTCAAAAGTACCACTATCCAAATTCCAAACTCTATATGCTTTGCTTGTAGTGGAATAACCAAGTAGGAATCCTTCATCACATTTCTTGTCAAATTTACCCAATCTAGTGCCTTTCTTCAAGATATAACATTTGCAACCAAAAATCCAAAAATATGCAATGTTGGGCTTTCTGCCATTCAAGAGCTCATATGGTGTCTTCTCTTTCAATGGGTGACAATAGAGGCGGTTGCTACAATAGCAAGTCGTGTTGATAGCTTCGGCCCAAAAAGATTGACTCACATTGTACTCACTAAGCATAGACCTTGCCATATCAATGAGTGTTCTATTCTTTCTCTCAACAAGGCCATTTGATTATGGAGTGTACTTGGCCAAGAATTGATGTCTAATTCCAAATTCATCACATAACTCGTCAATTCTATTGTTTTTGAACTCACTACCATTGTCACTTCTAACTCTCTTGATGGTTGTTTCAAACTCATTGTGAATGCCCTTGATAAATGATTTGAATATTGCAAACACATCACTTTTATCCACTAGAAAAAATACCCAAGTGTATCTAGTAAAGTCATCCACTATCACAAAGCCATATTTGTTACCACCAATGCTAGTGTATTGTGTTGGCCCAAACAAGTCCACGTGCAAAAATTCAAATGCTTTACTAGTGCTCATCATGTTTTTCTTAGGATGGGTGTTTCCAACTTGTTTGTCGGCTTGACAAGAGCTACAAAGCTTATCCTTTTCAAACACAATATCTTTCAAGCCTCTAACCAAGTCATGCTTAACCAATCTATTCAATGGTTTCATTCCAACATGACCAAGCCTTCTATGCCATAACCAACCCATGCTAGACTTAGTGAACAAGCATGTAGATAATCTAGCTTCACTAGCATTGAAATCAACCAAGTACAGATTCTCATATCTAAAGCCTTTGAAGATCAAATTAGAGCCATCTACACTTATGATCTCTACATCATCTACCACAAATATGCATTTGAATCCAAGATCACACAATTGAGCCATGGCTACAAATTGAAGTTCAAACTCTCTACTAGCAACACATTAGAAATGCTCATGTCATTGGATATTGCAATCTTACCAAGCTCTTTGACCTTGCCTTTGCCATTGTCACTAAATCTGATACTATCATAACCATCTGTGTTGATTGAGTTGAACATTCTTGCATCACCAATCATGTGTTGAGTGCACCCACTATCAAGAACCCAATGCCTTCCTCTGGCTTTATAATTGACCTACAAAAGAAGATCAATTCTTTTTGGGTACCCAAACTTGCTTGGGTCCTAGAAGGTTAGTCACTAAGCTCTTTGGTACCCAAATGGCTTTCTTCTTTGAGCCCATCCATGGTTTACCAATAAACTTATCCTTTACACCATTTGCACCCTTAGTAAGCATATAGAAAGAATCAAGCTTAATGTAGGATACATTAGCATTTTTGCTCTTGTTTTTGCATTCATTCTCTTTATGACCAACTTGCTTGCAACTAGTGCAAAACCGACCATTGTTCTTCACAAAACTAGTCTTGTGAGGAGCAAATACCGCCTTGCCTTTCTTGGGGGTATAGCCCAATCCCTCTTTGTAGAGAGAAGCTCTTTGGCTATCCAAGCACATAAGTAAGTGGTCCTCACCAACATAGGCCTTAGCCAAGGTGTGAGTGAGCTTATTAACCTCCTTCTTGAGGTTCTCATTCTCAACCATTAGTGAGGTATCACAAGTGAAACCATCACTACTAGATAAGGTGGAAGTACAAATACTACAAGAAGGGTTAGTGGGAGCAACAATGATAGGCATAGATAATGATTCATCAATTATATCACAAGTTAAGCCTATATTGCAAGTTTCAACATGCTTCTTTTTATTTTGCTCATCAAGCAAAGAGGAATGAGCCTTTTCAATCTTTTTGTGAGCCTTGCCAAGCTTCTCATGGGCTTCCTCTAGCCTCTCATGAGTTGCTTTGAGCTCATCAAGGGCTTTCTTAAGGGCTTTTACCTCCTTATTCAAGCTCTTGCATTCCCTTCTCTTAATATCAAAGTGTTCTTTAGCATCTTCTAGCATGTCATACAATTCATCTTTAGTAGGTTCATCATCATCACTATCACTATCATTTTCATTATCATGTTTGTCATCACTTCCATCATCATCACAAGTTTGTACCTTAGTGGCCTTAGCCATGAAGCATGATGGAGTGTCGAAGAGAGAAGGCTTCTCATTGATAGCAATGCTTGCAAGTGCCTTCTTCTTGGTGGTCTTGTCATCATCAATATCATCATCATCACTTGAGGAGGCATCACTATCCCAAGTGACCACATATGAACCACCCTTCTTCTTCTTGAAGATCATCTTGTCCTTCTTGTCCTTCTTATTCTTCTTGTTGTCATCATCATTGTCGCTATTGTATAGACATTGAGCAACAAGATGATCTTTGTTTCCACATTTGAAGCACCTTCTTGACTCTTCCTTGTTCTTGGATGAAGATTTCTTTCTTCTAGCATAGTACCCTTTCTTCATCATGAACTTGCCAAATTTCTTGACAAAGAGAGCCATCTTCTTATCATCATCATCATCCCATGAACCATCATCTTCACTTGATGTTTCTTGCTTTGCCTTGCCCTTGGATGATGTGGCCTTAAATGCCACACTCTTCTTCTCTTCATCTTTCTTCTCATCTTTCTTCTCCTTCTTTTCTTCCTTCTCATCATCATCTCTATATGTATCATCGGTCATTATATCTCCCAACACTTGGTTTGGTGTCATGGTGTCCAAACAACTCCTCACTAGAATAGTGACCAATGTGCCAAATCTTGAAGGTAAGCATCTCAAGAACTTGTGGGAGAAGTCCTTGTCCTTCACTTCTTCTCCAAGTGCTTTGAGATCATTGACAAGCACTTGAAGCCTATGGAACATCTCCGGCACACTCTCATCCTCCTTCATCTTGAAGCTTGCAAACTTCTCTTTGAGAATGTATGCCTTTGCACCCTTGATGGCTTAAGTGCCCTCAAATGATTCTTCCAACTTCTTCCAAGCCTCATGAGCCATCTTAATATTCTTGATTTGCTCAAATGTTCTCTCATCAATTGCATCCTGAATGGCACTTAGAGCAATGTCATTGTTTTGGAGAAGCACTTCTTCGGCCGCGGTGGGATTCTCTGGATCACCAATCTCGATTTTGGTTTCTACCACCTTCCACACTTTTCTATTGATTGACTTGATATGTGTGGTCATATTTGATTTCCAATACAGATAATTTGTGCCATCAAATTGGGGTGGCTTCTTGGTGTTGTTGATTTGAGCTATTTTTACACTAAAGGTTGTTAAGCCTCAAATCATGGTGACCTCGGCTCCAATACCACTTGAAAGGTCTTAATGGCTAGAGGGGGGTGAATAGCCTAATAAAAATTTCTACAACAACACTTAACAAACTGGTTAGACAATTATGAGGCGAAGCAAGTGTTGCGCTAGCCTACTAAAAATGCAAGCCACCTACCACAATTTTAGTTTCTATTGTCTCTAACCACACAATAGCAATGGCACTACACTAAGTTAGTGTGCTCTCAAAGGCTAACTAAAGAGCCACACTAACCAAACTAACAAGCTCTCACAACTAGCTACACTAAAGAGCTTGACAACTAGTTTGCGGTAATGTAAAGAGAGAGAGCAAGATCGTTATACCACCATGTCATGGAGTGAACCAATCAATCACAAGAATCAATATCAATGAAGACCAATCACCTCGGAATCAAATGATGAACACAATGATTTTTTACCGAGGTTCACTTGCTTGCCGGCAAGCTACTCCTCGTTGTGGCGATTCACTCACTTGGAGGTTCACGCGCTAATTGGCATCACACGCCAAACTCTCAATAGGGTGCCGCACAACCAACACAAGATGAGGATCACACAAGCCATGAGCAATCTACTAGAGTACCTTTTGGCTCTCTGCCGGGGAAAGGTCAAGAACCCCTCACAATCACCACGATCGGAGCCGGAGATAATCACCACCCTCCACTCGACGATCCTCGCTGCTCCAAGCCATCTAGGTGGCGGCAACCACCAAGAGTAACAAGCGAATCTCACAGCAAAATACGAACACCAAGTGCCTCTAGATGCAAACACTCAAGCGATGTACTTGGATTCTCTTCCAATCTCACAAAGATGATGAATCAATGATGGAGATGAGTGGGAGGGCTTTGGCTAAGCTCACAAGGTTGCTATGTCAATGCAAATGGCCAAGAGAGTGAATAGCATCATTGTACCCCTTCACTGGGCACAACACGGGGTGACCGGATGCTCCAATCATATAGACCGGACGCTGGACCTCAGCGTTCGGTCACGCGATGTGTGCCATGTGTCCCCTCTCTTCAAATGTTGATCACCCAATCTCAACGGTCAAGTGACGACTAGAGGCAACGGCTCAAAGTGACCGGACGTTGAACCCCAGCGTCCGGTCGTTTCCAGTAAGCATCCAGAGATGACTTTTCACGACCGGATGCGTCCGGTGATGCTTGACTGGACACACCCAGTGTCCGGTCACACGGTGACTCCCTTGTGTGTTGCCATGTCAGTAGGACCGGATGCACCCTATTAGCGTCCGGTCACCCAGTGACCCAGCGTCCGGTAGAAGACCGACGCCAGTGTCTTCACACTGTCATTTGACTAGACACACTGGTCCTACTGAGACCAGCGTCCGGTCACTGTGTGACCAGTATGACTAACTCTTTTTCAACTCTATCTTCTTCACCCTTGCTCAAATGTGCCAACCACCAAGTGTATCACCTTGTGCACATGTGCTAGCATATTTTCACAAACATTTTCAAGGGTGTTAGCACTCCACTAGATCCTAAATGCATATGCAATGAGTTAGAGCATCTAGTGGCACTTTGATAACCGCATTTCGATACGAGTTTCACCCCTCTTAATAGTATGGCTATCGATCCTAAATGTGATCACACTCACTAAGTGTCTCGATCACCAAAACAAAATTGCTCCTACCATTTATACCTTTGCCTTGAGCCTTTTGTTTTCTCTTTCTTCTTTTCAAGTCCAAGCACTTGATCATCACCATGGCATCACCAACATCATGTCATGATCTACATTTGCTTCAACACTTGGAATGTGCTACCTATCTCATGATCACTTAATAAACTAGGTTAGCACTTAGGGTTTCATCAATTCACCAAAACCAAACTAGAGCTTTCACATGCTTTGCCATTGATGTTACCGCATGCCTAGGCTCCTTGCATTCCCTAGCGAGGTAGCAGAACTCATGGCATCATAGACAACACCGTGGCAACCGACAAGTCACTACTTGATGTGAGTACGAAATACAGTTGAAACATCTGCTGTGAAGCTCCGCGGGGATCTTCTGGGACTGCAGAAGCTGTTTCTCAGCTGAGCCGGCTGTCGATCACGTCTCCTATTGGTGGAGGATCTCCCACCACCTATCGGCGTGGGGGCGGAAACCCACTCGCGATGACTACTTCGCTGGTAAACGGGGACATGGCCTTCTGCGGGTCAAGCAGGCAATCCATGCACCAGCTAAGGGTGCGGCTGGCTACACTTCCTCCATCTTCACCTAGACCCTTGCCGCCCCATGTCCGCTCTGCCATGGCCCAAAACCACAACTGAACAAGTTTGGGCGCACGACGGGGAAGCAGCTATCGGCTTGGCTGGCAAACGAACATCATCCAGGTAGGTCGCTAGGGGGTCATTGTTGGAGTTCTTGCAGCCATCATCTTTGTCCTCATCCGCCCAACGATGATGCTTCGTGCATCCTCCCGAGGCGCAACCTGGGTAGAACAGAGCCGCCGCCGGTGCGAGGGTGGAGGAGCTTGGGGTGTCCGACGTCACCACGGTAGGCCCAAAAGGTCCGGACCTAGGTCCAGAAGGTGGTGTGGAGTGGTCGTAGATGTCAAGAATAGCGCTCCTAATGCCGTCCGACTAGTGGGGCATGCAGGCCCCCTACCGGGTGGCCGCCTCAGCTACAGGAGCCAACCCCGGTGGTGGAGGGGCCGGTGGTGTGTCGGGTCTTACTGGCCCGGCCTCCTCCAATGGTGACCCATGACTGGTGGCCATGGATCCGGCTGTGCAGGGGCACTCGCACTGGGCTCACACCTAAGTCCTCGCTGGCAGGTGTGGATTCGCTCACCTAGGACCCACCTGCACTGGATATGGCCTTCACTAAGGCTACCGTCGGCTGCCACGCCCTAGCGTTGGCATCCACTGGCTAGGAGGCCGCAGTGGCGGCATGAGGCCCCAGTGGTGGAGGAGGGGAGGCGCGCATTGGGGAAAGAGGGGAGGGCGGGTAGGTGGAGCCAGAGGTGGTCTCTATGGTCGGGGCGGCGGTCCACGCCGGCGCCGACGAGGTCAGGGGTGAGCATCAATCGCAAGTGTAACACCCTCGGTGTTACACCCTAAATCATTTACTAAAACATGTCATGAGCATCATGTGTATGTGTTAATGCATGTGATAGAATGTGTAGATAAATTTCTTGTAACTTCAAATGACTAATAAAAATGTTAAACGAATGTTGATTCAATAGTTCAGCTATATCAAGTAGGGTTTAAACTAATGTTTATTAGGGACAATTGTCTGTTGGACATCCAAAGTGATGGTCCTTCGCTGGCGAACACCCACTTTGGAGCATTTTGCTAGAAGACACTCTGGTTCGGTGAAATTATGCAATAGGACACCACAGACTGGTTGCAGCTAGTTGAGGAGAGAGAACAGCGATGAAATGACATTCTTGCCCCTGCTGCTTTCTTCTTCTTATCTCCCTTTCTCTTTTTTCTATTTCCTATCCCAGCAGTTCAAGCAAATAGTAGTGCATCGCCTCCATTCCCTGATGTCGTCTCGCTCATAGCTTACACATGCGTGCATGTAGCGCTGCAGCTGATGATGGCCCAGGACATGCGCGCTATCCTAGGGCCGTAGTTCTCCGTCAAGTCTGTTGTAAGGAAAATGGACTCTAGGCCCATTTACTTTGGATTTTGGTGCTTGATGACCAACACAACCAAATTGGACTAATGAATTTGCAAGTGATTGTTTTATAGTTCAATAGGGTGCAAGACGTGACTTAGACAAAGGCGATGTGATGATCCGATGATCAACACCATAAGCAAGACCTTAGAAGCACAAGAGAAGATCCAAGATATCAAGCAAAGTCCAAGCACGAAGATAGGAACCAAGCCGGACACAAGATCGCGAAGAAACAAGCTCACAAAGATGACCGGACGTTGGCCTATAGCGATCGGATGCTCCGATCAGGAGGCTCGACAATAGAAGGCGTCAGAAACAGCGACCGGATGCTAGCAGCAAATCAACCGGACGTAGGACTACAGTGTTCGATCGAGTATAGAAAGGTTTTAGAGCGGTGAAATTGCGACCGGATGCGTCCGGTGGCATGTGACCGGATGCTGGCAGCGTCCAATCAGTTGATCGCGGCTCCAACAGTTGGAACGATCGGACGCATCCGGTCAGGACGTGATCAGCATCCGGTCAGTAGTAGAAAAGTGAGATTTTGTCCCCAACGGCTACTTACTCAGTGGGGCTTATAAATAGAACCCCCAACCGGCCATTTGAAGTGTGTGGAGCTAAGGAAACATATCAAGGGTGTTGATACACCATTTTAGTGATCTCCACTTGCATAGTGCTTAGTGATTCATTAGGTGATTAGCGTAGGTGCTTTGCGAAGTGCTTAGGTTGATTAGACCACTGCTTATGCGCTTGCTCTAGGTTTAGGCCTAGTGTTTAGTGAGGTTTGCATAGCTCTTATGACTCGGTGCTTGTGCGCACTATTTTTGTACATCAGAGGGGCTTGTAGTCTTGCGAGATCACACCAACCGTGATTGTGGTGTGGCCAGCACTGTGTACCGGAGGGAACAAGACCCACGGTGTTTTGGCTGAAAGCTTGATAGTGAAGACGGCGGGGAGCATTCGGGAGAGGCTTGCCAGAAGGCACGTCGGAGACCCACTTGCGCATGGGGAAGGCCTGAGGCTATCCACGGAGTTACCTAACCAAGAGCTTGGCCCATGCGAGGGATTCCTTGCGAGGGGCTCCAACGAGGACTAGGGGGAAGCTTACGTGCTTCTCGATACATCGGTAAAAATACCGGAGTCATCGATGGTAGTTTGCATATCTCTATCTTGCTCTTTAGCTTCCGCATTTACATTGATTGTATTACTTCTTTTGCGGTAGAGATAGCAACACACTAGCAATATCGTAGTTGCACATTTAGATAGTTCTTTTGTATAGGTTTTGTTAAGGTTAGAAAATAGGTCATTGTTTAGAGTTAGAACTTTAAGTTGCCTAATTCATCCCCCTCTTAGGCGTCATGGTCCACTACAAGTGGTATCAGAGCCAGGTTGGCTCAATTTGGACCTTTGGCTTAACCACCGTTGAGCCGACGCTATTTAGAGTGGTTAGGATGGATACCTCTAGGCCTCCACATTTTGACGACACTAACTTCCCCTACTATAAAGCTAGAATGGCTTGCCACCTTGAGGCGGTTGATTTGGGTGTTTGGAGAGTCACTCATGACGGGATGAAACCCATTAAGAATCCTGATAAACCCACAAAGAGTGAAGAAAAAGAAATGCATTTCAATGCTAGAGCTAAAAATTGCTTGTTTGAATCTTTTAGCATGGATGTATTTAACCAAGTGTTCACTTTAAATATGGCACATGAAATTTGGTTAAAACTTCAAGAGCTCCATGATGACACATCTAATGTTCATGAGCAAAAACATTGTCTAGCTAAACAAAATTATGATTCCTTTATAATGAATGATGATGAGCTTGTTCGTGATATGTATTCTCGTTTAAATCTAATTATCAATGAGCTCCATTCAATAGGATTAACAAAGCTAGATGATGAAGACATCGTGAGGAAGATCATCTCTGTGCTTCCATAAAAGAAATATGCAAGCATCATCACCAGCCTTCACAACATGGAGGACTTGAGCACCATGACCCCAGCCATGGTCATTGGCAAGATAGTGGCATTTGAAATGTCATGCAAGATAGGTTAAGAAGAAGCCTCTTCATCAAGCAAAGGCAAAGCTCTCACATGTAGTGAAAAAGAAGATGAAGGGCAAGCAAGTTGGGACAAGCTCATGCTCAAGCTCCTCAAGTGAAGATGAAGAAGAAGATGAGGATGAGGATGATGATGATGATGAAGAAGAAGATTCAAGTGATGATGATCATTCTTCCTCCACCTCCGACCTTGATGAAGAATCAATCAAACTTATCAACAAGGTAGAGAAGATGATCCAAAGGCTCAATGTCAAGGGTGTGTCCATCCAAATTCAAGATCTCATTATCACCAATCAAAGAAATAAGCAAAGAAAGAGAGGATGCTATGGATGCGGCGAGGTGGGGTACTTTGTGGAAGTTTATCCAAACAAGCCCACACCCAAGACAAAGAAGAAGGCGTGCAAGAACCAAGCCCTCACATCAATAAGGTCATGGGATGATTCTTCAAGTGAAGAAGAACACCATCACAAGAGGCGAGGCCACAAGCACTCATCATCAAGCTCTTCTCGTGTATGCCTTATGGCACGAGGTAACGAAAGCTCATCCTCTAGTGAGAGTGATAGTGATGATGAAATGCCTTCTTATGATGAAATTGTGCAACAAAATCTTAATTATGCTAAAGTTTGCACTAGTCAACAAAAGAAGCTCGAAAAATTAAAAGAAAAGCTAGATAGTTCACAAGAAGCATACAAAACTTTACTTGAACAACATGAGAACTTTGCTAATCTCAATGTTGAACTATCTACTAAAATTGAGCAACTTGAGGCTAGTGCAACAACAAATGCATGCACAATCAATGATGAGCAACTTGTAAAGAAAAGTTAGCTAGCTCACAAGATGCTTATAAAAGTTTGCTTGCTAAAATGGAAACCATGCGCAAACATTGTGATGAGCTAACTAATAAAGTTGCTAATCTTGAAGCCATTAGTACAACCCCCACCAAGGCATCTAAAAAGAAAAGTTCTATCTTCAACATGTCTAAAAAGGATGCCTCTACTTCTTGTAATGATTTATGTTTAGACTCATCTTTGTGCAACCAAGTTTGTGTAGAGAAAGTTGTTGTAGATACATGCACACAAAAGGTTGCAAAGGAGAATGAGCAACTCAAGCAAGAAGTAGCTCGCCTCACCAAGGACTTGACTCAAGTGAAAGGCAAGGTGAAGCAAGCCCAACTTCATCAAGATAACACCATCAAAGGAGTGAAGAAACTTGATGAAGGACAAACCGTGGTTTGCTACGTGTGCCACAAGGAAGGGCACAAGTCCTATGAGTGCAAGGTGAAGAATGGGGGAGGAGCAAAGAATAAAGAGAAGAAGCAAACAAGCAAGCTCTCTAACACCTACACCAATAAGGTGGACAAGAAGGCCTCCACACCATAGTTGTTAAATAAGAAGAAAAATGACAACGTGGTGGCCATCAAGGTGAACAAGCAAGCCATCAATGGGGTCAAACGCTTTTGGGTGCCAAAAAAATCATTTCCAACATGAAGAGCACCAAGAAGGTTTGGATCCCGAAAGGGAAGTGAGAGGTCCAATGGACTTCGGGGAATTTGGAGACTTGGCAAAGTATGGGTGCCTTTCATGGGTGCATCATGATGGACAAAATCATTGCCAAGTGGGTTAGTGAATACTATGGACCCAAATTCCCCTTCCCATGTTAGGTAACTAGATTCAATTTGCTTCAAGTGGTACTAGATTTAATTTCCTACAAGTGGCATCTTTAAGCATCTAGTTACCCTTCATGCCTAGGTTTGCATTTGCATGCTTATATCTTTTGTCATGCATACACTAGGTATATCTTATGGTAGGCTTGCTCGGTTTCATTCTTAACCCTTGGAGCAAACCTACATGGTTTAAAATTGTTTAGGAGCACGACACATAGGTTGTCTTTCGATTATTCATCTAATATGTGCCAAAGTCCAAATTGTAGATAATTTCTCCCAAATATCGTCTTCAAAAATGACTCTCACATTTATGTGGTGTCATCTTTCAAGTGGTATTTTTTATTCTAAAATCAATGTGCATGTTTCCTACAAGTATTCCATACTTGTGTGCACAAATTTAGGGGGAGGTTACTCTACAAGTTGGATGCTTTGAGACTAACACCTTTTCAAGCTTATCATGTGTGTAGTAGTCTCATTGCAAGGAAAATGAAGTCCCCGGAGTTAAGCATCATACTTCAAATATCCACCACCTATTGCAAGTGGTAGAAATCAAATTAGTTTCCACGTGTGGTATTTCTAAACCGATATCATCATGTTGATTTCATTTTGATATTTATATGCTTTCTTCATGCATTATATAGATTAAATTCCCTTGAGCAATAATTTGCCCAATTATGCATTTGCTTTGCCTTCTACTATATGTATGCACATATTTAGGGGGAGCTTAATCTATATAATATGAGAGTCAAATTTTGTGACCTATTCCACTCTACACATGAAGGATCACAAACTTTGACCCTCCCTTGTGCTACTAATGTCTTCTTTTTTTTGGTGTTTGATTCCAAAGGGGGAGAATTTAGAGGACCAAAAGCAAGCATTAATTTGTAGGACCAAAAGCTAGATCATAATTTACAAGTAGTAATGGTCTACAAGTGGTAATGGTCCGAGAAAGAGACGATAGTTGTAAGAGGGAGAATTTGTAGGAAGCAAGGCTTAAATCCATAATGCCACATGGGGACATTTGCAAGGGCAAGATAAGTTTTCATGTGATATCTTTTAGTCTTACAAGTAGTATCTTTTAGCATCATATAACCTTGCCCTTGCATTACATCCTAGCAAGTAGATAGTTTTTTAATTTTCAAATTCCTATTATTTGCTAGCTGTGGGGGTATTAACCCCTATACCCTTACAGCTAGGCTTGGGCCGGCCCGGACCAGGGGGCCTGGCCCACTAGAAGACGACGCGTGGCCCAACCAATCTGCTCAGAGTCCCGCGCAAGGAATCAAGGCAGACTTGGAGATCAAGCAAGATCCTAGTCGGTTAGAATAGGAATCCTTATTCAGCCACTTATGGCAATTGTAACTAGTTAGGATTAGTTTCCAGATCTGTAACCCTACCCCCTAGATTATATAAGGCGGGCAAGGGACCCCTCTCAAAAGACATCTCTCATTGACATACAGCAATATAATCAGACGTAGGACATAGGTATTACGCCTTCACGGCGGCCGAACCTGGATAAAACCTCATGTTTGTCTTGCATCACCATCTTGTTTGTAGCTTACGCATCTGTCTGCCGATAATCTACTACCTTGGGCATACCCCTAGGTAGACTGTCGACCATATTTTGTCGACAGTGGCATGCCAGGTAGGGGGTGTGCATACTGCTCTCTAGACGAACAAGATAGTCATCATCCCCGGTTCCATGGCTACGCCGAACGGCCTCACGTTCACCATCGGCCAGATCACCTGGACCACTGGCTCCGACAACTTCATCACCATGACCACGGAGGAGGCATGGATCCAATCTGCGTTGACCACTGCTTCACCAGCATTAGCTATGGCTCCGACCATGTTGGATCTGGCTCTGGCCACACCAGCATCGTCTTTAGCCACGCTAACAACCCATCGTCCGCTTCCTCGCTACAAAGGGAGGTAGATCGACAACACCGACCTGCTCAACTCTATCGATCGGGTTGGCACCAAGCTTGCTGAAACCCTAGCTCTGGTAGATTCGATTCAAAATCAACCTACCAAGCAGGTAACCACTACCCACAATAGATCTACCCGACTAGCTCGGGCCAGTCGTCCTACACGACTCGGTACGGATCACATGGTCACGTCTACTCCTGAAGGGCGCTTCGTTCATTGCTAACCAGCCCCTGTGATGGGTCTCTGGCTCTCCGAGTGCGAAGCCTCAATGGAGAACTACTAGGCTCAGCCCTACAACCTACAAAACACTTCTTCCAACTACGCGCACAATATACAACGTTGCTCAGATCTCAATAAGGGTTCAGATCGAGGAGTATACCTCAGCCAAAGCCACACAACTTCGTCAACATGGTTCAGATCGAGGAGTATCAAGAAGGGTCGGTCCACACAGTTTAAGAGAGCGGTTCAAGCTCCCTGTCCAGCATCGCATCTATTGGCTCTGTCCACACTGAGCTCCAGCGTTGTGACCACAAAGAAGTTGAATGCAATCTAGATATCCCAGACCACACCCCGGGTTCCCCACGATTCCCATCTTTCCCACCAAGGCAAGGAGACTTGATCAATGTTGTCAGTAATGACGAACCACCGGCAGTTGGCGAAATAGAACAAGAAAGGCTAGCACACAAAGCACGCAATATTGACCGGTTTAATCGTAGACAAGCCGAAGCCGAGGCAGAAGAGGAGGCACAACGCATAAGGTTCCAGCCACGCGATCTCAATAATGCCTTTGATAGGGTAGGGGAAAAGTAGGTCTTCAGGACTCCAAGCACCAATGTAGTTGTTGCTATGGCGACAATGCAACGACTACCCAATACCCCGAAAATCTAGGCAATTCGTGATGATGTACAAGCCTACCTAACGGCTGCTATAGCCCAGACCATAGAGATTGCAAACCAAGCCCGGGCTTTGTCCGTCTCAGTTGAATCAAGCCGCAGTTGCCAATACTCAAGTCACCCATAGTCACCCAACCAATGTGGCTCGTGCAACAACGACCCATCAGACAACCGTCAAGGCAGAAACGGTGGTCATGATGGTGGTCGAGATGACAACCGCCGTAACAACCGGGACGATAATCGACGAGACAACCGCGACAATCGCCATGGTAACCACGGTCACAGGGTCAACCAGGATGGCAATCAGGATCACCGTGACGGCAATAACAATCTCCGCCATTCCCTTGGAGAATGTGATTTGCGCGATCGCATTAACCAAAGAGCCAACAATCATGCATCCCACGAAAGCTATCGCCGTATGGAATATGATACTACCCACGGCCCTCCAGGTTTGAAGCAGTTTACTCCTCACCTTCGCCAAGTCATATGGCCCAAAAACTTCAAGCTCAAAAAACTCCAAAAGTACAATGGCAAGGAGAACCCCGAGTTATGGGTCATGCTCTACGAAATCGCATGCAGATCAGCCATGGCTGACGAGCACGTCATGTCTAATTACTTCCCAGTCGTCGTCATCCATGCAGGCCACCAATGGCTGGTCAGCTTGCCGATGAACTACTTTGATTCTTGGCAAGAGCTCAAGCAAGCATTTATCGACAACTTCATTGCTACTTGCGAACAACCCGACAACAAATATGATCTGCAGCGGATTCAAGATCGCAAAGATGAGCCACTACGCGAGTACGTCCGACGCTTCTCGAAGATGCGCATCAAGGTCCCGTCAATCTTCGACAATGAGGCAATCGAAGCTTTCATCACTGGTCTCCGCTTCCATGATGCCCTAAGGGACAAGCTCCTTCGCAAAAGACCTGAATCGGTCATAGCACTCCTAGCCACTGCTAAAAAATATGCGGATGCCGATGATGCTAAAAAGATAATCATCGAAGAAGCAGCAACGGTTCCATGCTCCGACCACCCCCCACACCATGACGACTACCGCAGCAACCGTGGTTGGAACGACAATTTTGATCGCCACAACCAGCGCAACGATTCTCGCGACCACCGCGACCAGCGTAATCAGTGGCATAATCGCCGTGACGATTACAGGGGCAAGCGTGCTCGGGAAGATGACGGCGAAGTCAACACCGTTAAAAAAGGTGGTGGACGTCGCAACTATGAAGAAGACTACGCCAAAGCATTGAAAGGACCCTGCTAGTTCAATCCCAAGTCAAACCATACCATGGAGAATTGCCATGTTCTCAAATCTATCTACACGCACCAACAGGCTCTGGATACATCCGACAAGCCTAACGACGCAGGGGAGTAGCGTAGCAAGGACAACGATGATGAAGACATAGATTCTCGTCACAAGTACGTCAAGCCAACCAACCATGTCCACACCATCATTGGGGGCAGAGTGTCCATCGAGACTAAATAAGAACGCAAGCTGCTCACCCGCGCTTGCTTGAACATGGCCAATGCCGACAACCTCATCGCCGATCTGTGGCTCCCTCCTTGGTCTCACCGTGAGATCTCCTTCAGCAGAAAGGACCAATGGGCTGCAATACCTAAGCTAGTGCATTTTCCCCTGGTCCTCGATCCTTGTATCAACAAGGTTCAGTTCGATAGAGTGCTGATTGACGGCGGTAGTTCCATCGATATACTGTTCAAGAACAGTTTGCCAGCCCTGAAGATAACCTAGGCTGATCTCAAGCCATATGAGGCACAGTTTTGGGGTGTTCTCCTAGGACAGAGCTCCACACCTCTCGGGCAGATCATGCTACCTATTCAATTTGGTACCCTAGACCACTTCTGCACTGACTACATCAACTTCGTGGTCGCCGACTTCGAAGGCACCTACCATGCTATCCTTGGCCGACCAGCGCTCACCAAGTTCATGGCCATACCTCACTATAGTTATTTGGTGCTCAAGATGCCTACCGAGAAGGGGGTTCTGACTCTCAGAGGCAACTTATATGCAGCTTACACCTACGAGGATGATAGCTTCAAAATAGCAGAGGCTCACGACCTCTCTATTCGCATGGCCGAGACCATGCTCGACGCCAAGCAGACCCCAACCGACCACCTAGAGACCCCAGAGCTAGAGGCCCCACGTAAGAACATCAAGTCCAAAGAGCACAAAGCAATCTAGCTGGTTGACAGTGATCCTAGCAAAACGGCCCTTATTGGGGCCAACCTGGATCCTAAATAGGAAGACGCGCACGTCAGGTTCTTGAGGAGCAATGTGAGTGTGTTCGCATGGAAACCCGCTGACATGCCCGGTGTACCTCAGAACTTGATCGAGCACTCCTTAAATGTCGATGGCAAGGCCAAACCCATTAAGCCGAAGCTACGATGGTTCACTCACGACAAAAAGGAGGCTATTAGGGTAGAAGTTACATGACTTTTGGTAGCCAGATTTATCAAAGAAGTGTATCATCCAGAGTGGTTAGCCAACCCGGTTCTTGTACGCAAAAAGAATAATGAATGGAGAATATGCGTTGATTACACTAATCTCAACAAACAATGCCCTAAAGACCCCTTTGGCTTACCTCACATAGACGAGGTTGTAGATTCAACTACCGGTTGCGAGTTGCTTTCCTTTCTCGATTGCTACTCTGGTTATCACCAGATCGCTCTCAAAAAGGACGACTAGATCAAGACATCCTTCATCACGCCCTTCGGCGCCTACTGCTACACGACCATGTTGTTCGGGCTCAAGAACACCGGGGCTACCTACCAACGCGCCATATAGGCCTGCCTCAAGGATGAGATAAAAGACGACCTCATCGAGGCTTATGTTGACGATGTAGTTGTTAAAACCAAGGAAGCATACACCCTTGTTGACAACCTAGAACGTACCTTTGCAGCCCTTAACACATTCTAATGGAAATTAAACCCAAAGAAGTGCATCTTCGGTGTTCCATCTGGTATATTGCTCGGCAACGTCGTCAGTCACAACGGCATACGCCCTAACCCAGAGAAGGTAAAAGCTGTCTTGGACATGAAGCCACCCAAAAAGGTGAAGGATGTTCAGAAGCTTACTAGATGCATGGCTGCCCTCAGTCATTTCATATCAAGATTAGGCAAAAAAGGACTACTGTTTTTCAAGCTGCTCAAAGCATCTGAGAAGTTTGAGTGGTCGGAGGAAGCAGACGCTGCCTTTACATAGCTGAAACAATTCCTTACATCACCTCTGGTCCTCACCGCTCCTAAAGAAGACGAAACCCTCCTGCTTTACATCATGGCACTAATCGAGTGGTCTCCACTGCCATAGTGGTCGAGCACGACGAGCCTGATCACATTTACAAGGTACAGCGACCAATTTATTTCATCAGTGAGGTGCTCAATGAATCCAAGACCAGGTACCCACAGATTCAGAAACTGATCTATGCCATACTAATCACATCCCGAAAGTTGAAACACTACTTTGATGGATATCGTGTGGTGGTCATGACTGAGTACCCTCTGGGAGACATCATTCGCAACAAGGATGCAAATGGGCGCATCATCAAATGGGCAATGGAGCTATGCCCTTTCTCCTTGGAATTTGCAAGCCATACTACAATCAAGTCTCAGGCACTTGTCGATTTCATCGTCGAGTGGACAGACTTAAGCACACCTTGCCTCTCAGGGGCCCACCGAGTATTGGAAGATGTACTTCGAATGGCTCTCTCAACATCGACTGGCGTAGGAGCAGGAGTCCTTTTTGTATCACCATCCAAGGAGCAGCTCCGATATGTCCTCAGGATTCATTTTCCGGCATCTAATAACGCCGCCGAGTATGAAGCATGCCTACACGGTCTGTGCATCGCGGTCGAACTCGGTGTCAAGCAGTCTCTATGTCTATGGAGACTCGGCTCTGGTCATCAACCAACTCAACAAGGACTAGGATACGACCAGCAAAAAGATGGACGCATACTGCAAAGCGATCAAAAAGCTGGAAGGCAAGTTCTATGGCATAGAGTATATACATGTGGTCTAGGACAAAAATCAAGCAGCTAGATGCACTGTCAAAGATAGGATCATCCCGAGCCAAAGTCCCACACGGCATATTTGTTCAAGACCTGCTCATGCCCTCCATCAAAGAAGAAGATCCCACGGTCGATAAGCCTCCAGACCAGCTATTGGTGGCTACGGTTCTGGCGTCAAACACCACCAAATCACCTTTGACCACTAAGGAGCCTGACTAGAGAGTACCTTTCATCAAGTACCTGACAGATGGTAGCGGCTACACCGATCGGATAGAAAATGAACGCCTGATGCGTCGTAGTAAGCAGTATCTGCTCGTTGATGGCAAATTGTGGCGCAAGAACACGAAGGAGGAAATCTTGATGAAGTGTATACCCTAGGAGGATGGTGAACATCTCCTAGACAAAATCCACTCTGGCTCCTGCGGCAACCATGTAGCCTTGAGAACGCTAGTTGGCAAGGCTTTCCAAGCAGGGTTCTATTGGCCGTTAGCCGTAGCTGATGCATAGAAGCTAGTCCACCATTGTGAAGGTTGTTAGTTTTTCGCCAAGAGAATCCACATACCAGCACATGAGATTCAGACTATACCAGCCTCTTGGCCCTTCGCATGCTGGGGACTGGACATGATCGGGCCTTTCAAACTGGCCCCTAGAAAATTTACATGCGTCTTTGTGCTGATCGACAAATTCTCCAAGTGGATAGAGTACATGCCCCTGGTCAAGGCATCTTCAGAAAAGGCTATCGTGTTCCTTGACCAGGTCATCCACTGCTTCAACATACCCAACAGCATCATCACTGATCTGGGTACTCAGTTCACCGGGAACGCTTTTTGGGACTTCTATGATGAAAGGAGCATAGTAGTAAAATACGTCTCGGTGGCACACCCTAGAGTTAATGGACAGGTCAAGCGGGCAAATGGTATGATCCTGGACGCACTTAAGAAGAGGATGTATAGAGAGAATGGCAAAGCTCCTAGAAGATGGATCAAAGAGTTACCAGCCGTGGTCTGGGGTCTCAAAACCCAGCCCAGTCGCAATACCGGCGTATCACCATACTTTATGGTTTATGGCGCTGAGGCAGTGCTTCCAGTAGATATAGCCTTCAGATCAGCACGGGTAGAGAATTTCTACGAAGACAAGGCCAATGAAGTGTGGGAGCTAGAAGTGAATAGTGCAGAAGAGAAGCGGCTCGATTCTTACGTACGTACAGCCAAATACCTTGCAGTTTTGCATAGGTACTACAACTAGAACGTCAAGGAGCGGTTCTTCATGGTTGGAGACCTGGTCCTGAAGTGGAAGTCGAATCAGGCTGGTGTCCATAAACTCGCAACCCCATGGGAAGAACCCTTCATGATCAAAGAGGTTACACGCCCTACATCATACAGGTTAGCTCGCCTAGACGGAATAGACGTACCTAATTCTTGGCACATCGACAAGCTTAGGCGTTTCTATGCTTAACTACTAAGATATGTACCCCTCTTGTACTTTCGATTTATTTCAATAAAGCTATTGTAATTTCTCCAACCACTCTAATGTGTCACTTCAAAGTCTGTTGTTATTCTAACTCTACTAGTTAAAACCGACCACCATTCCTTCTCGGGTTCTCGGAAGCAGGCCCTGTCTCTGGTTCCTCCCAACGCGTGCACAGGGATCCTGCTCTCTACGCTACGGGTGATCGGCAGGTGCTCTCTAGGTTTGACTTATGTGTTTCTATGTGTGCACAAGCTACTGCACTTCACACTCTGACCACAAGGCAAACCAGGGCCATACAAACCTTTTAGGATGAGTGTTCGACTAAACTAATACAACTAAATAGAATGCCAACACATTCTAACTTAGTTACATCAACACGATATCCGAGCTTAAACACTGTTTTCTACAAAACAAACAAGCTTATGTTGAGATACAGTTACGTTATTATAAGCTTGCCTGAAAAAGGTCCAAGTTTTCAATAACCCAACTATATCTTCTTCTACAGCTATAGCCTACACTATTGGCTGGTTGGGGCACAGCGGCACCTGCTGCTCGCTGGGCCTGACATCGTGTAAGGGTCTCGGGGACTCTAGCATTGATCAAGCTGAAGAAGATGGCCCCTCTGATGCCTGGCTGGTCGAGACCGTAGGCTTCGCCGGTTGGCTTGAAAATGATGGCGCTCCCAGCTGACTTGTTGACGACATTCCTTGTACGGGTGGTGTCGCACCTCCACACAAGTTAATATCACCAATTATTTTCACCGACAAGTCCAACTGGCTCATCCGTAGCTCCTCGGCCTTGTCTGGATCTACCTCCTTTGGGTATCCAGCCTCTAGGCGCTTGAGATCGATCAGGGGGTAGTGAGCATGTACCATGCTTAGCACATGTGCGCCTACGTACTCTCTTGCCTCCTTCACGAACTCCTGGAACCATCCCCATGCCTTTTGGCATCTCTCGATCAACCCTAGCTACGGCGTCCTTGGCACATCTTCTGCTAGTGCTGGATCAATGAGGTTAAGGACTGGTAGAATGCCCTTTGCCATCTCCTAGGATTGGTTTTTCCAGGTGTCATGGTCCTTGGTGATCTCTTGGCATTGCGCTTTCCAGCCATCACGGTCTTTCATCATGGCCTCCAGATGCTTCTTTACATTGATTTTTATAACTAGCAAACCACACACACTATTAAAATGTTAGACCACGCCAAACTATGGTAGGCAACAAAAATGAGCAAAGGTGGTTGGACAACTTACCTTTCAGCTCCTCTGTTATCTTGGTCGTGTGGTCCCAGAGCTACGACTAGGTCTTGCGCCTAGTTTTCTAGTTGTCCTCATTCAGGTGATCACACTCCATGACTGCACTGAACTGTTCTCCTCTCAGAGACGGATCACTTCAGCTTCTAAGCCTACACTACTAGCTGTTACTGTCAACAATGCAACAGCACTTGTCAGTAGTCAGTATGATAAGATGGCTACTTACTTGTTCTTTCCCGCTCTTTATTACTAAGCTGGATGACCAGGTTCTGGTTCTGGGACTCTTGCACCATGTCTTTTCATGATTGGCGGCTTCAAGCTCGCTAGGCGCAAGCGGTCCACCTTCTGCTGTCAGCTCCTTGTTGCTTACAGCGATCCCCTCGATCTGGTCGAAGCATTTCTTGCGGTACCTTGCGGTCTTCATTAAGTCCTATGTGCAGATAGCTAAGTAAGACGACTACGACTAGACAGCAAGACCAACGGGTGAAGCGAAGCTTACCTGCACTTCCGTAACAAGCCGCTTCACCGCTCGTTCAACTTTCTTGGTTTCTTTGACCTCTGGGATTTCCTCATGGTCAACCCATTGGTCGTTCTGCCAATGCGACACATACACATGTTGTCGCTTGTCTTGCGGATGGCCTAGGACCTCATCCACCTCATCCTCTTTGGGCTCTTCTTTGGGTCCTAGCGCTGGCCCAGCGTCAGCAGCATCTATGATCACCATAGCCTTCCCATGAGCTACAGCGTCGGTAGATGTGGTCTGTGCTCTCACCTCTGGCCATTGCACCTCGGTCTGCTCTGTTGCCCTCGACACTAAGGTGTTGCCCTCAGCAAGTTTAGTGCTTGGAGCACTCTTGCCTGGCTCAGCTGGTCCCTTGACCACCTGCTCGGGGACTGTTGTCTGATAACTTGCTTGCTAAGGCCCTGACAGATTTTCTACTATGGGTTCCTCGGTGGTCGGCTGCTGGGCAGTCTACTCTGCACTTATTGGCGGCGCCACGCCACTTCCGGCTAGCTAGTCTGGACTTTCGGTGGACATCGAGCTAGTACATCTGAGATAAGTTCAGAAGGCAATCATATTAAATGAAAATTGCTAATTTATATCAAGATTACAAATACTTACATGTTGGAAGCGTGGAATGATGTGGAGAAGGCACGTCTCTTTGGTTGTACTTGCTCCACATGCTATGCGAATGACTCCTAGTCTCCCTCTACATCCAGCACTGTCGCTGGGCCTTGGTGCTTGACTCCTCCGCCGCTTGTCCTTCGTGCTGTAGTGGTCGGTGGCGTGCTCGGTTGAGTTGTTGCTCCCATCGCCGGTCGCGTTCCTTGCCCAGATACTCCCGAGGTCGACCCGGCTGCATCCTTCACTGCCATCGGCGATGTGGGTCCCACAGGCATGGAGGACCCACCTTGCTCCATCGACTCCTAGTTGCTTCCTCCTTTTTCGAGGGACAAGTTGAAAGGTGTCTGCATCTTCTCCCTCCTCTGCGCCATCATCCGGCCAGGCAAAAATCAGCCTACCGACGCTTGCCGGCCAGGTTCTCCTTCGGGTCCCCCTCGGGCTCATTGATATTTAGCGCCCCCTAGTGAGCAGGGTGGTTACTGATCTCTTCTTCGACTAGTTTGAGGGCAGCTAGCCGCTTACTAGTGGCTTTGGCCGCTGCCTCCTCTCCAGCTCTGAGCACCGCCCTAGTCGACGTCCTCGTCCTCGAATCTCGATGCTGGTCTAGGTGGTGGGATCAGCTCCTTGTGGCCACTCTACTCTAGGGGGTGGCGACACAAACACTAGTCGCTCTATCCCGACCATTAACCTAGGTAACAAAAGGGAGTGAACACAGTAAGTTTCCACTTATCCTACCACAATATAAGACTATGGGTACAAGGCAAGACGAGTTACCTTTGGGGGAGGTCTGGCAAGCTTGAAAGCATGCTCGATGTCACTCAATCTATCATAATTTGGATCGGCTAGGTTAAATAGCTTGCCAATTCTGGCTTTGACTTTGATTTTGTCAAGTGCCCCCTGCCTCATCCTCGTTGGGTCCGTGCTCCCTTGATACTCATAGCCAGGATGTACCCTCCTCTAGCAGGGCTAGATCCATCGGCTGATGAAGCTCCCGACCATGCTCGGACCATCCAGTTTTTTCCACGGGATCATTCCAAATATTTTTGGAATCTGTTCCAGATGCTCGGGCTTCTTCGACCAGCTTGTCCTCTTCTCCAGAATGTAGCCCACATCGCACAGCGTGATCATGTTTGGCTCTTCGTAGATGTAGAACCATTTCTTATACCAGTCGTCGAGCGACATGTTCCATGGGTAGTGTAGGTACTGGGCTTTCATGCCATCACGGAGGTTGAGGTACACGCCCCCGGCAATCTTGAACCATCGCTTCCTTTCTTCCATAGACAGAAAAGATGTCAGAAAAAATCAAAATGGGGCTAGAAGCCACCATATGCTTCGCAGAGATGTATAAAAGTGGCGACAAGGAGGATCGAGTTGGGATGCAGATTGCAAATCCCAATCTCGTAGTAAAGACAAAGCCCTTGAAGAAATGGATGTACCGGAACCCCAAATCCCTTGTTTAAAGAAATCCTCGAACACCACAATCTCACCTGGTTGTGGATTGGGGTACCCCTCACCCTCTGGCGCACGCCATCCTATGAGCTCCTTGTTGTGGAGTACCCCCATGGTGATGAGGTCTTCAATGGTCTGCTCGTTGCTTTTCGATTTCCACCATTCCTTCACCATGACCCCTACTTTCTTCTGCGCATCACTTTTCGCCATGATTCTGGCCTTGCTGGTGAACGGGGAAATGGCGACGAATTGATTGGTGCCAATTTTGGATGTATTAGGGTTGGCGAGAGGAAGAAGAAAGCTACGGTTGCGAATGGCAATGGGGTTTGGTAAATAGTAACTGACCTATCATATACCGTATATAATTCAAGAATTATGTCATTTTGTCTGTCCAGGATTCTTGGGGAACGTGCACACACGCCGCAGACTGTTGTTTTCATAGCCTTGAGATCTACGCTAATATATGCGCCTCTTCGTTGCCAGTGTGGGGTGTCCACGCTGACGCACCTACTGATAGGTGCCATGCAACTGTTTCCTTGACAAGACAAAAAGGTAGTATGACGTGCTATACCTGTCTACTTTTTTGACCAGGCGTGTCAGACTGGACTTGGCAGAACAAGTAAATAAATAAATACATAAAATAATAGTACACGTGGCATATGGTTTTTTGCCACACTTTTTGTGTGTGGGGACTGTTGTGACTATCCTTGTGCTCGGGGACTGTCTAGACCACCATCATGCTCGGGGACTGTCTAGACTACCATCGTGCTCGGGGACTGTCCAGACAACCATCGTGCTCGAGGATTGTCTAGACCACCATCATGCTCGGGGACTGTTCTGACCACTCTCGTGCTCGAGACTATCTCGATCGCCCTTGAGCTCGAGGACTAAACTAACTATGGTTATTCTCAAGGATTCATTGTTTTCCCCATGCTGTGCTTGGGGACTGCTTTGACCACTCTCTGACCATTGCTCGGAGACCGCTCTCCTTGGCTACATGTGATTTGTACTCACATACAGTTGAGAAGCATTTATTTTTTCTCACTTAGACCTTGCTACAAGGCTGATACCTCGCCTTCCAGCAAGCTCGGGGACTACATCGGTACGATGCACCTGTCGGTGCATCTCATATCGCTTGTACGATGATTGGATTCTCAACTTAATTGGGAATTCTTTTTAGACCCTGGCACCATGTGCCTGCGTCACCTACTACGAGGCTCGGGGACTAAGTGGGCACACTTCACCTTATGGTGAATGTGCTTATTTTATCGACCCCTACGCTCTGACTATTGGCCATAACTACTATTGTACAAGGGTCACTTACATTTCTTTTCAGAAATACAAGTGGGCACACTTGATCAGGAAAGAAATCTTTTTTCTTTTTTCTTTAGAGCACCATGCATTCTTCGGACAACCGGAATCTTCAGCCATAATCATGGTCTACTGCTCTCTGTGCTGACTAGAATACTGGCACATTTGCTTGGTCAATGTTTCAACCAGTTGGAGATGATATGAAGATAGATCGCATTAGCTGAAGAAGATCGAACTGGTGTGTCGCAACATAATACATGGTGCTCGGGGACTAGCTAGTGGGGGTATTAACCCCTATACCCTTACTGGCTAGGCTTGGGCCTGGCCCGGACCAGGGGGTCTAGGCCCACTAGAAGACGACGCGTGGCACGGCCAATCTGCTCGGAGTCCCGCGCAAGGAATCAAGGCAGACTTGGAGATCAAGCAAGATCCTGGTTGGTTAGAATAGGAATCCTTATTCGGCCACTTATGGCAATTGTAACTGGTTAGGATTAGTTTCTAGATCTATAACCCTGCTCCCCCAGATTATATAAGGTGGGCAGGGGACCCCTCTCAAAAGACATCTCTCATTGACATACAAGCAATATAATCAGACAGTAGGACGTAGGTATTACTGCCTTCACGACGGCCGAACCTGAATAAAACCGTCGTGTCTGTCTTGCAGTCACCATCTTGTTTGTAGCTTGCGCATCTGTCTACCGATAATCTACTACCTTAGGACATACCCCTAGGTAGACTGCCGACCATATTTCGTCGACACTTGCTTTGGTTGTGTTGTCATCAATCACCAAAAAGGGGTAGATTGTAAGGAAAATGGACCCTAGGCTCCATTTACTTTAGATTTTGGTGTTTGATGACCAACACAACCAAATTGGACTAATGAATTTGCAAGTGATTGTTTTGTAGTTCAATAGGGTGCAAGACATAACTTGGACAAAGGTGACGTGATGATCCAATGATCAACACTATAAGCAAGACCTTAGAAGCACAAGAGAAGACCCAAGATATCAAGCAAAGTCCAAGCACGAAGATAGGAACCAAGCCGGACGCAAGATCATGAAGAAACGAACTCACAAAGGTCACTGGACACTAGATCGGACACTGGCGTATAGCGACCGGATGCTTTGATCAGGAGGCTCGGCAACAAAAGGCATCAGCAATAGCGACCGAACGCTAGAGGCAAATCGACTGGACACAGTGCTGCAGCATCCGATCGAGCACAGAAAGGTTCTAGAGCGGTGAAACTACGACCGAACGCGTCCGGTGGCATGCGACTGGATGCTGGCAGCATCCGATTAGTTGATCGCGGCTCCAACGGTCGGGATGACCAGACACGTCCGGTCAGTAGCAGAAAAGCGGGATTTCATCCCCAACGGCTACTTACTCAGTGGGGCTTATAAATAGAACCCCCAACCGGCCATTTGAAGTGTTTGGAGCTAAGGAAACATATCAAAGGTGTTGATACACCATTTTAGTGATCTCCACTTGCATGTGCTTAGTGATTCATTAGGTGATTAGCATAGGTGCTTTATGAAGTGCTTAGGTTGATTAGACCACCGCTTTATGCGCTTGCTCTAGGTTTATGCCTAGTGTTTAGTGAGGTTTGCATACCTCTTACCAATCGGTGCTTGCGCGCACCCTTGTTGTACATCGGAGGGGCTTGTAGTCTTGCGAGATCACACCAACCACAATTGTGGTGTGGCCGCCACCATGTACTGGAGGGAACAAGGCCCATGGTGTTTTGGCCAGAAGCTCGATAGTGAAGACGGTGGGGAGCATCCGAGAGAGGCTTGCCGGAAGGCACATCGGAGACCCACTTGCACGTGGGGAAGGCCCAAGGCTATCCATGGAGTTACTCGATTGGGAGCTTGGCCCTTGCAAGGGATTCCTTGCGAGGGGCTCCAACGAGGACTAGGGGGAAGCTTGTGTGCTTCTCGATACCTCGATAAAAATACCGGAGTCATCAACAGGAGTTTGCATATCTCCACCTTGCTCTTTAGCTTCTGCATTTACATTGATTGTATTACTCCTTTTGCGGTAGAGATAGCAACACACTAGAAAAACCGTAGTTACACATTTAGATAGTTTATCTTTTGCATAGGTTTTGTTAAGGTCAGAAAAAGAGGCCATTGTTTAGAGTTAGAATTTTAAGTTGCCTAATTCACCTCCCCCTCTTATGCATCACGGTCCACTACATCCATCTTCATTGTGGACCTCACCACGCACGCCGAGGTCCCCGTTGTGTCCTTCTCGGTGACCAGCCCCTCAGTGTCCCACTCCGAGGCTCGCTTCTTCATGCGCGCCGCGCTCAGCGACGTCGGGCAGGCGGAGGCCATCGCTTTGCTCGCCGCCTACTTCGGCTAGTGCCGTGTCGTGCCCATCTACCAGGACAACGACTACGGTGCCGCCTTTATGCCGTTCCTCGAGGACGCGCTCACGGCAGCACGCGTGGAGGTCCCCTACCGCTGCGCGCTGCCCACTAGGGAGACCAGGGATGCCATCACTACCATAATGTGCCACCTTGAGTCCGAGCAGACGCATGCCTTCATGGTGCATGCACGCCCGGTGCTCCCGGAGCTTGTCTTCGCCGCCGTCGTGGAGGCTAGGATGATAGCGGAGGGCTATGAGTGGGTCATCACCAATGGCCTCATGGGCCTCCTCAGCTCCATCCACCTGCCATAGGGCATCATCAGGCTCACGTTCTAGATCCAACATACGAGGGCCTCGGCGGTAGGTTCGAGCTCATCAACGGTGAGTTGGTAGTGCTGGCATTCTAGATCGTCAACATCATGGACAATGCCAAGGAGCGGGGCATCGGGTTCTAGATGCAGAAGGACGGACTACATAGGCAGCTTGGGCACAGCCACGGTGGGATCGCGTCGAACAATGGGCTCACACCGGTGATCTGGCCAGCAGATAGGAAACAGAAAAAAAGAGAAAGGGAGAGAGGAAGAAGAAAGCGGCAGGGGCAAGAATGTCATTTCACCACTGTTCTCTCTCCTCAATCGGCTGCAACTAGCCTACAGTGTCCTGTGGCCTAATTTCACTGAACCAGAGTGTCTTCTGGCAAAATACTCTAAAGTGGGTGTCCGCCAGCGAAGGACCATCACTTTGGATGTCCAGCAGACAATTGTCCATTTTTATTAAGCAAAAATACTATAGAACATGTGTGTGATACTTAAATAAAGTTTGAAGTACAAACTTTGTAGATGACAATAAAATACTTGTTGTCGAAAAGTGATATTACTAGCTAATATTTCCACTAGCTTAGAAGTCGCAAATTGAAATCAAATTCGGCTCAAAACTTAGAAAAATTCCAAGTCTGTCAATAGCTAGTCCTTGCTATGTTTAGCAAATTATTTTGAGAGATTAGGTTAAGGGGTGGTGTAGTGTTATAGCTCGATTTGGTAGTCTCATATGTTATCTTGAGCATAGTGAAGATGGTTTGGCTCCTGAAGCAACCAGTTTAGTCATTTTGGATGCTTTAAAATTCATGCACGACACAGCCTCGGGATGGTTGACGTCGTGTGTGCGGTCACCGCGCGGCATCCCCGCACCGCGCACATGGCCGCATCCCACACGGTCAACTTGTGCCGCCACGCTAGGTTGGTTGGGCCGCCTGGGTTTGGCCGTGGCTGGCCACAGCGAGCCGCTAGCCCCGCTCCCTACTGCCTAGCCTCGCGCTGCCGCCATTGCTGCCACTGTGGCCGCGCTACACTACCGTCGCGTCCACCCACTGTTGCCTCGCTGCACTGCCGACCCGCCTCATGCCACGACGTTGCCACTACCGTTGCATCGTCATCGCGTCCGTGCCTGTCCGCTATACTTCTACGTCACTGCCAGCCCAGTTCAAGGCCACCACTACCGCACGCACTTGGCCAAGCTCATGTCGCCATGTCATTTAAGACACCGCAGATGCACGGGCCACACCGGTTAGACGCGCGCACGCCTTGTCCATAGCGCCTACGCGTGGGTGTCCTGATCTCGCCACTCACATTCCGCCAAGGCAAGGACGAGCCGAGCCCACCTGCCACGCCTTGTCTCTCTCTTTCTCTCTTTCTTCCTCCGCTGTCGCCGCCAAGCTACGCCATCAATTGCCCTATGAACGATCACCTCCATTCAATTCATTGCATCCACGGCTTCACCATCACTTCCTCTCATTGCCCGACCCCACCCAGCTTTGGAGTTTCTTTCACCGATGTGCCGATAAGGCCATGTTTGGGCGCGGCTGTGGGCAGCTCTCCCATCGTCTCTCCTGAGCCAATTCACATGGACAGCCTTCCTCCATCATCTTTTGCCCCAACTATCACCTCAGCATGGTCCATGGTAGCCTCCTGATGCTGACAGCGCTAACCGATTAGGTCTGTAGCTGCCCCAGCTCATCGAAACAGTGGTGCCGCCATCGCGGATGGCCGCGTGCCGTTGTAGCCTTCCCCAGCTAGTCGTGTCACCCTGCACCGCCGCTTAGCATTGCCACTCGGGTCAAAGATGGTGATCGACCCGTTAGGTGGGCTCGTGCAAGTCCCAGGTGGCCAGCATAGGCGCTCAGTGTCGCCACTCACCGCACCACCGTGCACTGAGTCATCGGGGGTGCGCGTGGGTGAATTAGGGAAAGGCCAGGAGGTTAAGTGAGAAGTTCTGAGAGAGGAGGAAATAGTGTTAGTACTTAGTTATAATTCAAGAGAAGTGTGAGGTCTATTTTGCAAAAATGTCAGCACGCGCGGGGTTTCCCCGCCGTGGGCCGTCTCCCGCGTGGGCAACAGCGCAAGCCACCGGGCGCTTGCGCGCGCGCTGCATTGCGTGGGCCGCATGGGAGAATTCATTTTTCTTTTTTCATAAGAATTAGAAATAATTTTCTAATATAATTTTGAGCTGACCTTTGGCAAATCATATAAAATCATGTAGGTGTCCAAAAATTGTGAGACAAATTTTGTTAAGTTCCTAAAATTGTGCTTTGTCTATTAGTGCATTTAGTTCACATATGTACTTGTTGATATCAGGAGTTATTAAATCATTTAAAAATATTTAATATTGTTAAGAGAATTATTGTAGGATTTTTTAGTAAATTGGTGATAGCTTTAGTCCCAAAATTTTTACTGGTAGCTTCATTGTATTATTATGTGCTCACTCTAATTTTTGTAGCTTTAGAATAGACTAAGCATTAGGGTAGCTAAATGCTCTTTGTTTCAATATACATCAAATCATTAGTAGAAATAAAGATATATTCTTCATTTGTAAAGCTAGGTGTTTGTTAGTTGAACCCAAAACTATGCTTGGTAAAAATGATAGTTAGCTTAGTACCTTAGTCATTAGAGCTAGCTTAGTATCTTAGTATGCGTATTTTTATTTTAAGAGTTGCTGTTGCATAAATGCTAAGTGTTGCATCATCATCGCATGCACATAGAGAACGAGTTGGCGGAGATCATGACCACCGGCGATCACGAGTTCTAGGAGATCGTCAAGGAGTACGAGGAGATTCTTGTGCAGGAGGAGGTCCCGCAGCCACCACTGACTTGACTCAGCTGACACCGCCCCTATCCAAGGCAAGCCCCGGTGCATAACCCTTATTTTTGGATAATCACTATTTATATATGTCATGTGCATTTATGTTACATGAATTTTATGAGAACCACATGCATAGATATAACTGTCCTATGAAGTCCTACTAGTATAAGGTTCGAGTAGCTATTATGCTTAGGTTTTCGGTAGCATGAGTAACCTGCCATTACTCATAATAGGTGATCATTATAATTACTCTCATGATAAAATAATGAAAGAAAAAAATGGAGATAGGGTAGGGATATGGTATGGGTATTGGTGGGTGTAACAGGTTATGTTCCGCGGCCAACGAGGGCTTAGCTTGGTTACACTATTTTTCCTATTCGTGCTGATTAAGGACTGTCCGTTACTGTGGATGGTAGTCAGGTCATAGACTTATTATCCTAAGCACATACTTGCTTATGGGAGTAGGAAGGCTCGTTACGCTCTTGTCATGGGTTCCGGCTCTTTCTGGACCGACTGATGGGAGGCGGAGAAAGGTGGAGGTCTAAGCACCATACTGAGACCGGGTCTCAAGTGTGGGGGCTTGGAGTCCAAGTTTGGACGGGGACCTAGACCCCATGATAGGAGTAGAATGGGTTGGTCATGTTTGTGCCTGGGATACAAACGGGGCATGTGTTTTGGGGTACCCAGCTAGGATACATTGGTTCATGAATTGCCGTTTCCGTGAGACGATACGACTTTGCTATGGTCTAGCACCGTAGTAAGAACTGGAAGATGAAATATGGTAAAATGGTTCTGATGGCTCAACCCTTGCTTGAAAGTAAAACATGTGCTTACCTAGAACGGTTAGCTAATAAAGTAATCATTACTGCCAATAAAACTTGACTGTAAGGATGAACTATTCGTAATGCTTTTCGCAAACAAAAAGAAAACAGCAAACCCATATTGCCTATCATATTCCTTGGAGTTAGGAAACTATTCCCACTAGTCGGGTAAGTCTTACGAGTACATTGTGTATTCAAGGTTTATTTTACCCATGTTGCAGGTGCAGCTTGAGGAGTAGCTCTTGTGTGGAGGATTCTTCTAGTGGGCATAGACATGATCCTTGTATTCGTTTTTCACTAGATGTTTATTTTTATTCCACTGTTAATTATCGTACTCTGAACTCTGGTATTGTAATAAATAATTTCCAAGAACTCTTGTTCTATGAAATGGACTAAGTATTAGTATGCTCGTACTCATTATTGGATTCTAGATGTAAAACTGTGGATTATTTTGAGTTCTTCCTTAGGGTGGGCTCGACGGAACTGTCCGATGTAGCTAACTTTCGGGGTGCTTAGTATCTAGTGGAAGATGAGTGTCTCCGAAAACGTGTTATTTCGGACAGTTCTGCCATAGCAAGCCTTGGAGACAGGGACTCATGGGGAGGGAGGGAGCGGAGGAGGAGGGGGTGGGGGAGGGGAGGGCATGGGCAGCCGGGAAGGCTGCCGGCTGGTGGGGGTGGCGGCGCTGCTAGGAGCGAGTGTTTCAGTCCCTCATGCTGCATGCCTCCTACAAAGCGTTGTTGCTGCCAACTAGTTTAGATTGTTTGTCATGGAACATATCCATGTAGGTTTAAATCCTTGACTTGATGTGGGTGTGGGTGATTATATTTTTCTAGATAGTTATATGTAGCACTATTCTTTCTGTATTGTGATTTATATAAAAAAAGAAGATAGATAAATGGTAGGCGAAGGTCTGTATTGTGATTTTATATAATAAAAGAAGATAGATAAATGGTAGGTGAAGGGTGGTGCATAGGGATGGCAAAGAGGGAGAGACAGAGGGTGCGACACAGTGGAGAGTTGGACCAACTCTTGTGTAGACCCTAAATGTAATTCGGCCCATGCGGAAGAAAATTAATGAAGAGTATTATCTCTGAATGGGTGGTGTCAGGGTTCATAAACCCGAGGTCCCTCGGGGACCGGCTTCCACGTCAAGGCTCAAACCAAGAGTCTAAAAACAACAGGGCAAAGGGATAGCCCTAACAGCCGACCAGAAGGTCTGGCCCAAGAAGAGCGACACCCGCTCGCCAACTTCTTCGGCCCACCTATCCGACCGGAGCACTCACTCCAGGCTCCAGCCGCCTCCGAACAGCCTCTCCGATCGGAAGGCCTGCCCTGAGCCCTACTTCCGACTTTGACCTCATGTCTCTCCGACCGGGGTACGTAAGAATACTACTTCCTACTCCGACCCCGTGTCTCCGACCGGGGACCCCGTAGGAAGCATGTTTACTGCTCTTCTCCGACTGGCGTGGCCAGGGCTGGCTAGGGCCATCCAACCGAGGATGCCCGCTCGGAAGGAACTAGGGGCGAACAGAGAAAGCAGTGCACAAAGTCAAACCACTGATACCAGGACCATACCCTATACACCTGTGGGAACAGTGCTCCACAACCGTGCCTAACACAAACAACATTCTAGGCGCCGACATTTGTGTCTATAGTATTGTAGGCGCTATTGAGCTCCCATACGGCAAAAATCCCCCCATGCCTCTGGGCATCGATAGTGGGCACCAGGGTTCACCATACCTGGTGCACGTGGTAAGGGGTCCTCACATAACAATAAGTATTTTGCAGGTACCGACATCCACCCTTCCTGAAGAAGCCAACGCAACCTCCCATGTACACCTGACATTCTATAGTGACATCAATAGTATTGTGGGTGCCTACCATCATCGCTACCCTCATCGACACGAGCAACAAGGCATAGAAACATCCATATTCTCTCTCTCTCACCTGTAAAGCCATCCCCTTTATCTATAAAGGGGATGCGCTCCCTCCAACAAAGGAGGTCAACTTCTTCAAGTTCAGACTCACTAGATCAATAGCTCACAACCCCTCAAACACATGCTTGGACTTCTAGCTCATAGCAGAGTTCCGGTCGCCCTCGACCCTTCCGATCGGACCCGACCGAGACTCTTGAACACCCCTCCTTTCTCCTTCTCATTTGTAACCCCACTATAGATTTTGAGCACCTAGGCTCAGCAATAAAGTCACCGACTGACCCAAACTGGACGTAGGGCACGTTGCCTGAACCAGTATAAATCATGTGTCATTGAGTGCTAGGCCACCTCCGATCACAACGTACAGCAAAACTATAAATATTTACTAGTTGGTCACTTTCTGTACCGATAGTTGGCGCCATTCGTGGGGAAGACGTTGTACGTTCAACACTTCTTGGTCATCGGATGGCCCATTTTTCTGCCACCCCCCACTGTGGCTGGCTCAGGTGATACGATTCGCTTCAGCTTGTTGGAGTTTCCCGCACTCTCACCCATTGGGATGTGGGTTCCACCTATCTTTGAGCCATCCTAGGCCTTCCTCTTTGGAAGCCTGGCCTTCGTCGCTGACCGACTTGGCGTACTCCACCTCTATAAGGAGGCTCATGACCCAGCACTCGTTGGAGGGACATCCTCCATTGACTTCGGGACGTGCAACCTCAACGGCGCGGCATCTGCGCTTCATTCCGAGCAAACTCTCTGCTCAAACCCCGCTGTGAGTAATATACATGATGTTCTTTACTTACTACATTCTATCTTCCGCCAAATACCCGGAGGGCTACCATTGTCCCCATCACGGCTACCGTACGACCGGTTCCCCTACGGCCTCGTGTCTCCTATGGACACGTATGCCCAGGGGCTCTGAAAGATCATGATGTCGCCTCCTCTCACGTCTGAGTTCATGGGGATGGCGAGCTACGATCTCACCTATTTCCTCGACATCATGGACGATGACATCGGGAGTTACAACTCCAGCATCAGCGACGTGGCACCCAGCCACCGTCCATCTCGGGAGTGCGCCATGACGGATGCTCCGGAATAGCCGCCAAGGGCAACAGAGTCCTCACGGACTCATGCCCCTTCGGGCCCTCATACGGAGGCCCTCGAGCTCACACGAGAGCACGGGGAGGATCTACGACGATAGTGGCAGCATCAGCCACCGACTACGCCATCACGCTCGGCGCGCTACACTATGCCCCGTGTGTGTGGACCGACGAACGGCGCTTGGGGTCACGCCTGTTAGGTCCAGCGCAACACCCTAGTTAGGGGGGACCGACCCCCCATGGTTTGCTCGAGCCAGTCCAAACATTGTCGCCGTGGCAATGCTCCTACGTAGCCTGTCCGAGCCAAACGACCCTCGCGAACAGGCGATCCACCAGAACCTCTGGGCACTGGTGGAGACCGCCGTCATTCAGCAAGTGGAGTGCTCCGTATCACGACACTAACTCACGACCTCTCTCCCCATCCGAGGAATAGGGACGCAGTAGATGGGGCACTACACCCTATCACCGTAACAACCATAGAGTGCGGCACAGGAAGCCGCAATGGCACCTCACCATGACTTGTCGACCGCTCTGCGCCAGCCGCCCATCTACACGCGGCATGGGCTGAACCGAGACACGCGCAACGTCAATAGGAGTCCCAGCCCTGACAGCCTAGAACCGCGGACCTTTGTCCAACACCCCCAGCAAGCGCCGTTCCCACCGTGCTTCAACGGGGTCCACGACAAAGGTAAGGCCAAACGCAAGGATCAAGACGAGGGCCCCTCCACGCAGAGGGGAAAAAGAATAGAAAGGATCGCCACCGACCGGCCAACTCCGCGTTGGTCGCCGCGGCAGATTGCACGGGCACTAAGCCCCAGCAAGACCCTCCGAGCCACTTTCATGAGCTCATGAAGAGCCCATGCACCAACCACAACTATCCTGTCAACCATCTCTACAAGGACTGCCAGCTCCTCAAGCGCTTGCTGAGGTATACTGGCAGGCCAAGGAAAGAAAAAGGCAAAGAAGCAGCAACAGAAGAAGGGGGCACAGCGGGCGAGGATCCAGACGACTGAAGGCTGAAGCGATCTGACCGGACGCCCATCGACTGAAAGACAACGATGACAACATTCTCTCCAAACGCTTGGAACAGCTATGTCGTTTTTTCCTTTCCCTAAGTTTTAGTTTTACCATTGTTTACTTACCGAACGCTCCTATAAAAGCACCCCGACCCAAACACTTTTCAACTCGGGGGCACTCGGGGGCTCCACTAGGGGGCACTATTACCCCTCTATTTTCATCTTTTACTTTCATATGGAGAAAATTCCTTCCTACCCTAACAAAGGGGTAGTTCATTCCTTTAATTTACCTTACGTAGCTTTGCTTTAAAAATTCCGACTGATCGCACCCCGCTCTTTCCTACGGTTACGAACAGTTGAGCCCCGCGGGCCATGCCCCGGGCTCACAAGGTCACAACCTATGGAACAAACGGGTAGGTATGAGAAAGAAAGAAATAAAAAACAAAATTATGCTAAGGGAAAGCTAAGGAACGAAAGGGAACAAGCTTCCCCGAACAGAGTAACTCCATCACATAAAACAAAATATCATTATAACCAATTATTCAATAAAACACCCATGAACGTTTACACGGGGGCTCCCCCACAAACTTAAACTTTTTACGTTCACTAAACTGCTTATATCTTACAAGCTGTGAGACCGACCCAGCGGCATCTGCTATCGGTGCGACTAACGAGAGCACAGGCTGCTCACCCCCCCCCCCCCCGCTCGACGGCACGACGTTCGGCTCAACCGAAGTCGAGGCGACATTCACCATCGACCCAAGCTCCGTGCTATCTGTAGGCTAAGAAACGTCCTTCCCTTTTCTTTTTACTATCACATAATGAACAACTTTGTCCCCAGACAAAAATGCATTCCATGTCTTTGATTACCCTATGTAACTCTGTTCTTACTCCCAACCGAACGCACCCCACCTTTCCCTACGGGTACGAACAGCCACGCCCTGGACTCCCAAGGTCGCACCCTACGGGACAAACAGGTAGGTACGAGAGAAAGGGGATAAGAATGAAGATTATGCTAGGATATAAAGAGAAAACGGATATCGTGGTTCTGTCACAAGGGCAGTACTGATGTATTCATTGATACAAAAAACTGTTCACACAAAAACTCACCCACGATTGATGACCCGTCACGCAAGGCATCGAGGTAACACAACCGATCCCATCTATTTCTTTATATAACTCATTCATACATCCATACGAGCATTCATCTCATACGCCTGAATCCCCTGGACGGTTAGGGCATGAACCGCCTAGGGGCTCGGGAACTAAGCATCGAACATGCAGCAAAATGCATCATAACGCTCTGTGTTGCATCACGGAGCGGCGGTTTGCCTCATTCGACATGAGCAACCAAACAGAGCCAAGGGAGAAAACCGTAGATGAGCACCGTGCGGCCCTAGCCCGGTCCGGCAGACCGGGTCATCTCAACCTTCTCATTCGATCCTAAACCTCTCGCCAGGACCACAGAATCTCCATCGAAGGGGAGGCTGTTAGGTCACCCGAGTCAGTCTCCAGAATGACCTAGGCATCTATCGGGTTGTAGGTAAAGGAGTAGTGGAATGTCACAAGAGGGCTATGTCGACCCCGTCACGAACGACAGACCTGGATTCCACTCAATCACACCTATTAGCGAGCTCACCGAGCAAGTCTTTGAGCCTGAGCAATCGGGACAGGCGACGAAACTTAGCCCCTCCGGTTGTGAGGAACCGGATGGGGTAACACACAATACTCACATCGACCCCCATGAAGGCCCGATAGGGCTCGGGGCTCAAGAAAAACACCAAGGACGGCGACCTCAAACTCGCCAGATCAACGACTATGACTCGCCCAGTCCCATGGCACGCACCGACGCCGGGATCTGCGAGCACTGCCTCGTCCGATTTTTAACTTCACTAACAACGTCTTCATAATGGCTTCACTTCCGACTGCGCTCCAAAGAAATCTTGGGACCGCAACCCCGAACTCACGTCGATAGGATCGGCGACATCCGGCTACAACTCTTGGGACCGCGACCCTGAACTCACGTCGACAGGATCGGCGACATCCGGCTACAGCTCTTGGGACCGCGACCCCAAACTCACGTCGACAGGATCGGCGACATCCGGCTACGGCTCTTGGGACCGTGACTCTGAACTCGTGTAACGGCTTCACTAACTAAAACTAACTAAAACTAACTCTCTCGATCCCACAGCGTGCACCGACACCTAGGTCTACTCGTGACTCCACCTCACCCAATCCCACGGCGCGCATCGATGCCAAAGATCAGTGAGCTCTGTCGCATCCAAACTAAGCTGCCTCCATTCACAGTGCGCATCAACGCTAGGGTTTGTCTCAAACTAAACTTCCTCGCCCGATCCCCGGCATGCACCGACGTCGGGATCAGTAAGTTCTGTCTCGATCCAATCCCCGCGCCTAAAAACACCTCGGCTGCACAACGACGCCGTGGTTAAACAAAAATCCGTCTTAGACTAAAAACACGCACACACGCTCCAAACACCCCCCAGACGGTTCTGCCCGAACCGCCCAGGGGCTCGGGGGCTACACCTGCGGGTGCGCTCGCGCGCACCCGCCGAACAAAAACCTCCTCCGCTGGCAACGCAGAAAAACCCCTCAGCTGATTCTACCCGAACCGCCCGGTAGCTCGGAGGCTACACCCGCGGGTGCGCTCGCGCGCACCCACCGGCAAGACAAAAAATCCCCCGAACGATTCTACCTGAATCGTCCAGGGGCTCGGGGGCTCCTGTCAGGTTCATAAACTCGGGGTTCCTTGGGGACCGGCTTCCACGCCAAGGCTTAAACCAAGAGTCTAAAAAACAACAGGGCAAAGGGACGGCCCAGTAGCCAACCGAAAGGTCTAGCCCAAGAAGAGCGACACCTGCTCGTCAACTTCTTCGGCCCACCTATCCGACCAGAGCACTCGCTCCAGGCTCTAGCCGCCTTCGAATGGCCTCTCCGATCAGAAGGCCTGCCCTGAGCCCTACTTCTGACTCCGACCCCGTGTCTCTCCGATCGGGGTACGTAAGAACACTGCTTCCTACTCCGACCCCGCGTCTTCGACCGGAGACCCCGTAGGAAGCATGTTTACCGCTCTTCTCCGACTGGCGCGGCCAGGGCCGGCTGGGGCCATCCGACCGAGAACGCCCCCTTGGAAGGAACCAGGGGCGAACGGAGAAAGCCATGCACAAAGTCAAACCACGATACCAGGACCATACCCTGTACATCTGCGGGAACAATGCTCCACAACCACCCTGACACAAACAGTATTGTAGGCGCTGACATTTGTGTCTAAGTATTGAAGGCGCCATTGAGCTCCCATACGGCAAAAAGCCCCCCATGCCTCTGGGCATCGATAGTGGGCGCCAGGGTTCACCATACCTGGTGCACGTGGTAAGGGTTCCTCACAGTATTTTACAGGTACCGACATCCATCCTTCCTAAAGAAGCCAACGCAACCTCTCATGTGCACCTGACATTCTACAGTGACATCAACAGTATTGTTGGCGCCTACCATCATCGCTACCCTCATCGGCGCGGGCAACAAGGCATAGAAACATCTGTATTCTCTCCCTCTCACCTGTAAAGCCATCCCCTTTATCTATAAAAGGGGATGCGCTCCCTCCAACAAAGGAGGTCAACTTCTTCAAGTTCAGACTCACTAGATCGATAGCTCACAACCCCTCAAGCACACGCTTGGACTTCTAGCTCATAGCGGAGTTCCGGTCACCCTCGGCCCTTCCGGTCGGACCCGACCGGGCCTCTTGAACACCCCTTATTTCTCCTTCTCGTTTGTAACCCACTACAGACTTCGAGCACCTGGGCTCAGGAATAAAGTCACCGACCGACCCAAACTGGACGTAGGGCACGTTGCCTGAACCAGTATAAATCATGTGTCATTGAGTGCTAGGCCACCTCCGATCACAACGTACAGCAAAACTATAAATATTTACTAGTCAATCACTTTCTATACCGACAGGTGGCAATTGTATTAATGGCCACAGAGGTTATATCCCTACCATAATCCATCTCATCATATAAATAACTAAACCATATTTCTCTGAAATTTTGCAAAGTTACATTAATCCAATAGCGCACCAAGTCACCAAGCTCAGACATGAAACTGCATTTCACACCAAAAAGTAATTGGCGCAGCACAAAACTGTCGATGAACATAGGGGTTTCTGCAGCAACACTCTAGTTTTGTCTAGTAAAATAGTACTAGAAAATAGCTGCCGCAAGAAAATTGGCACGAGGAGGGGCAAAACAAACAGAAAGACAAAATTGTCCCACAAAACTCTACCGAGAGAAGAGGAATAAACAGAATACACCGATCAGAAAGCAAAGACAAAAATTTGAGCAATCTAATTTTACTCGAGTGGTGCTTAGAACAGTGAAAAATAGCACACACATACTCATGAGAAACCGAGAGAATCCTCTGGCCAAGCACCACCCTCCTGGTTCATTCAATTTCTGTTGATCTGTCGAGCATTTCTTTTGCTGCTCTGCTGTGGCGTCTAGCATCTCCAACTTGAAGATTGGGTTTCCGTGCACGCTTGGACCGCTCCTGTCCCTGGGCTATGTAATCAGGTTTAAAAAATCATCTCACAAATTAGTCTACATCTATATAATTGGTTTTGTAATTAATCTATATTTATTAGTATCTAAATATTTGATATGACATGAATTTTAGAAATGGTTAAAGAACCAATCACCCCCTAAATTAAAAAGGGTGGTTAGGGCTTTACAGGCGGTAGACCCAAAAGATGACGCCTTTGGCAAAATGGCAAGGTTTTTGTCTTGTCACTGTGTATTGATTTTGTAGGGTTGTAGCACGTGACGTGACTACAACAATCGAGCGTACGTGATGAGCCTGGTGGTGCTGGCCTGCTGGGTTGAGTGGACATGGCTGGGCTGGCTGATCTGTCTCTCCCTTTTCCTTCCATCTGCTCTCGCAGGCACCACCGCCTCATTGCTTGAGCTTTTATCCATCGCTCGCTCTTCCCACGAATTTATTAAAAATAATTATTCATCTTTATCTCTTCCGCTTCCTCCTCCCCCGTTGGCTATAGTAGTGCCTTGTGGCTGCCCCGTCTTGGATGCGGATGCACACTCCCCTCACTACTACCGTGCGCCTCACTCCTCCCGTCGCGCACACTGGTGCTGGTGGTGCTCGCTCCGCCCGTGGCGCGCGCCGCCCACCAGGACGACCCAAGCCCCGTGCTGGTGGCGCCGGTGGCAGTGGTGCTCGCACGTCACCACTCGCTACTAGCTCCCACCCCGATAGCCGGAATTGGCCGGCATAGGCGCTCCCCCTCCCCTATGTTACAAATATTTGTTTCAAGTGTTTCAGTCGTTTTAGATATATGTTGCAGTTGTTTTATATGGATGTTGCAAAAATAGATCGGAGATGTTGCAAGTGTTTCAGAGACATGATGCGAGAGTTTGTTCAAAATGTTTCATCTGTTCTAGACGTATGTTGCAAGTGTTTCAGAGACATGATGCGAGAGTTTGTTCAAAATGTTTCATCTGTTCTAGACGTATGTTGCAAGTGTTTTAATCTCGATGTTGCATATATTTTACACATATGTTGCAACAGTATGTTCCAAATGTTTCATGTATTCCAGTCTTCCGTTGCAACAAGTATTTTCATGTTGCAAGTATTCTACCTGGATGTTGCATATGTGTTTCATACATATGTTGCAAGTTTATGTTCTGGATGTTTTATCTGTTTCAGACGTATGTTGTATTCAAGTGTTTCATGTTTCACGTGTTTCGTGTTGTTCGAAGAGTCAGGGGCGCAGGGGAGTGATGGTGGCACGACACGGGCGTCGGGGAATGGGGACGCGGCAAACCGGTGGTCGGAGGACGTGGCGCCCGGCGCACTTGGGGCCGTCGGCCAAGGGCACGACAGAGCGGGGTGCACCTGCAGGGCATGGGTGAATGGACGGGTACGGGGTATGTGGATTGGGGCGGGTCGAATCGAAGCGGACGGGATGGATTGTGAGCGAGTCGTACGAACGCGATGACGACGCGATACACATGCGGGCAGGGCGAATTAGCGGACGGGGAGTAGGTTGTGCAAGTGCGCGCGGAAACAATCGTGCAATGGAATCTTATCTCATCGGACATCCAGACGCTGTTAATAATATACAGCCTGTTCGCTTGGTCGTATTTGGCTGATAAGCCATGACTTATCAGCCAACGAACAATATTTTTCTCTCACACCAAACCAGCCAAGAGTACTTGCTTCATTAGCAGTCCCATCCCATACATTACAACAAGTCAAAACGACTACTACTACTACAGTATACATAACAGGCTAACACTGAAAACGTGCTGATACTCCAAAATCAGTCCGTAGTTGTATATATTTATTTTAATTAAAGTGAAAATGGCGCGGGATGTCTTGGGCACGTGTTTATGAACGCGCATGCGGCGGACGCGTGTGCATCAGGCGACCTCCCTGCCCTAGACACGTCGAGACCGGATCGGATGACGTTGCAGGCAATCCCAACAAAGCACGAGGCGACTTGCCAAGACTTGGATCGCTTCTCGCTCGTAGCTGGCCTCCTCATCTTGCATTGTCCTGGTCTGCGACGGCACGGGAGGCGCTCGTGCCAACCAGACGACGCGTATCCACACACACACACCGACCCTTGCGGTCAAACGTGATTTCTGAAACGTTCAAATCAGAAACCGAAAATGACTCGACCTCGTACAAAATGAGACTTAATTTGCAATATGGAGTCACCGTGACCTTATAACGTGATGATGAAAAAACTGAGAGTAGTAGGTGCCCAGCAGTACGGAAACAAAATTTTATGATCACCCTGTCCGTTTGAACTACTTGTCAGCGATGAAACAATGTTTTTTCTCTCACAATAAATCAACGTCAGTTGGCTTACACTATACCACAATACCACATCACCGTCAGACATCTGACGCTAAAAATTATATTTATCGATGAATGATCTATCGCTAAAGATAACTCACAAACTATCTGACGCTAAATCCTTATTTATTGATTGATTGTCTGTTGCAGAAACCATTGTTAGGAAACATCATCAAAGCTCACTGTATGCCCAGAACTCGATGTCATTTTCTTTTCACATCCCGTCCAAGGTTTCCTTTCCAGAAACATAATGGTGTCGTTTGAAGGCGGCTTCTTCTTTTCAGTCGGAACGGTGTTTTTCTCTCACACCAATTTAGCCGGAATAGTATTTTTCAATCAAATTCAGCCAAGCGAATGGGGCCAATATAGACACTTGTTAGCATATACCCACGTACACTTATAAACCATACTTTAGATCCAATTAAGCTCCTTGTTATTGTAACAAAGTCTAGCATGGCATCAATTATTTTAGTATTTGGATAGTAAAAAATTCTGCATGGTAATTCTTCAGGGCTAGGAATTACCGTTATTAACTAACAAATAAATCAAAGTTCCCACATAAATAACATTAAAGAAAATACATACAACTGTCATATGCAGAAAAATATCCCAACATAATATGAGATATACTTATTTATGTACTTCCTCCATCCTAAATTATAAGACGTTTTGGTATTTCTAGATTCATAGCTTTTACTATATATCTAGACATAATATATATATATATATATATATATATATATATATATATATATATATATATATATATATATATGTGTGTGTGTGTGTGTGTGTAGTAAAAGCTATGAATTTAGAAAAGTCAAAACGTCTTCTAATTTAAAACGGAGAAAGTATTTCCTACCGGTAGCATTATTAAATATATTAATATAATAAGAGAAATGCTACTGTCTTTGTAAAAGCATCTCCAATAGTTAATAATAAAATTAGTAAATCAATGAGTTTTCAAGTCGATAAAAAATGTACAGAGCAATTTGTTCATTTTCTCCGATCATTTTTCAGTACTCACTCGTAAAAGTTAGAAAACAATCTTACATCATAGATTTTAAACTATATCTAAATCACCATAGTCACTTTTATACTTTTTCTCTCTCTTTCTTCTACATTTGCATGGAAAACCTTCCTTTCTCCTTATTCTTCTCCGCACCCTTTCATCTTCAGATCGGCTGATTGGATATGCACCTTATCTTTCCGTGCGATTGGATCTAAGGCCATCCTACATAAACCGAGGCCATGTGCAAAGTCTAAAATGAGGCCTCATAGACTAGCAAAGGCTAAACTCTATTTTTGGGCTTTTTAACTAGTCTGATTTTCAACAATAAACTAAAAAGATTGGACATTGGACACTCCCTAACTTTTGAAATTGGACAAAAACACAACCCCAGAGGGACTCCACTCATATTTTGTCGCTTGCGTAGAGCAATTGTGACACGTCAGCTACTGGTTTCAAAATTGAAACTTAAAAGTTGAAATTTCATAATCATTAGAGGTTGAAATCTATGCTTCACCTTAATAGAATATTAGAATCGTGTTACATCTATTTTTCTAATGCAATTTTTAAAGTCCATTTAGATTCATGATTCATCATAAGTAGTAGAAGTTTTATTACTTTTGTTAATGAATATCCAAAATCATACTGAAACCAACAGCAATCTGCCAACGACTCATAATTTTCTATAATACAATTTTTTTTTCGCAATCAGGTGTATACCCGTCTATAATACAAAATTGATGGTATTAGACTTAAAAGAACAAATCTAAATGGACTTAAAGAAATTATATAAGAGTTTTCAGGTGTAACATAATTCGATTATGGTTTTTTTTCTCGAATTACACAAGTACAGACGCAGACGCTCAACACACTCAGCTATATAAACACACGTCCGCAAACCCTACCCTATGAGCACCTCCGAAAGACCGTGCTGGCACATCTCGAAATTAACGAAGTCATCACAGCCCTATAAACACACGTACGCAAACTCTATCCCTATGAGCACCTCCGAAAGACCGTGCCAACACATTTAGAGATTGACGAAGTCACCACAGACGCATCGCTGTCGATAGGAACATCGCCTACCACTGAAAGAACAACGCCGTTAAATCCTAAAATAAATTTAGAAAAATATGAGCACCCGTGTCAAGTCGATGACTTGAATCCGGGTGGGTAGGTTCCACCACAAGAATCTAACCAACTGAGCTAGGCTCAATTCGCATAATTCGATTAAGATTGACCTATAGATTTCAACCTCCAGCTGTCATGAACAGTTAATTTGTAGCCTTGAGTTTTGAAACTGTTGTGGGGCTATGTCTTATCCGATTTTTATAGTTAGAGAGTGCTTAGTATTTGGTGTTGTAGTATGAGGATGAAAATCGGACTGTCAGTGGTTGAAAAATGGACTTTACTATAATACCCAATATCCTAATATTAATTAATTGCCTAAAAGAGTCCAATCCGACGCCACACTATGAGACCGTGGAACAAGGGCTCTACAGCACTCCTAGTTTCAGAAATGTCATGCTCCAAAATCCAAATATCAGATGCAGCTTGAACAAGTTGCAGCAGACACTTGTGAAATATTGATGAATTTTAAGTTAGCTCCTCTGGGCTCTGGTTCTGAAAGTGGACTTGTGGCCTCTCGCAAGTCAAAACGCAAGCTGTACGCCTGTACTTGAGAACAAAGCAGAATTCCATTTCCAAGACGCGAAACGTCAGCCGAAGAGAGGAAAAAAAGGCCAGAAACACGCGTCCGGGCGCCGGTTTCGTCGCCTGACCCTTTTCCTGTGGATTTCCATTGTTCTATACTGGAAATTGACCTTCTTCCGAGATTTCGCCCTTTTACCTTTTTAGCTTTTGACAAGATTTGACATTTGTTCACCTTTGCCTTTTAGGAGTGCTGTACTTTCATCGTTATGCACAAAACTCAGATGTAACAATCCATCTAAGTATCGCTCGAAGATCCGTACGTAGTAGAAAACACATACAGGAAAACGAAAGCACGAATTATTGTGACAGTTAACACCAAGATGCTGATATTCATAACAAATTCTTTTATTCAAAAAGGATCCTGCAGTCAGTGCTACATTTCTCTGAGAAACTGCAGGTTCAGGTTGCACATAGGCGCCTTGCAGCCTGTAGTTTAGAATTGTACATATATATACAGTAGTGTGCACGCAGAGCGCAAGCACCTCAGGTCAAAAGACGATGATAAAGAAACGCACAAAAGAATGGTACCCGATCAGAGAACGCAACCTAAAACATGTTGTTTACATACAACAACAAATCAAGCAACCAACGAACAAAATTGTTAACCCTGCCTCGTGCTGAAACTAACGGCTGAAAGAGTGAAAGGAAAGAACGGCGCAACGCAGGAGCACCATGGAAAACGGCGCTGCGGCGAGGTGTCAATGAGCAGCAAGCCAGCAATGGGCAGATCACTTGGCCTTGTGCTTGGGGAGCGTGAGCGCCACGGCGGGCGTGTGGAAGCCCATGAAGTGCTGCTTGGGCGACGAGCGCCTGGCCGGGCTCGGGATGGCGAGCCTGCTGCTGGCGCCCGTGGCCGTCGGGGTGGGGCAACCCATGTAGTGCAGGCTGGGCGACAGCCTGATCTTGGGGCTGGGGCGCGGCGACGGGATGGGCAGCCTCGGCGACGGCGCCACCCTCGGCGACAGGTTCACCTGCTCCAGGGCCATGCTCTGGACGTCGGCCGGGTAGTTCTGGAGGCACCCGATGCGCGCGCCCGTCGGCGTCGACCACTTGAACGACGGCCGGCGGCTGGCCATCATCATCTTCGGCGGCTCCTGCACGTCCGCGGCGGTGTCCGTGGCCGTGTCCTCCTCCTTCACGATGTCTACCGTGGGCAGCTCCACCATTGCTTGTTGGTCCTCCACGGCCTCAGCGTGTGCAGCGGCTTCTTCGGTGGCCACTGGGGCGGCCTCCTCTGCTGCCTGCTGCTCTTCTGGAGCCGCCGCCGGCTTCTTGAACGACGGGTACTCGTCGTCGTCCACCGAGCATCGCTGATGATAAACATTTTGTCAGCCAACAAGCCCTCCTTGGCAATCATTCAATGAGACAAACAATCGATGCAGACTGGTGACTGATTTATTACCTTGACATTGGCGAGATCGACGTTGTTGTCCTCCAGGAAGGTGATGAACTCCCTGAAGTTCTCCTCGGTCGGGAGGTAGTGGCCGCTGTAGGGCCATATGGCCTTGAGGACGCCCTCCTTGGCGACCAGCCTGCCGGCGGCGGAGGTGGCGGCGCCGGACAGGAAGCTCGAGTGCTGGAATTTGCCCTTGCGCTTCTGCCCGACGTACAGCGACCTGCTGGTGCTCAGCACGAAGATCCACTTGGACTCCTCGTTCGTGTTCACCAGGTCCCCGCTCTGCTTATACAGCAGCCGGCCTTCCTCCAAGACCACTTGGTACGCCGCCCTCTCGTTCTGCTCATCGAGATTGAACAATAACGAAGCAACAGTCAGATACGGATATACGAAGATGGGAAGGATGGATGGATGGACGTTTAGGAGGGGCGCCGGGCACGTACTGGTCCGAGGTACATGATGAGCTGCGAGTTGAGCTTGCTTCGTGGGCATTTCTCGTGATGCAAGTCTCTGCCGTTGCCGACATCCAGCCAGTAGAAGAAGGGCTCGCAGCTGGAGCTGGCGGACCAGATGTCGTAGTAGAGATGGAGGTTGTGGCCGTAGCGGTGGCGCGGGTCAATCTGAACAAACAGAGGATGAGATGATGAGAACAAACAAACAAACAAACAAACAAGCAGATGATTGGAGTTAATGATCCAAGAAATTAAGAAGAAAGAGATCAAGTGCTTACCGCTTCGAGCCAGTGCTGGAGCGCGAGCTTCTGCGCCTTGTCGTCCTTGGAGAGTCCCTTGCCGACCTTGGCGATCCTCTTGGCGGCCCTGGACCATCGCGAGGCCGCGGTCTCCTGCTTGTCCTCGTCGAAGAAGGAGATGGACTTGATGTTGAGGTACACGGAGTCGACCGTCTTCCACCACAGCTCCTCGGCGATGATGGCGCCGTCGGCGAGGTTGCGGCGCGTGCGGAGGCCCTTGTAGGCCTTCTGCAGCTTGGTGGCCGCCTGGTCCAGCTCCACGCGGGGGCGAGGGGAGATGTACTCGAACATGGCCTGCGCCTGCGGGTGCGGGGACACGGACACCACGCGCCGGGGGCTCTGCTGCTGGTGGTGCTGCAGCGCCAGGGTGCCCGGGCGCGCGCCGTTGATGCCGCCGCCCCGGCTGGCCGCCGCGGCTGCGGCCGCCGCATCCGCCTCCCAGTTCTTGAAGCTGAGCGAGCGCTCCAGGCCGCCGTGCGCTATCTTGGCGGCCTTCGGCTTGGGGCTGCTGCCGCTGCAGGACAGCCTGGGTGACCTCAGCAGCGACAGGGCGGCATCCCGCGGGCTCTGTGGCTTCGGGGAGAGAAGGTGGTTGCGCTCTGTGGTGAGCAGCCTCAGACTCATCTCCAGCCGGCTCCCTCCCTGCGCCTGCTGCAGAGACGGTTCCGCCGTCGCCGGAGGAGAGCTGGAGACGGCGCTGCGGTTGCGATGAGGAGAAACTAAACTAAAGCTGCGTGCGCCGTGCGGTTGCTCTGGCCGCCTCTGGGGGTTCAGCTACCTGTTGTGTTGGTTGATCCGTGCTACTCCCAGCGCGGACGGGGGCGCCTATATATATATATACAAGACATGAGCTAGCTAGGCGCTTATACGGCGGAGCGGAGCAGAGGTGCACGACTCCAAGTTGTGCGTTGCAGATGCGGAGGGGGCGGAAGACGACGACGGAGACCGGGCGACCGGTCGTTGCCGCGCGAGCGGGGGGAGGGGAAGGACGACGAGTCCACGAAGGCTCCGCCTCCGCGTCCCTGCCTGCCTGCTCTTCCCCTTCCGCTTCCCCTGGGGTCATCAGTCCGCGGCGCGCGCGGCTTGCAGTTTTGGGCCTCCTTGTTTTGGCTGCAAGTGGCCGAGCACAGCGCGGCGTGCAAGTAGAAGTTGGTAGGTGCGCCTTCTTCTTTCTTCCAGCAAATATCCGTACTGGACGACAAGGTTGAATTGAAGAGATCATACACGGAAACACACGGTGCAGTGTAGTCAGTCCTCCCTCCCCACACACCGTGTGTCGTTGTGTTACCGCTGCCCAGCTAGCTGGTGCCCCCAGTAAAGTCATTTTTTGGTTTCACCCGCTGCTCTGCTGGACCCCGGAGTTACCCACCGCAGTGTCGGTCTGTGACGTCATATAACCGGGGACAACCGGAGTCAGTGCGGAGAATACACGACAACCTCGGCATATAGAGCGCAATAACTTAGGCTCAACAACAACCGTCTACAAGACGCTAATTTGAAAGGCTTGGGGTCCATAAGAATGTAAATGTTTGGGGGGGGCTATTGCGTTCTTGCCCCTATTTTGAACTTCAATTGTGATTTTATCTATATTTTCTTTCACTTTGTGTTTTTACCCCTGCTTTTCCAAAACGAAGGTTCAATTTACTCCTACTCCGTGAACAGCAGGTAACGGTGTTAAAAAAATTGAAAAATAACAAGTTTGCCATTCCGAATATTATGTTTTTGCCCCTATTTCAAACCCCAATTGTGATTTTACCCCACTTTCTTCCACTTTATGTTTTACCCCTACTTTTCTAAAACGAAGGCTCTGTTTACCCCAATTCTTAACTCAGTTATCTACATCCGGATCAAAGCAATTAAAAATTAACAAAAGCCCTGTGAAAAGACAAACTTACCCCTTATCTCTCGGTAGTCTCCTTAGGGTCGTCCCTCTCAACGCTAGCAGGCACCGGGCGGCTGGGTGCGGCGGCGGTGGTGGCAGAAGGGCAGCGTCGGGCCATCGGGCGGGCGCGGTGAGCGGGCGCGTGCGGCCAGGCGGAGGAAGCGGCGCGGGCGCGCGCGGCTTAGCCTGACGTGGGCGCGCAGCTAGGCACGCGGCTCTGCTTGGCGCGGGCGCGCGCGGCTTGGCCGGCGTCGTGAGCACGCGTCTCGTGAAAGCAGCCGACCAGTAACATCCCTAATGTTAAAAAAATAATTAAGAAGGTGATCATGTCATCATTATGCAAAATCATCAAGCATCAACTCATAAATGCATTTCATGTTTATATTATAGTATGCAAATGTTATTTTATGGAGTGTTTTATATGTTACATGAAATAATCTCAATAATAGTGATTAAGAAACTTTGTGAATTTTTTGTGTGAAAATCTCCTAAACAATTCAAATTCTTTCTTAATAAAGTTTAAAGTGTTAAATTGATGCTTTACATTAGTATCAAAGATATGTTGTGTTTTTGAATCAAACATGTTCAAATTTAAGCTCAAATATTGAATTTAATAACTACTTCTCATACTTAGCCATTTTAACTAAGTCCTTGTTTCAATTGTAATGGAGTTCAATTTTTTTTGGGGAATTATTAAATCAATTTTCACAAGTAAAAGTTGGACAACTTTTGTTTCAGTGATTGGTACAAAACTTGTACTTTAAAGTGGTGATATTGGTTGAAGTGTGTGATCTATTCTTAGTCACTATTTAATTACCCAAACATTGCTAATCAAACTATTTTTGAAATTCTAAAACTGAATTCTGTTTTACAGTTTCAAGTACCTCTCTTCTAAATTAAAAATCTCTTAAACTAGTAAGAATTAGAACTTGATCCTTAAGGCATATTTTGGGGTTGAGCTTAAAAGCAAAAGTGTAGAGCTTGTCAAGTTATACAAAGTTTGTTTTTGGAGTTTTCAAAGTTGTTATGAAAAATTTGAAGTAATTTGAAAAGGCAAAATTCTTTAAATGTCCCCCTATTTGAATTCAAATTTGCATTTCAAAATGTAGACCGAATTAGGGGGTGGTTATAAAAGCAAAGTTGTAGAACTTTGAATTTTGAGCAACTTTTATTTTTGGAGATTTTTGAGTTGTTATACAAATTTGGGAGTAATTTGGAAATTTTGACGAATGGCAATTTTGTAAGTATGTTGAACAGTAACCGCGGGCAGCTGTCACCGCCGACGTCCTTCTCCTGGCTTTCCAGTCGTGCCTGTGGCTGCCCTCGGCTTCACACTGGCACAAGCAGGCCACTGCGTGTCGCCTCCTTGCATTTTTGCCGCCCTATAAAGCTCAGGCGTCGTCGCCGTTCTTCTTTCTTTCTCCTCTGTTTTCCCGACGCCGTCGCCACAACTCCGTCGAGCTCTCGCCGTCGACCTAGCGCCGTTGCTAGCTTGGCAAAGCCTGTTCCAGCTCCACCTAGTTCTTGCGCATCCAGCCAGCTAGCCCTGGTCTCCAGACTTCGTCGAGAACCGCCGCTCGTCACGTTTCTTCCTCGCGGCTGGCAACGTCACCGGTGATCTCGCTTCACCGTGGCCAGAGCTCTATGGTGAGTCTATGACCTTGCGGAGTCTTGATTCAGCTTCGCCACGATGTCATGGTGCTTTGTGCTCGGTTGAGTGACCGTTTTGTGCACCATAGTCGTCGGAACACCGCCACCGACGATCCTTGCTCCGCCATGATCGCTGTGACCGCCGACCCACCTCTCGTTGTTCCTCCGGCTCATCCATCGCCTTCAACGTGATCGGGGTGAGCTCCTGGTTCTTCCCGAGTCGTTTGTTTCACCGTTACCAGTCTCCTATCGCCGGCGTAGCGCTGCCATGTAGTCATGGCCACCATGGCCGGCGTAGTGCTTGGTCGAGTTCGTAATTGATCTCGCTAGTGCCACAAATCGATGCGCCATGTTGTTGTGATCGTGTTGGTGACTTCGTTGTCGCTAGTGACCTCACCGGCGGTGAGTTATCGCTGGTCAGCGCGTCGTTGCCGTGGTCAGCGCCGAAGGTTGAAGATGACATGTGGGGTCGGCTGTCAGTGACTCAGCGTTCAAAATGGATTTTTCTATTTTGTAGATTTGAATGAATAGTGATAGTTTTTGTTATTTTTGTGTAGAATTATTTAGAGTTCCAAAAATTATGAAAATTTTTGTGTGACCTCTCTGTGATGTATATTATTTAAGAAAAATATGAAATATTGTTTTTCAGTACATTTTGAATGTGATGAAATTGCTCAATTAATTAATAAATGGGTTTCCATGATTTTTCTAGGCTTAATTAATTATCCTAAAATTATGAGATTTGTTTTTCCACTTACTTATCATGTGATGAACCTTTATAAAAATTTTGAGCTCAATTGGAACAAGTTGATTTATTTCATAATTTTGAATTAAATAATTAATTCATAAAAGCAAATAGTAACCTTTAATGATTTAGGTTTTTCTTGAATTTTTTATTGAGTGATGACCTTGGGTCATTAGTTGGTAATGATCCTTGGCAATTGAAGTATGTGTTACGAAAAAGGTTTAGTTAGTTTGACTTGCAACTGTACCGTGAAGGAAAGTTGTATTCGAATTATTAATTTTGCATCCATCATCAAGCATCATGTTTCGTATCCCGCATCATGTTAAACATGGCATTGTTACTATGTGTAGTGAATGAAGTGAACACGTGGTAGTTAATCAAGTTGCGGAGGAGGTTAATCCGTCTGTTGAGGTCGGATCGGATAATTGTGGAACGTCGTAGGAACCTAACTTTTCCGTCAACGAAGGCAAGCCCCGGAAGCATTTAACCCTACCTTGTGTTTTACAAATTTTATCGCTTTTGCTTTTATATACTGCATTAAGTGATTAGGAGTCAAGTGGAAACCTAATTGGTGCATTACCAACCCTGTTTTTCCATATCTACCTTGTTACCAGTTTTAATTTGTAAATGACTAGTTATGCTTAGTCCTGCTTAGCCGGGTGATTACCTGTCACCTGAGAGTTTTAAATGGATCTTTGGTTACTTATGTTATCATGAGATATGAGCATGGGAAGTAATAAATTTATACCGGGCGGACTCGGTGTGTGAGAGCCACAGGACATGGAGGTCTTGTGAGCGGCTTCTTTTCGCCTGTGTCGATTAATGTCCGTCCATTGTTGAATTGCATGAGGTGAGACTTTGTAGTACTAACCACATACTCCGGTAAGGCTTAACTCGGCTATTCTATTACGAGAATGGCTACTCGCGCACTGGGAGTGGAGAGATGGCAGGAATAGCGTGTACCCACGTGGCAATGGGCTGGATTGGTGGAGTACTGTATTCTCGAGTGGCACAGACCTATTCTTGTTTTAGAAGATCCGAGGGTAGGTTGATATATGTAAGTCGGGGACCTACATATGTCGTGTGGTCTGGAATCCCTAGCTGGGTTTATAATCGGTTCGAATCGTCGTTGCTCCTCAGTTATGGAGACTCAACTCACTATTCATCATCGTAGTTAATAACTAAAACTTGAGTAAGGTTTGAGAAAGAGTTTGATATGAAGTTCATGATCTCATTACGGATCATGGTAGATTCATATATGGTTCTTATGAAGTTTAAATATTGAAATACTAAAATTTTGTTAAAGAGCTTTTACGTAAAAGAACTTTGATTATTGCTAAAGCCATACCTTGAATCCCTGAGCCTGCATTCCTAAGTCTTCTCAGTTTTATTTTGGTTAAGTCTTGTTGAGTACTTTTGTACTTAGGGTTCGTTGACCCTTGTTGCAGGTGAGCCTCATGAGCAGGTCTGTTTTGGACCTTGCTGCATGACTGTTGTTCATGTTGATGATGATAAGTGAATGTGTGATCCTTGGGTAGGAAGCTTATTTTGTGTGTTATGTTTATGTTAATTATGCCACTCCACTACTACTATGGTTTGTAATAATAATCGTACTCAGTTTGTAAGGTTTGAAACAACTAGTTTGTAAACTAAGTTACCATAAGACTTCCGTTATTTTACTCTAATGTTAATATTTGAATAAATGTTGTAATACTGCAATGACTCTATAATGTCATTCTGCTCAGAAATCGTGGATGATTCGGGGTTCCCTAAGAACACCCAATAGACTTCTTAAGTTACCAAGAACATATGCATAGTTGTCAAAGGTCGTTGGACAGTGGCAAGTACATGTGGGTCCTATAATTTAGGAGGTTCTGTCACAGAATGGTATCAGAGCGATCATTACAAAGTCTTTGTTGTATTGATTTACAAAAACTTTAAAATGATTTGGGATGACTAAATTTAACTTGTTAATTTGGTCCAAATTACTTTTGACTTATCTTATTACTTTCTCTCCATTCCTTATTTGATTAAAAAGGTTTTGTGTGGTGGAGTAGTAATCTTATTATGCCATATATAAAAACAACTGTTGTTTATGTGCCTTATAAGCTTTGATGTTTAAGTTTCGTAAGGACGATTCATGCATCATGTCATTAATGAAACACTACATATATTCTGGTTATAATTATTCATATAAAGTTGAAATATAGTGATGTTTAAAACTTCCTCCTTCCATTTAGAGAATGGCTATTGCTTGTTATAGCTATTTTTGTCCCAATGAATCTGGTCATGTACCAGGCTTTGCCAGTAAACCACTCCTTGCTTATTTTTGCTCATAAGTTCTACATCATTTGGAACTTTTGATGCACTTTAATTTTTCCCCATCTACTAAATGTTGAAACTTGGGACTAATCCTTGACTTCTCAAACCTATGCATGTGTCATGTCTTGGTCTCTCCTAATGCAACACATGCTAGTTCCTTGATCTTGCTAGCTTGACAAATGTTACTTGTGACTTGTGAGTTACTTTAGTTGTGCCCTATGGTGGTGCCATGATCCATGATTTACGGTGCCACGTCGAAACCTGGGGTCTTCTGTGGACTGCAGCCATAAGGAAATACTGCTGGGCGCTCGCTGGTATCGAGGTCTGCGGTCATGATCCATTATAGCTCCGCAATTAATGTGATTCACTCATCTTGGAACTCTCACTTGGAATTCATGTTCCATCATTCCATTGAAGTTACTAAATCCTTTGTCCCTTACAATTGTCTTTGGATCTCGTTTACAATTTCAAGTCAACTCTTGTTGTTTTATGAACAACTTGAAGGTTAATGTGTTTGACACATTTCCTTTTTCCATTAATTACCCTAGGACTTTAAATCTTGGGACGAGATTTCTTTAAGGGGGAAGGATTGTAACATCCCTGATGTTAAAAAAATTAAGAAGGTGATCATGTCATCATTATGCATAATCATCATGCATCAACTCATGAATGCATTTCATGTTTATATTATAGTATGCAAATGTTATTTTATGGAGTGTTTTATATGTTACATGAAATAATCTCAATAATAGTGATTAAGAAACTTTGTGAATTTTTTGTGTGAAAATCTCCTAAACAATTCAAATTCTTTCTTAATAAAGTTTAAAGTGTTAAATTGATGCTTTACATTAGTATCAAAGATATGTTGTGTTTTTGAATCAAACATGTTCAAATTTAAGCTCAAATATTGAATTTAATAACTACTTCTCATACTTAGCCATTTTGACTAAGTCCTTGTTTCAATTGTAATGGAGTTCAATTTTTTTGGGGGAATTATTAAATCAATTTTCACAAGTAAAAGTTGGACAACTTTTATTTCAGTGATTGGTACAAAACTTGTACTTTAAAGTGGTGATATTGGTTGAAGTGTGTGATCTATTCTTAGTCACTATTTAATTACCCAAACATTGCTAATCAAACTGTTTTTGAAATTCTAAAACTGAATTCTGTTTTACAGTTTCAAGTACCTCTCTTCTAAATTAAAAATCTCTTAAACTAGTAAGAATTAGAACTTGATCCTTAAGGCATATTTTGGGGTTGAGCCTAAAAGCAAAAGTGTAGAGCTTGTCAAGTTATACAAAGTTTGTTTTTGGAGTTTTCAAAGTTGTTATGAAAAATTTGAAGTAATTTGAAAAGGCAAAATTCTTTAAATGTCCCCTATTTGAATTCAAATTTGCATTTCAAAATATAGACCGAATTAGGGGGTGGTTATAAAAGCAAAGTTGTAGAACTTTGAATTTTGAGCAACTTTTATTTTTGGAGATTTTTGAGTTGTTATACAAATTTGGGAGTAATTTGGAAATTTTGACGAATGGCAATTTTGTAAGTATGCTGAACAGTAACCGCGGGCAGCTGTCACCGCCGACGTCCTTCTCCTGGCTTTCCAGTCGTGCCTGTGGCTGCCCTCGGCTTCACACTGGCACAAGCAGGCCACTGCGTGTCGCCTCCTTGTGTTTTTGCCGCCCTATAAAGCTCAGACGTCGTCGCCGTTCTTCTTTCTTTCTCCTCTGTTTTCCCGACGCTGTCGCCACAACTCCGTCGAGCTCTCGCCGTCGACCTTGCGCCATTGCTAGCTCAGCAAAGCCTGTTCTAGCTCTGCCTAGTTCTTGCGCATCCAGCCAGCTAGCTCTGGTCTCCAGACTTCGCCGGGAACCGCCGCTCGTCACGTTTCTTCCTCGCGGCCGGCAGCATCACCGGTGATCCCACTTCACTGTGGCCAGAGCTCTGTGGTGAGTCTCTAACCTTGCAGAGTCTTGATTCAGCTTCGCCATGATGCCATGGTGCTTTGTGCTCGGTTGAGTGACCATTTTGTGCACCACAGTCACCGAAACACCGCCACCAACGATCCTTGCTCCGCCGTGATTGCTGGGACCGTCGACCTGCCTCTTCGTTGTTCCTCCGGCTCATCCATCGCCTTCAACGTGATCGGGGTGAGCTCCTGGTTCTTCCCGAGTTGTTTGTTTCACCATTACCGGTCTCCTGTCGCTGGTGTAGCGCTGCCATGTAGTCGTGGCTGCCATGGCCGGCGTAGTGCTTGGTCCAGTTCATAATTGATCTCGCTAGTGCCACAAATCGATGCGCCATGTTGTTGTGATCGTGTTGGTGACTTCATTGTCGCCAGTGATCTCACCGGCGGCGAGTTATCGCTGGTCAGCGCATCGTTGCCGTGGTCAGCGCCGAAGGTTGAAGATGACATGTGGGGTCGGTTATCAGTGACTCAGCATTCAAAATGGATTTTTCTATTTTGTAGATTTGAATGAATAGTGATAGTTTTTGTTATTTTTGTGTAGAATTATTTAAAGTTTCAAAAATTATGAAAATTTTTGTGTGACCTCTTTGTGATGTATATTATTTAAAAAAATATGAAATATTGTTTTTCAGTACTTTTTGAATGTGATGAAAATTACTCAATTAATTAATAAATGGGTTTCCATGATTTTTCTAGGCTTAATTAATTATCCTAAAATTATGAAATTTGTTTTTCCACTTACGTATCATGTGATGAACCTTTAAAAAAAATTTGAGCTCAATTGGAACAAGTTGATTTATTTCATAATTTTGAATTAAATAATTAATTTATAAAAGCAAATAGTAACCTTTAATGATTTAGGTTTTTCTTGAATTTTTGATTGAGTGATGACCTTGGGTCATTAGTTGGTAATGATCCTTGGCAATTGAAGTGTGTGTTACAAAAAAGGTTTAGTTAGTTTGACTTGCAACTATACCGCGAAGGAAAGTTGTATTCGAATTGTTAATTTTGCATCCATCATCAAGCATCATGTTTCGTATTCCGCATCATGTTAAACATGACATTGTTACTACGTGTAGTGAACGAAGGTAAACACGTGGTAGTTAATCAAGTTGTGGAGAAGGTTAATCCGTCTGTTGAGGTCGGATCGGATAATTGTGGAATGTCGCAGGAACCTAACTTTTCCGTCAACGAAGGCAAGCCCCGGAAGCATTTAACCCTACCTTGTGTTTTACAAATTTTATCGCTTTTGCTTTTATATACTGCATTAAGTGATTAGGAGTCAAGTGGAAACCTAATTGATGCATTACCAACCCTATTTTTCCATATCTACCTTGTTACCAGTTTTAATTCATAAATGACTAGTTATGCTTAGTTCTGCTTAGCCGGGTGATTACCTGTCACCTAAGAGTTTTAAATGGATCTTTGGTTACTTATGTTATCATGAGATATGAGCATGGGAAGTAATAAATCTAGACCGGGTGGACTCGGTGTGTGAGAGCCACAGGACATGGAGGTCTTGTGAGCGGCTTCTTTCCGCCTGTGTCGATTAATGTCTGTCCGTTGTTGAATTACATGAGGTGAGACTTTGTAGTACTAACCACATACTTCGGTAAGCCTTAACTCGGCTGTTCTATTATGAGAATGGCTACTCGCACACTAGGAGTGGAGAGATGGTGGAAATAGTGTATACCCACGTGGCAATGGGCTGGATTGGTGGAGTACTGTATTCTCGGGTGGCGTGGACCCGTTCTTGTTTTAGAAGATCTGAGGGTAGGTTGATATATGTAAGTCGGAGACCTGCATATGTCGTGTGGTCTAGAATCCCCAGCTGGGTTTATAATCGGTTTGAATCGTCGTTGCTCCTCGGTTATGGAGACTCAACTCACTGTTCATCATCGTAGTTAATAACTGAAACTTGAGTAAGGTTTGAGAAAGAGTTTGATATGAAGTTCATGATCTCATTACGGATCATGGCAGATTCATATATGGTTCTTATGAAGTTTAAATGTTGAAATACTAAAATTTTGTTAAAGAGCTTTTACGCAAAAGAACTTTGATTATTGCTAAAGCCATACCTTGAATCCCTGAGCCTGCATTCCTAAGTCTTCTCAGTTTTATTTCGGTTAAGTCTTGTTGAGTACTTTTGTACTCAGGGTTCATTGACCCTTGTTGCAGGTGAGCCTCATGAGCAGGTCTGTTTTGGACTTTGCTGCATGACTGTTGTTCATGTCGATGACGATAAGTGAATGTGTGATCCTTGGGCAGGATGCTTATTTTGTGTGTTATGTTTATGTTAATTATGCCACTCCACTACTACTATGGTTTGTAATAATAATCGTACTCAGTTTGTAAGGTTTGAAACAACTGGTTTGTAAACTAAGTTACCATAAGACTTCCGTTATTTTACTCTGGTGTTAATATTTGAATAAATGTTGTAATACTGCAATGACTCTGTAATGTGATCCTGTTCGGAAATCGTGGATGATTCGGGGTTCCCCGAGAACACCCGACAGACTTCTTAAGTTACCAGGAACATATGCATAGTTGTCAAAGGTCGTTGGACAGTGGCAAGTGCATGTGGGTCCTATAATTTACGAGGTTCTGCCACACGACCATGGAGCCAAAGACCCGCCTCTCTCTCTCTCTCTCTCAACTCTAGCGGATGGCTAGGTGCGGCGGCGGCGGAAGGCCAACAGCACACCGCCCGCCGGGCCCGCTGTTGGCCTTCCGCCGCCGCCACACCCAGCCATCTGCTAGAGTTGAGAGAGAAAGGCGGGTCTTTGGCTCCATGGTTGGCTGCTTTCACGAGACGCGCGCTCGCGACGCCGGCCAAGCCGCGTGCGCCCGTGCCAAGCAGAGCCGCGTGCCTGGCTGCGCGCGCCCGCGCCAAGCAGAGCCGCGTGCCTAGCTGCGCGCCCACGTCAGGCTAAGCCGCGCGCGCCCGCGCCCCTTCCTCTGCTAGGCACGCGGCTCTGCCCTTCCGCCACCGCCGCACCCAGCCGCTCGCTGCCTGCTAGCGTTGAGAGGGACGACCCTGAGAGAGACGACCGAGAGATAAGGGGTAAGTTTGTCTTTTCACTGGGCTTTTGTTAATTTTTAATTGCTTTGATCCGGATATAGATAACTGAGTTAAGAATTGGGATAGACGGAGCCTTCGTTTTGGAAAAGTAGGGGTGAAAACACAAAGTGGAAGAAAGTGGGGGTAAAATCACAATTGGGGTTTGAAATATGGGCAAAAACGCAATATTCGGAAGGGCAAACTTGTCATCTTTAAACTTTTTAACACCGTTGCCTACTGTTCACGGAGTAGGGGAAGCAGGAGTAAAAATACAAAGTGGAAAAAAATAAAGGTAAAATCATAATTAAAATTTAAAATAGAAGCAAGAACACAGGAGCCCCTGAATGTTTTGCTTCGGGCAGCAACAATGCAAGCATACACCATCGTTGGCTTTGACAAAAAGTTGGAAAATACGTAGACTAGAGCTACTAACCTACCCAACGCTAGCCAGACCTTCTCCCTGCATTTATCAGAGCTATAGTAATGGTGACAGCAATCACAGGCACTCTTTTGAGGCAGCATCTCTCTCCCATCGCGAGTTTTGCCGCCTTTTGTCAGTTGGGGCAGCTGCTGCTTCTGCAGGGTACTCTGTTGCTCTGCGGAACCACCAATACCTATCACATGGAGCTTTGAGTCTAGAAGGTTAGGGCTACTAGCCACACTGGTGTGTTGGGGCTGCTCTTAGTTGATAATACAGGATAAAGACTGCACACCACTTGATTGCTGAGTGCTGCTATGCTCAACGAGTTTGGGAGAAAGGCTGCACACCATCTGATTTTATGTTTTAAGATTAATGATTCTAAAATTTATATATGTTTTTTGAATTTCTCAATTGGCTTCGGATGGAAAAATAATCAAAATTAAAGTTGTGGATCTCGACGAGATCTAAAACTTTATAGTTGATTTTTTTTTCATTTGAATCCATTTAGGGCTTCAAATCTCCATTTCAAAATCTGATAGAGTTAATACTAAGGGAATTATTTTGCTACCAAGTCATAGGTCACTTCGGGGTGCAGTGGTAAGGTGTGTAATGCACGAGGCCTGAGGTTTTGATTCCAGCGAATCACGTATGCGCGTATTTCTCTTGAAAAATGAAAGAAATGCTCAAAATCATGTGTGGTTCCCTAGTGCGAGACTCCTCAGATAAGAAAAATATATATATTTTTTGCTTTTTTTTAGCCTGATTTGCATTTTTTGAAAAATCATTTACAATGGCAAAACCGCCATTATAAATCAATTTACAATGGCACCAATAGTGACGGTTCTCAAGTGACGCCAGTAAAGTTTGCTTATTTTTGCTGGCCTTTTATAATGGCGATTGGTAAAAATGCCAGTAAAAATATAAAAAATACCACTAGTAGAAATATTATGTGTACTAGTGTATAAGAAGCCTAGCAAAAACATGGGGCCTAGCAAAAACATGGGGCCTAGTTGGATCAAAACCCTTGGCGTCTTTATACGAGAGAGGGTAACTTTTTTGTACATACTTTTATTTTCCTTTCTCTTTTTTTATGGCCTTTCCATGAGCATTTCTCACTCTCTTCTCTATTAATAGAAAAATTGGAACAACCAGTGCTGGTTCATTAAAAAAATATCTCAAGGAAAACGCTTCATCATTTTATATATGTCCAGTTACGGCCTACGGCTACAATCCTTTTTTGTTTATAGTTACTATAATAAATAACATTTTAGACGACGGCGTTGACATATGCTCCCCTTGAGCAACTTGTCTATTAATTTTGATTTAGTTACGTACCTAAATACTGTACATTATAGCACAAGTATATGATTCTTTGCTTCTTGGTACAGCTACCACTTAGAAAACTCTTCAACCTGCAAACAAGAGGTTTGACTTTTCTTTATTTTCTCTCTAAGTATATGTCAGGTTCCGTACGTCGATTTTTATAATAAACCAATCCACAGCATATCTCAAGGATTATGTAGATTTTTTAACAGGATATGAGGACATCCATCAGTATATGTGTACATCCTTAGGTATTAACTAATATTGTTTATTACTTTACTAGATGCAGCCAATAATATACTTGTGGGGGTATTAACCCCTATATCCTTACGGCTAGGCTTGGGCTGGCCCGAATCAGTGGGTCCGGTCCACCAAAAGACAACGCGCGGCTCGGCCAACCTGATCGGAGTCCCACGCAAGGAGTCAAGGCAGATTTGGCGATCAAGCAAGATCCTGGTCGGTTATAATAGGAATCCTTATCCGGCCGCATATAGCAATTGTAACTGGCTAGGATTAGTTTTCAGATCTGTAACCCTGCCCCCCGGACTATATAAGGCGGGCAGGGGACCGCTCTAAAAACATCTCTCATTGACATACAACAATACAAATCAGACGCAGGACGTAGGTATTACGCCTTCTTGGTGGCCGAACCTGGATAAAACATCGTGTCTTGCGTCACCATCTTGTTTGTGGCTTGCGCATCTGTCTGCCGACAATCTACTACCTTGGGCATACCCCTAGGTAGACTGCCGACCATATTTCGTCGACAGTGGCGCGCCAGGTAGGGGGTGTGCGTACTGCTCTCCAAGCAAACAAGATGGTCGTCATCTCTGGCTCCATGGCTACGCCGAACGGCCTCACGTTCACCGTTGGCCAGATCATCTGGACCACCGGCTCCGACGACTTCATCGCCATGACCACGGAGGAGGCGTGGATTCAGTCTGCGCCGACCACTGCCTCACCTGCATCGGCTACGGCTCCGACCACGGTGGATACGGCTCCGACCACGACGGATACGGCTTCGACCACGATGGATCTGGCTCCGACCACGGTACATCTGGCTCCGACCACGCCCGCATCACCTTCAGCCACGCCGACAACCCGTCATCCACTTCCTCGCTACAAAGGGAAGCAGATCGACAACACCGACCTGCTTGACTCCATCGATCGGGTCGGCACCAAACTCGCTAAAACCCTAGCTCTAGTAAGTACGATTCAAAGTCAACCTAATGAGTAGGTAATCGCATCCCACAACAGATCTACCCGACCAGCTCGGACCAGTCGTCCTGTACGACTTGGTACAGATCTCGTGGTCATATCTACTCCTGAAGGGCGCTCCGCTCGTCGCCGGCCAACCTCCGCAACGGGTCTCCGGCTCTCCGAGTACGAAGCCTCGACGGAGAACTACCAGGCCCAGCCCTACGGCCTGCGCAACGCTACCTCCAACTACGCGTATAACATACGACACTGCTCGGATCTGGGTTTTGTACACCAGCCTCGTCCGAGGCCAAGCAACTTCGTCAACATGATCCGGATTGAGGATTATCAAGAAGGATCCGTCCACACGGTCCAAGAGGGTGACTCTAGCTCCTCGTCTGGCATCACATCTAATGCCTCCGTGCACATCGAGCTCTAGCATCATGACGATGAAGGCGTCCAATACGATCTAGATATCCCAGACCATGCCCTGGGTTTCCCACAATTCCCGTCTTTCCCACCAAGGCGAGGGGGTTTGATCAACGTTGTCAGCAATGACGAACCGCCAGCAGTTGGCGAAATAGAACAAGAAAGAATCACACGCGAGGCACGCAATATTGACCAGTTTAATCACCGGCAAATCAAAGCTGAAGCAGAAGAGGAGGCACAATGCATAAGGGTCCAACCACGTGACCTCAACAATGCTTTCGACAGGGTGGGGGACAAACAGGTCTTCAGGACTCCAAGCGCTAACGTAGCCATCGCCATGGCGACAATGCAACGGCTACCCAACACCCCAGAAACCCAGGCAGTTCGCGATGATATACAAGCTTATCTGATGGCTGCTATGGCTCAAACCGCAGAGATGGTGAATCAAGCCCGGGCTCCATCCGTTTTAGTCAAATCAAGCCACAGCCGCCAATACTCAAGTCGCTCACAGCCACTCAACCAACGTGGCTCGCGCAACAACGACCCATCAGACAACCATCAAGGCGGAAACGGCGGTCATGATGGTGGTTGGGATGACAACCGCCGTCGGGAGGACAACCGCCGCGACGTTCGGGATGACAACCGCCGAGATAATCACGATAATCGCCGCGGTCGTAGGGTTAATCAGGATGGCAACCGGGATCGCCGTGATGGCAATAACGATCTCCGCCGCTACCTTAGGGAACACGATTTGTGCAATCGCATCAACCAGAGAGCCAACGATCGAGCATCTCATGAAAGTTATTGTCGTATGGAATATGACACTGCCCATGGCCCGCCGGGTCTAAAGCAGTTCACTCCGCACCTTCACCAAGTCATATGGCCCAAGAACTTCAAGCTCAAGAAACTTCAGAAGTACGACGGCAAGGAGAACCCCAAATTATGGGTCATGCTCTACGAAACTGCGTGCAGATCAGCCATGGCTAATGAGCATGTCATGTCTAACTACTTCCTAGTGGCTGTTGGCCATGCAGGTCACCAATGGCTGGTTAGCTTGCCGACGAACTACTTTGATTCTTGGCAAGAGCTCAAGCAGGCTTTCATTGACAATTTCATTGCAACTTGCGAGCAATCAAGAAACAAATACAATCTGCAACGGATTCGAGATCGGAAAGATGAGCCACTGCGCGAGTACGTCCGGTGTTTCTCAGAGATGCGCATCAAGGTCCCATCAATCTCTGACAACGAGGCAATCGAGGCTTTCATCACTAGCCTCCGCTTCCACGATGCCCTAAGGGACAAGCTCCTGCGCAAGAGGTCCGAATCGGTTATAGCGCTCCTGGCCACCGCTAAGAAATATGCAGACGCCGACGACTCTAAAAAGATAATTATTGAAGAAGCAGCAAGGGTTCCATGCTCCGACCATCCCCCACACCACGATGACTACCACGTCAACCATGGTCGAAACGATAATTTTGACCGCCGCAACCAGTGCAACGACTCCCGCAACCACCACGACCAACATAATCAGCGGCGTAACCGTCGTGACGATTACAGGAGCAAGCGTGCTCGGGAAGACGACGGCGAGGTCAACACCGTTAAAAAAGGTGGCGGACGTCATAATTACGAAGATGACTACGCCAAAGCATTGAAAGGGCCCTGCCAGCTCCATCCTAAGTCAAACCATACCATGGAGAATTGTCGCATTCTCAAGTCTATCTATACGCGTCAACAGACTTTGGATACATCTGACAAGCCTAACGACGTAGGGGAACAGCGCAACGAGGATAACGACGACGACGATGCAGACCCTCATCACAAGTACGTTAAGCCAACCGATCGCGTGCACACCATCATCAGAGGCAAAGTGTCCATCGAGACCAAACAAGAACGCAAGCTGCTCACCCGTGCTTGCTTGAACTGGCCAACACCGACAACCTCCTCACCGATCCGCGGCTCCCTCCGTGGTCTCACCGTGAAATCTCCTTCAGTAGAAAGGACCAATGGGCCGCAATACCTGAGCCAGGACATTTTCCCCTGGTCCTTGATCCTTGTATCAACAAGGTTCAGTTCGACAGAGTACTGATCGACGGCGGCAGCTCCATCGATATACTGTTCAAGAACAGTCTACCCGTCCAAAAGATAGCTCAGGCGGACCTCAAGCCATATGAGGCATAGTTTTGGGGTGTTCTCCCTGGACAAAGCTCTACACCTCTCGGGCAGATCATGCTACCGGTGCAATTTGGGACTCCGAACCATTTCCGCACCGACTACGTCAACTTCGTGGTCGCTGACTTCGACGATACCTACCATGCTATTCTCGGTCGACCATCGCTCACCAAGTTCATGGCCATTCCTCATTACAGGTATCTGGTGCTCAAGATGCCTACTGAGAAAGGCGTTCTAACCCTTCGAGGCAACATGTACGCAGCTTATACCTACGAGGACGATAGTTTCAAAATTGCAGAGGCTCATGACCTCTCTATTTGCATGGCAGAGACCATGCTCGACGCCAAGAAGACCTCAGCCGACCACCTGGAGATCCTAGAGCTCGAGGCTCCATGCAAGAACATTAAGTCCAAGGAGCACAAGGCGATCCAGCTGGTCGATGGTGATCCCAGCAGAACGGCCCTTATCGGGGCCAACCTGGATCCCAAATAGGAAGATGCGCTCATTAGGTTCCTGAGGAGCAATATAGATGTGTTCGCATGGAAACCTGCTGACATGCTCGGTGTACCTCGGAACTTGATCGAGCACTCCTTGAATGTCAACGGCAAGGCCAAACCTATCAAGCAGAAGCTACGACGGTTCGCTCGCGACAAAAAGGAGGCGATTAGGGTAGAAGTTACACGGCTTTTGGCAGCCGGATTTATCAAAGAAGTGTATCATCCGGAGTGGTTTGCCAACCCGGTTCTTGTACGCAAAAAGAATAATGAATGAAGAATGTGCGTTGATTACACTGATCTCAACAAACACTGCCCTAAGGACCCCTTCGGCTTACCTCGCATAGACGAGGTCGTAGATTCAACCGCCGGTTGCGAGCTACTTTCCTTTCTCGATTGCTACTCTGGTTATCACCAGATCGCTCTTAAAAAGGATGGCCAGATCAAGACATCTTTTATCATGCCTTTTGGTGCCTACTGCTACACGACCATGTCGTTCGGGCTCAAGAACGCCAGGGCTACCTACCAACACGCTATACAAGCTTACCTCAAAGACGAGATAAAAGACGACCTCGTCGAGGCTTATGTTGATGATATAGTTGTCAAAACCAAGGAAGCACATACCCTTGTTGACAACCTGGAACGCACCTTTGCAGCCCTTAACACATTTAAGTGGAAATTAAACCCAAAGAAGTGCATCTTTGGTGTTCCTTCTGGCATACTACTTGGCAACGTCGTCAGTCACGACGGCATACGCCCTAATCCGGAGAAAGTCAAAGCCGTCTTGGACATGAAGCCACCCAAAAAGGTGAAGGATGTTCAAAAGCTTACCGGATGCATGGCCACCCTTAGCCATTTCATATCAAGATTAAGCAAAAAAGGATTGCCATTCTTTAAATTACTCAAAGCATCCAAAAAGTTTGAGTGGTCAGAGGAAGCAGACACTGCCTTCATACAGCTGAAACAATACCTTACGTCACCTCCGGTCCTTGCTGCTCCAAGAGAAGATGAAACACTCCTACTTTACATTGCGGCTACTAATTGAGTGGTCTCCATGGCCATGGTGGTCAAGCGCGATGAGCCCAGCCACGTCTACAAGGTACAGTGACCAATCTATTTCATCAGTGAGGTACTCAATGAGTCCAAGACCAGGTACCCACAGATTCAGAAGTTGATCTATGCCATACTGATAACATCCCAAAAGTTGAAACACTACTTTGACGGATATCGCGTGGTGGTCATGACTGAGTACCCTCTGCGAGACATCATTAGCAACAAGGATGCGAACGGGCACATCGTTAAATGGGCAATGGAGCTATGCCCCTTCTCCTTGGAATTTGCAAGCCGTACTACAATCAAGTCTTAGGCACTCGTCGATTTCATCGTCGAGTGGACAGACTTAAGCACGCCGGCCTCTCCGGGATCCGATGAGTATTGGACAATGTACTTCAACGGCTCTCTCAACATTGACGGTGTAGGAGCAGGACTCCTTTTTGTGTCACCATCCAAGGAGTAGCTCCGGTACATCCTCAGGATTTATTTCCCATCATCTAATAATGCCGTCGAGTACGAAGCATGCCTACATGGTTTGCGCATTGCGGTTGAGCTTGGAGTTAAATGTCTCTATGTCTATGGAGACTCTGCTCTGGTCATCAACCAACTCAACAAGGACTAGGACATGACCAGCGAAAAGATGGATGCATACTGCAAATCGATCAGAAAGCTGGAAAGTAGGTTCTATGGCATCGAGTACATACACGTGGTCTAGGACAAGAATCAAGCAGCGGATGCACTGTCAAAGTTAGGATCATCCCAAGCCAAAATCCCACATGGCGTATTCGTCCAAGACCTACTCACGCCTTCCATCGAAGAGGAAGATTCCACGGTAGACAAGCCTCTAGACCAGCAATTGGTGGCTACGGTTCCGGTGTCAAGCACCGCCGAGCCACCTCCGACCACTCATGAGCCCGACTGGAGAATACCTTTCATCAAGTACCTAACAGATGGCAGTGGTTACACTGATCAGATAGAAAATGAGCGCCTGATGCGTCGCAGTAAGCAGTACCTGCTCATCGATGGCAAGCTATGGCGCAAGAACGCAAAGGAGGAAATCTTGATGAAGTGTATAACCCAGGAGGATGGCGAACATCTCCTAGACCAAATCCACTCTAGCTCCTGTGGCAACCACGCGGTCTCAAGAACGCTGGTCGGTAAGGCTTTCCGAGCAAGGTTCTATTGGCCGTCAGCAGTAGCCGACGCAGAGAAGCTAATCCACCACTGTGAGGGTTGTCAGTTCTTCGCCAAGAGAATCCACGTACCAGCACATGAGATCCAGACAATACCAGCCTCTTGGCCCTTCGCGTGCTGGGGACTGGATATGATCGGGCCCTTCAAACCGGTTCTAGGGAAATTTACATGCGTCTTTGTGCTGATCGATAAATTTTCTAAGTAGATAGAATACATGCCTTTGGTACAGGCATCCTCAGAAAAGGCTGTCACGTTCCTCGACCAGGTCATCCACCGTTTCAGCATACCCAATAGCATCATCACTGATCTGGGTACTCAGTTCATCGGGAATGCTTTTTGGGACTTCTACGATGAAAGGAGCATAGTAGTAAAATACGTCTTGGTGGCGCACCCTAGAGCTAATGGACAAGTCGAGTGGGCAAATGGCATGATCTTGGACGCATTGAAGAAGAGGATGTATAGAGAAAATGACAAAGCTCCCGAAAGATGGCTCAAAGAGTTACCAGCAGTGGTCTAGGGCCTCAGGACTTAGCCCAGTCGTAATACCGGCGTTTCACCATACTTTATGGTTTACGGCACTAAGGCAGTCCTCTCAGCAGATATAGCTTTCAGATTAGCACGGGTAGAGAACTTCGATGAAGGCAAGGTCAATGAAGTATGGGAGCTAGAAGTGAATAGCACAGAAGAGAAGCGGCTCGACTCTTGTATATGTATGGCCAAATACCATGCTGTTTTGCACAGGTACTACAACAAGAACATTCAAGAGCGGTTCTTCATGGTCGGGGACCTGGTCCTGAAGTGGAAGATGAACCAGACTAGTGTCCATAAACTCGCAACCCCATGGGAGGGGCCCTTCAGGATCAAGGAAGTCACACGACCAATGTCTTACAGGTTAGCTCACCTGGACGGTACGGACGTACCAAACTCGTGGCACATCGACAAGCTTAGACATTTCTATGCTTAACTACTGAGATATGTACTCCTCTTGTACTTTCGATTTACTTCAATAAAGCTATTATGATTCCTCCGACCACTCTAATATGTCACTTCAAATTTTATGGTTATTCTAACTTAGCCAGTAAAAGTTGACCACCACTCCTTCTATGGTTTTCGGAGCAGGCCCTGTCTCCGGTTCCTCCCAACACATGTATGGGATCCGCTCTCTACGTTACGGGTGATCGGCAGGTCCCCCTTGGTTTGACTTGTCCGCGTCTACGTGTGCACAGGTCACGCACCTCACACTCCGACCACATGGCAAACTAGGGCTGCACAAACTTTTCGAGATGATGTGTCGAGCAAAATGGTACAACTAAACAGAACGTTAACATATTCTCACTTAGTTACACCAACATGAGTTTCGAGCTTAAATACGTTTTATACAAAGCAAACAAGCTTATGATGATATACAGTTATGTTATTACAAGCTTGCCTGAAGAGGCCCAAGTTTACAATAACACAACTATGTCCTCCTTCTACAGCTCTAAGCCTATTCCATTGGCTAGTCAGGGCACGCGGCACCTACTGCTCGTGGCTTCCGATATCCTACTCGAGTCTCGAGGACTCTTGTGCTAGTCGAGCTGAAGGGGATGGCCCCGCCGATGCCTAGCTAGTCGAGACCGTAGGCTTCATCGGCTGGCTTGCGGCTGATGGCGTTTCCAGCTGACTTGTCGATGGCGTACCCTGTACAGGTGCTATCCCACCTCCACACAGGTTAATATCACCAATTATCTTTGACGACAGGTCCAGCTGGGCCATTCGAAGCTCCTCAGCCTTGTCTGGGTCTACCTCCTTCGGGTATCCAGCCTCTTGGCGCTTGAGATCGATCAGGGGGTAGTGGGCACGCACCATGCTTAGCACATGTGCACTCGTGTCCTCACCCACCTCCTTCACGAACTCTTGGAACCATCCCCATGCTTTTCTGCATCTCTCGACCAGTTCGAGCTGAGGCGTCCTTGGCTCTTCCTCTGTGAGCACCGGGTCGATATGGTTGAGGACGGGCAAAATGCTAGTTGCCACTTCCTAGCACTGATTCTTCCATGTATCCCGATCCTCGGTGGTCTCTAGGCATCGTGCCTTCCAGCCGTCACGTTCTTTCATCACGGCTTCTAGATGTTTCTTAGCATTGACTTTTAAAACTGCAAACCATATAAGACATCAAAATGTAACGGCATGACAAGATAAGACGGGCAACAGAATGAGAAAGGTGGTCTGGAACACTTACTTTTCAGTTCATCCTTCATCTTGGTTGTGCGGTCCTAGAGTTGATACTGGTTGCGCGCCAGTTTCTCGTTGTCCTCCTTCAGGCGACCATACTCTACAGTCACATGGCTTTTCTCCTCCTGGAGGTGGGTTACTTCGGCTTCTAAGCCTGCACTACAGCTGTCACTACCAACAATGCAACAACACGTGTGATGCACTTGCTGTGATAAAATGACAACTTACTTGTTTTTTCCTGCTCTTTGTTACTGAGCTGGACGACCAGGTTCTAGTTCTGTGCCTCTTGCTCCATCCTCTCTTGGTCGGCGGCTTCAAGTTGGTGGCGCAAGCATTCCACCTCGGCCGCTAGTTCTTTATTGTTGGCCATGATTCCCTCAATCTAGTCGAAGCACCTCTTTCGGTACTTTGCGGTCTTCATCAAGTCCTGTATATAAACAAGCTTAGTCAGATAGTTTGACTAAATAGCAGGATCAAGTGGTCAAGCCAAATATACCTGGACTTCTATCACCAGACGCTTTATCGTTCGTTCAACTTTTAGGGTCTCTTCGACCTCTGGGATTTCCTCATGCATAACCCACTCGTCGTTCCGCCAGCGCGACACATATACAAGTTGTCGTTGGTCTTAGGGACGGCCCAGGATCTCTTCTACTTCATCCTCTTCGGCCTCTTGTTCAGGAGGTGGCGCTGGTCTAGAGTCTGTAGTCTCTGCAACCACTATGGCTTTCCCACAAGTCGTAGCATCGGCACGCATGCTCTGTGCCACCTCCGGCTGCTGCTCCTCAGCTTGGTCTGGCCCCCTTGGCGCTGAAGTGTCCCCCTCAGCAGGGTTAGTGCTCGGAGCACTTGTACTTGGCTCGGCTCTCTTCTCGACCAGTCGCTCGGGGACTGTCGTCTAGCCGCTCATCTGCTGAGGTGCTGGTGGATTTTCTTCCACAGGTTCCTCCATGGCTGGCTGCTGGGTAGTTTTTTCTGCCATTGCTGGCGAAGTCGCACCGCACCCGGCTAGCTGGTCGGGATTTTCAGTGGATGCCGACCTAATATATCAGAGAAAAGTTCAAAAGACATTATTATTCAATACAAATTGTAAGCTTACATCAAGGTTACAAATACTTACAGCTTGGAAGCATGGAATGACGTGGCGAAGGAGCGTCTCTTCGACCGCGCTTGCTCCACGTGCTCGGCGGGTTCCACCGAGTCTTTTTCCACAACCAGTACTGGCGCCGGGGTTTGGTGCTCGACCCTTTCTCCGCTTGTCCTCTGTGTTGCAGTGGTTGGTGATGCGATCCCTGCTGGCACAGAGGAGCCACCCTACTCCGTCGACTCCATTTGTCTCCTCCTCTTTCGAGGGATGAGTCGAAAGATGTCTGCATCCTCTGTTTCATCGTCTAAAAGGGGGAAGATGGCCTGACGATGTTTGTTGGCCGCCGGCCGCTTGCCAGCAGCCCTGGCCATTGCCTCCTCCCCAACCCTGAGTACCGCCCAATCGATGTCTTTGGTCTTGGCACTGGTCTGGGCGGTTGGGCCGGCAACTTGCGACCAATCCACACCAGAGGGTGGAGACACGAACACTGCTGTCCGGTCACGACCATTACTCTGGGAAACATAAAGGCAACAACACAGTCAAATTTTGTTACAACATAACTCTACAGGTACAAGGAAGTATCATTTACCTTTGGGGGAGGTCGGGCCAGCTTGAAGGCATGCTCGATGTTGCTTAATCTGACATAATTGGGATCAGCTAAGTTGAATAGCTCCCCAATCCTGGCCTTGACTTCAATCTTGTCAAGCGCCTCTTTTCTGGTCCTCGTTGGATCTGCGGTCCCCTGGTATTCGTATCCAGGATGTACCCTCTTCTGGCAGGGCTGGATCCTTCGGCTGATGAAGTTCCCGACCACGCTTGGACCATCCAGCTTTCCCCACGGGATCATCCCAAGCAATTCTGCGATCTGCTCCAAGTGCTCGAGCTTCTTTGACCAGCTGTTCTTCTTCTCCAGAATCAACCCCACGTCACACAGGGTGATCGTGTTTGGCTCTTAGCGGATATAGAACCACTTCTTGTACCATTCATCTAGTGAGGTGTTCCAGGGGCAGTGCAAGTACTGGGCCTTCATACCGTCACGTAGATTGAGGTATACGCCTCCGGCTATCTTCGACCCGCCGCTCCCTTTCTTCCGTAGACAGAACAGATGGCGAAAGAGGTCGAAATGGGGCTAAAAGCCACCATAGGCTTCGCAAAGATGGATGAAGGTGGAGACAAGAAGAATCGAGTTGGGATGCAGATTGCAAATCCCAATCTCGTAATACAAGCAGAGCCCCTGAAGGAAAGGGTGCACTGGAACCCCAAAACCCCGCTTGAAGAAATCCTCGAAAACCATAATCTCACCTGGTTGTGGATCGGGGAAGCTTTCTTCTTCCAGCGCACGCCATCCCGTGAGTGCCTTGTTGTGGAGCACTCCCATGGTGACCAGGTCTTCGATGGTCTGCTCATTGCTCCTTGACTTCCACCACTCCTTCGCCATGACTCCGCCTTTCTTTTGGGCGTCTCTCTTTGCCATTAATTTGCCCTTGCTAAAGGGGTGGATGCGGTGGAGGGGGGATTGGTGATGATTTTTGGAGGAATAGGGTTCGGCAAGAGGAAGAAGAAGGTTGCGGCGGCGAATGACAATGGGGATCGGTAAAAAGTAACTTACCAGTTCTATATTATAAATAACCAAGAGCTCTGTCATTTCATCCGCTTGAGATTCTTGGGAGACGTGCACACGCGCCGCAGACGGTTGTTTTCACAACCTCGAGATCTATGCCAATAAACGCGCCCCTTCGTTACCAGTGTATGCGCCTCTTCATTGATAGTGTGAGAGGGCCCACACTGACGCACCTCCATACAGGTGCCAAGTGACTGTTTGCCAGAAAGAGCAAGAAGACAGAGTGACGTGCTATACCCGTCTGCTTTTTTGACTAGACATGTCAGATTGGACTTGATAGAGTAAGGAGATAAATAAATACGTCAAATAATAATACAAGCGGCGTTCGTTTTTTCGCTGCATGTTTTGTGCTCAAGGAAGGACCAGACCACAGCCGTGATCGAGGACTGCCCAGACCACTAACATGCTCGGGGACTGCCTAGACCACTGCCATGCTCGGGGACTGCTCCGACCACTGCCGTGCTCAGGGACTGCTACGACTACTAATGTGCTCAGGGACTGTCTCGACCACTGCTCGGAGATCGCTTTCCTCGGCTACATGTGATTTGTACTCACATACAATTGAGAGACATTTATTTAGACCTTGCTACAAGGCTCATACTTCGCCTTCTAGCAAGCTCGGGGACTACATCGGTACGATGCACCTGCCGGTGCATCTCTTATCGCCTGCACGACGATTGGATTCTTAACTTCAATAGAAATTCTTTTTTAGACCCTGGCACCACGTGCCTGCGTCACCTACTACCAGGCTCGGGGACTAAGTGGACACACTTCACCTTGCGGTGAATGTATTTATTTAATCGACCCTTATGCTTTGACTGATTGTAAGGATTACTATCGTGCTCGGGGACTGTCCCGACCACTGCTCGGAGATCGTTTTCCTCGGCTACATGTGATTTGTACTCACATATAGTTGAGAGACATTTATTTAGACCTTGCTACAAGGCTCATACTTTGCCTTCCAGCAAGCCTGGGGACTACATCGGTACGATGCACCTGCCGGTGCATCTCGTATTGCCTGTACGACAATTGGGTTCTCAACTTAACTGGGAATTCTTTTCAGACCCTAGCACCACGTGCCTACGTCAGCTACTGCCAGGCTCGGGGACTAAGTGGGCACACTTCACCTTGCGGTGAATATGTTTGCTTTTTGACCACTACACCTCTGATGATCAAGGATGCTACGCTTTAAGATTCACTTACATTTCTTTTAAAAAATACAAGTGGGCACACTTCACAGGATGGAAATCTTTTTCTTTTTTCTTAAAAGCACCATACATTCTTCGGACAACCTACTTCTCCGGCGACAACGGTGGTCAGATATGTCAAGGACTCAAGCCTTACTTGTCGGAGAAGGTTAAAATGACGTGTCGCAGCATAATACATGGTGCTCGGGGACAGCTGTGGGGGTATTAACCCCTATACCCTTACGGCTAGGCTTGGGCCGGCCCGGATCAGTGGGTCCAGTCCACCAAAAGACGATGCGCGGCCCGGCCAACCTGATCGGAGTCCCGCGCAAGGAGTCAAGGCAGATTTGGCGATCAAGCAAGATCCTAGTCGGTTAGAATAGGAATCCTTATCCGGCCGCATATGGCAATTGTAATTGGCTAGGATTAGTTTCCAGATCTGTAACCCTGCCCCACGGACTATATAAGGCGGGCAGAGGACCCCTCTAAAAAACATCTCTCATTGACATACAGCAATACAAATCAGACGCAGGACGTAGGTATTACGCATTCTTGGCGGCCGAACCTGGATAAAACCTCGTGTCTATCTTGCATCACCGTCTTGTTTGTGGCTTGCGCATCTGTCTGCCGACAATCTACTACCTTGGGCATACTCTTAGGTAGAATGCCGACCATATTTCGTCGACAATACCTTTTTTATTATTGGCCCCATTCGCTGGTCTAAAACTTCGCTGAAACTGACTGAAAAACACTGTTCCGGCTGAATTATTGTGAGAGAAAAACACTGTTTTGATTGAAAAAAGAAGTCGAAAAAGCCGAATATGGGATAAGCCGAACAATGCCATTATTCTCGATTGTCATCGGATCGCACACTCCCACGCTTCCGCACATCACCATTTTCCTTTTTTTTATGCCACGTGGTGATGTTTTTCGGCGTTCAGCTCTAGATGAAATGGCAAAAATGTCTATGCGGCGACTTGTAAATCAAGTTGACATATACTCCGCCCCCTGTTTCTTTTGAAGTATTTGTGCTGGACAAACTTTATTAAATTTAACTAGGTTTATAAAAATATCAGCAACACTTGTATCTTTAAATAAATTTATTACGAAAATAAATTCAACAATCTATCTAATTATACTAATTATGTATATCATAAATATTAATATTTTCTTGTATATATATAGTCAAAAGTTAAATATGTTTAACTCATCGAAAAATGATAATGACAGTTAAAAAGAAATAGAGGGAGTAAGCAACAGGGGGCGAATGTACGTGTATCCGTTTGGGTTAGCTAACCCCGATAACATGCTGAAAACTCACTAAAAGTTCTTTTTATCCACCTACAAATTACTTTTTCAGCACATCTTTTACTCCTGATGCGTAGTCCTTGGCCGTAGTGACATGATATCCTAGATTTGCCCCTGGTAGGTAGATCTATGGAAGTCAAGTCTCAATCTCCATGTCACCTAAGGGGTGAAGTGCAAAATCATCACTGTGTGCTGTGAAGAAATGAAAACAGTGGCTCTCATAGAGTAGGAGTGGGGACCATGTGGTAGATAGATATGCAAGTCGTTTAAATAACACTATCTAAATTTTAAGGATATAGAAAAGAGTTTTTAATATTCATATGGATGGATAACCAAATTCGATTGTTTGCAGATGTAAGTGGGATATGAAATTCATATCCACTGACACCAGTGCGTCCTATACCATTTTTGGATATCCTACTGTTACATAGCATTTCTAACATTTGAAAGAATCTGTATTCACATTTGAATATGTGTAGTACCCTCTCCACTCTGGATACGACAAAAGAAAAATGAAGGATATGAAGAAGATATTATCCGCTCTGACTTGATCCGATCCGCTTTCATCTCTTGGCATGACCATCAATAACTCAAATTTTATATGTTATAGTAGAAACTATCCCTGTCATGCTGGCTGCTATGATCTATAGTAATATTTATTTACTTATCTTGTTTGGTGAGTCTGCGAGTGGCAACCTCGTCCAGCAATGCTTTGACTCTAAATTCTCTAGTACCGCAATATTACAAGACATTACATGCACGTGCATATGTCCGAGTCCAAATATTTACTAGAGGTGTAACACTACATTTCTCTGCGATAGAGACTATCAAAGTGAAAATGTCAAACAAAATGGAACGAGGGAAGTAAAGAAAATCTATGATATGTGGCAACATCACCGCGATTTCCATGTTGGTGCCTAGTTATACCTTCTAGAGGTGCTAGGTCATGCTTGATAATTTTTTATAGATCTTGTACACGCTAGGTTATAAATACTTGTATTGACCTAGTAGAGGTGATATATAGGAACCCATGAGTCCAACATATATTCTTAAAAGTTGTTTGGTTGGCGCCATAACTTGGCACGGGACTATATATGTAAGGTATTCCATCCTAGTAGTCCCTCTGTCCAATTATATGTGTTGTTCTATTCTAGGATGGCCATGGCTCATGTTGGCCTTATCTATCCTTCGCTCCTGCTTGGCTTCCCTGTATTACGGGATTGAAGAAAAAATAGTTACACCTTCTATTCTAGGATGGTGGAAGTAGATGTTTAGGGCATGTTTGGTAGGGCTTCTCCTTGGCTCCGACTCCGGCTCATCTAGAGGAGCCCTACCAAACGTTTTGTATGATGAGCCATTTTAAGTGAATAGAGGAGCCGGAGCCGTTATGGCTCCTCCAAAATGGTTCCAACTTCTCCGGAGGAGCCCCTCGGGAGGAGCCCTGCCAACACCCCCTTACTTGCTACACACATCTTATTTGGCATGCTAAACTTTTCTTTTGCAGTGGCTCACATGTGATAGATTCATTTTGCACTCACGGTTTTTCCAAAAAGTATAACGTTCTTTTTTGGTGTCACAAAAAATTGGTATGTCAAACCATCGAAAACTTAGCATCGAGAATTTATTCTAAATTATAAGGAATTTTTGGACTCTTAACTTAGTTAAAAGAATAGCATTCGGGGGGTATGTCTACCATTAGTCCATTACTATAATAGTCAGAATATAATAAAACCTAAAAAAATTAAATATATTCTTAAAATAAATTAATTTCTAGAGTCATCTTAAGTTGAATATTTTAAAGTTTGAGTAATTATAGAAAATAGTGTCAAGATTTACAACACCAAATTAGTATCATTAAACGCATCGTAAAATATATTTTTCACAATATGCTCACCTAGTGTCATATATATTTGTACTCTTTCTTATAAATTCGATCAAACATAAAAAAAATGATCTTAAGACAATTCTAGAAACTGTCTTCTTCATAGAGTAAATTTTATTTATATTTTACATTGACTAGCAGTATGTTTTTAAGATGGAGAACCACCGGACCTGCCTTCTTTCTCTCCAGCAGCCGCATTGATGAGAGAGTATTGCAGAGGTCCAGGTTCTGATGAGGAAACTAAAAATAGCAGCCACATCACATTCGATTGGGTGCGTGTTTAGTTCGGGAATTTTGGTAATTTGGCTACCATAGCACTTTCGTTTTTATTTGACAATTAGTGTTCAATCATGGACTAATTAGACTCAAAACGTCCGTCTCGCAATTTCCAACCAAACTGTGCAATTAGTTTTTTTCGTCTACATTTAATGCTCCATGCACATATCGCAAGATTCAATGTAATAACTACTGTAACACTTTTTAGGAATTTGGTTGGGAACTAAAGAAGCACTGGATGTGAATGTCGACCGTATTAATGGTGTTGATGACCGGACGATTGATATTATTGTTCGATTGGATGGGAAGTCGGCTAGTATTAAAAATTGATTGACTTTTTGATCCATGCACTAATGCCCACCGGTAGTGGTACTGCTGGTACGTAAGTGTGACTTCTGTTTTTCGTTACTTCATTTGACAAATTGATAAAAATAGAATAAGAACATACTCTCTTCGTGTAAAAAATAAAGTCGTTTTGGACAAGGTTTGAGTCAAACATTGGGAATAAATCATGAATAACTTTTAAGTTGTTGAGTTTAAAAATGTGAAAACTATATGTATAGATTTATCTTGAAAAATACTTTTACAAAAAATTACATATATCACTTTTCGATAAATATCTTTATAAAAATAAGTAGTCGAAGTTATGTTTTGAAGATCGTGTCGCTATCCAAAACGATTTTATTTTTTAGTATGGAGGGAGTATAGTACCACGTACTCCCTCCGTCCCTAAATGTTTATCGCCACGATTTGCGTGTATATAACTTTGGCTTAGATTTATAGAAAATACGTGCAATATTTATATCTTCAAATAAATTTATTTAAAAACTAGATTCAATTATCTATTCAATAATACTAACTATGTATCATAAATATTAATATTTTTTAATATATACTTAGTCAAATTTTTTCTCGGCAAGCGAAAACGATAGACATTTAAGGATGGATGGAGTACATGGGAAGAAATATAGTTGCAGTTTAACCCAAAGACAACGATCATATACTGCATAGCAGCAGGCCTGTGATCTTCTTCTTCTTCTGTTGATAAGGCAGGCTTGTGATCTTTGCCCGCCCGGTAGCTTCCTAAAACAGTCAGACGTCAGACACTCCATGCATGGTGATTACTACATTCCATTTTACATCGTGGTTTGTCTGCGTTTCGCTTGTAATAAAGAATTCTCTGGTCGTAGTTAGCCTAGGTCATGCCATGCATAAACTAAATCAGAATCGTGCAATGACCGAAAGATCACGGTCACGGAGTTGCGCTTGACCTCGCTCGCTCGTAAATAAAGCGGCTACATATCTAGCCGGCCAAACTTTATTCGTTCCTACCTCATTTCGGTGAGGTTTCGTATACTACGTCTGAATAGCACTTCAGTGTCGGTTCAAAACATCCTATCACAGCTGGATTTTGAATCAGCGCAACTATACCGACAGTGAAAAGGGTTAGCTATTACTGTCGGTTCCTACAAACCGGCAGTGTTCTTCAACTTCACTGTCGGTTCTTTACACAACCGGCAGAGTACAGGTCCACCAACACTGCCAGTTCATTAGACCTCCCAACAGAGATCAGTTTCACCAACACTATCGGTTTGAGTTTTAACTGCTAGTGTTGTCATAACGAGCACTGCCGATTTGTAACAAGAACCGGCAGTGATGGATAAGCTAATGCTGCCGGTTTGTGGCTCAAGCCGGCAGTGCCATCTTGGCCATCACTGTCGGTTTGTTGCTAACCGGCAGTGTCGATGCGGGACCCATGGGGTTTCGCACGGAGAAGAGAGAAGAAGACCTAGTCCAACTAGGATTCCATACATGTAATCCTACTATGACTAGTTACACGTAATCCTACTAGAATCTCTACTTTATAACCGACTAGGACTCCCGCCTCTCCTGGACTATATAAAGGAGGGCAGGGGTCCCTAGATCGAGACACACATAACCGACAAAACTCACAACGACAACATACCTCGCAACACAACAAATAGCGCAGGGCGCAATATACTACCCACACCAGACTGGACGTAGGGCGCCGTGACTTTCTAGCGTGCCAAACCAGTATAAATCATTGTCTCCCTGCGTTTACCATCGAGTTCCTACAAACGCCGATACCCCTCCGAACAAATCACCGTCCCGGGTACCCCGTGATGGATTGCCGGTGGTAAAACATCGACAGCTGGTGCGCCAGGTAGGGGCTCTTGGCGCTTTGCGTTCGAGAGCTCGGTGGACCTTAAGATCAAGATTTGTCACGGTTCTCGTCGGCCTTGTCAACAACTCACTGCGGTTTTCGTCAACAACTCGCTACAACTCTCGTCGACATGGACGATAACATCCGCATGGGATCCCAACTCCAGCAGCCGGTCAACAAGCACTGCCACTGAAGACTACAAGCGATAAAGCAACATGCAAGTCGGAGCTTTCCCTAGAACAAGTCAATCAGCACCGCAATTCATCTGAGTCCAATACATCTCAAAGCCAAAGAAGGATCGGTCAGCATCAACTACGGCAAGAAGTCATGGTGATGTCTACTCGAATTCAGATACTAATTCTACTCTGATACGACAACTACACGAAAATTTTCACCAGTCCAACCAAACGGAGGAGCACGACAAGGATGAGGAAGCAAGCAAGGCCAACATATATGTGTATATACTCATACACAAGAAGACAAGATCAAGTAGTCACGATGATGACTCAGACTCTTAAATTCAGACCCCATGTTAGTTTGCGACATCCAGCCACATCAATATCCAAAGTTTGATCCAGAAGCACCATGTCCGATTGCACCGAGCAAACTAGCAAGCAAGCCGACTACAATACGAATCCAGCCAGCAAAAAAGCAAGAAAATTATTCATACTCTACAGCTCCATGACATGTTGATGATGCAAGAAAGAAGTCCACACCATTAATCAGAGACGAGCATGCAAGCCAATTAAATATTGAGGCATATATACACATATACATACAAGATACAAGAGACATGCGAGTGCCCATGCATGCATGTATCACGTCTGGATCCATCACTATGCCAACATATGGTCGTATGGGAGAATCATCTTGTATTTGAATCAACTACGTCAACAAGCAAGCTGTCAAGTCGTGAGCAGCCAAGTACCAAGCATCTGACCGATTGCTACCACAACACGGAAGCAAGCCGAATCAAGAAACAAGTCGTCCAAACCAGATAGCAAGCAAGCCAAGACCGACTACTCGGCCAAGGAGTCCGAGTACTCAGAAACAATTTAAGCGAAAGGAACACACGACCTCCGCAAACAACTCGGATAGATATCCAACTATGGTGACCAGCTACTAGGCTAAACGGCGCACCGATCGACTACCTAGCTGCGGTGGTCAACAACTTTACCATGAACCAAGCTAAGTGACGCTTTAATTTTTTACATTCCGAATATTATTCGTATGCCTCTGTGTCCATATCATCTTCCCTTAACGGTTGTTAATTTCCTCAGTATGCCTTAATTCGTGAAGCTTGTTTTCTCGAATGGATGGTCACATCAATGAACCTCTGAACCATACGGATGGTCACGTCAAAGAACCTCTGAACCATACGGGTGGTCACGTCAATGGACCTCTGAACCATACGCAAGATTCAAGTGCTTAAATGTAACAGGCTACTACCTAGGAAATTAACCAACCTAGCAAGGGAAGACACAAAAAATCATCATGCGAGCAAACATAGTGCTCTACAATCATCATGCGAGCAAACATGGTGCTCTAAGTCTTCTCTTAACGGTCGCTAAAGTCCTTAGGTAGAACATGCCTTAATCCGTGAAGCTTGTCTACTCACATGGACGGTCACGTCAATGAACCTCTAAACTGAATGCCAGGCTCACATGGTCACATCAATGAACCTCTGAACCATACGCCAGAGATTGAAGTGCTTAAATGTAACAGGACACTACCTGAGGAATTTACATGGCCTAGCAAGAGCAAGACGCAAAAAAGTTTATATGTATTTTATGATGCCAGGGCCCGCCCCTGATTGATTATTCAAATATGGGACATGCTCCCGACTTCATATCCAGAATGCCATTTACAACATATTTTTATGTTTAACATGTAGGGGAGCTACATCTGTACCATGAGATAGGAAAAACATGCTACTGAGAGCCAATCTAGAAACAACCTGGTTTGATAAAAAAAAGAACCCCGACAAGGTGCGGTAAGAACCGAGACAAGCGCTTAGAAAGAACCCGGATCGATCAGAAAACAACCCCGAAGAGGTGCTGCAAGTACCAAGACAAATTCAGAAAAAATCTAGACAAAGTGCAAACAATCTGGAAGAGGTACATCAAGAACCAAAGGTCTAGAAACAACCTAGATGAATAAAAAACAACTCGGAAGAGCATCACGGCTTAGTCAAACACTAAGCTCAGGGGCTCAACATTCACTTCAACTACGCCCAGGGGCTCGAATTCAAGGATGAAAGACCAAGAATACAAGTACTCAAGACTACAACAAAGACAACACATCAAGACCCTTCATCCGATTTCTATTCTAAAGAAAAGTACTCGGAGAAGGCTTAGGGGCTGCGGGATACATAACCCCAAAATTTTTTTGAACACAAGAATCTGGACCCTCCAACTTTTGCAAGCAAAAGCAAGAGGCTCGGGGGCTATACTCAGTGAGTGCAATTTTTATGAAAAATTGCACCCACCGAAAGAGAACTCGGAGCAACCAAGAAGACTAAAGGGACCCTCTGGCTTCTTGTCCCAACAAGCAAGAGGCTCGGGGGCTACACTCACTGAGTGCACTTTTTTAGAAAAAAGTGCACATCAGTCATGACGAACCAACCAAAAGAAGACCGTCTCAAGGTTTCACTTCAGAAGAACCTAGAACGGATTTACAACAACTCAACGAAGATCAAGAAGAACAAAGAAGGCTTCTGAAGCTCATCCATGAAATGCTCGGGGGCTTGTCGATGCGGAACCCATGGGGTGTCGCACGGAGAAGAGAGAAGAAGACCTAATCCAACTAGGATTCCCTATATGTAATCCTACTAGGACAAGTTATACGTAATCCTACTAGGATCTCTACTTTGTAACCAACTAAGACTCCCGCCTCTCTTGGACAATAAAGGAGGGCAGGGGTCCCTAGATCGAGACACACATAACCGACAGAACTCACAACCACAACATACCTCGCAACACAACAAATAGCGCAGGGCGCAATATACTACCCACACCAGACTGGACGTAGGGCGCCGTGACTTTTTAGCGTGCCGAACCAGTATAAATCATTGTCTCCCTACGTTTACCATTGAGTTCCTGCAAATGCCGATACCCCTCCGAACAAATCACCGTCCCAGGTACCCCGTGACGGGTTGCCGGTGATAAAACATCGACAGGCAGTGAAGGTTACGACAACACTGTCGGTTTGTTTCTAAACGGCAGTGATGGTTATGACAATACTGCCGGTTTGTTGCTAACCGGCAGTGATGGGCCATTCATATTTTATTGTTTTATAATTTATTTTAATTTATATTTTTTCATGGAATTAGGTTTCACTTTATATACGCTACGTAGATGATAGGTCCATCAATATTAAACATTACAAATGTTATGGTCACGGTTCAAATGCTCTTATTAAGATCTCGATCCCTCAAACTAAAAAAAGAAATTATTCGATAAGATGAAGTATGCTTCTCGGACTTCTTACAATAATCTAGCGAGCCACTCTGGGCCATACTGGTCCTTGAACTTCACGGATTGTGCGATGGAAAATACTCCATCTTTTTCCAATACCTTGGCTAAGATGAATTTTGGCAGCTCCGATTGCAGTGCAATGATCTCCATGTCTAACAGCCTTTCGTGGTTATATTTCTTGCGCTGTCGTTCAAAAAAGATGACATCCAAAGATGAATCAGTAAATCATTTTGTTGAATTATTAACAGACATAAATGAAATAGGGATTGTACACACCAACTGATCTACTTCTTCCGATTTTTCACCGATGTAGCGAAACACTGCCCACATTACATAAAACCCGCATTCATTGTTTTCTGACGGCTGTTTTAGATACTTTCCCTCCATTTCAACAACCTTGAATGGGACCTATGTCCCACCGATATGTCTTCTTCGGACACTGTGCAATATTAAAAGGAGAAACATTAGAAAGCGGTATGTGCGACTAGAAAATAATATGTTATTAGGATCGCTTACTAATTTAGCACTGCCACCAGTGCATCTAGATGATGAAATGGTTTTTTCTTCGAGTCCCACACCTCGATTAGATTTTTAGCAAGATTGACACAAATCAAGATGAAATGGTTGCTGCAATCACAGAATCCTAATGATCAAATAATCTTAATGAAAAAAGAAGCATAAAATTAAAAGCCAAGAACACATACTCGCAGTTGTAGGCTAGAAGTATGTGGGTTTTGTTCTTCATCTTGAATTCATCGAAAACAGCAATCAATCTCTCTTTCAAGTCTTCCACGTCATATCCATGGAGGCCTAAACATATCTTCTTATTGACTCGCAAGGGGTCCAAAAAGCCTATGTTATCTCATTTGTTTTTTAGTATGTAAAATTTTGCTATACACCTACATAAAATCATGGGAATTGATCAAAAGTTAACAATTTATGTCTCGAGAGAGTAGTTAATTATAATATCGTGCGTGTGTGGTACTTACATAGTCTACAACGTCAACATTTGTGAATCGAGAGAGCATTTATGGTATAGCTAGAACAAGCACTCCCACTCAACATCGAACTTCCCTTCTTCAGAATAATAAAAAACATGTGGTAAATGGATAATAACCTCAAAATCAAAGTTCTCCGTCTCTGTTGCTTGAGCCATGTAATATTCATGCAACTGGCGCATATATGTTGTCAAATTTTTATACTCATCATTGGGAACCAAAAGATTGCCCCTTTCATACTTCATTGCCAGTGTTCCCGTTCCTTGTACATCATAATAGATGTTCACGGCCACTTCCATGGTTAATTCGAAGTTGTCTTCGACGTACTTCTGTATCTTCCTTAAATCCTCATTGTGTATTTCATCGGCTCTTATTGTAGCATACTGATTCTATGTTTGCCTTTCGAATGAGGACTTCAACAAACATAGAGGCAGTGAGGCACAGAGATTGAAGAAACTAACATAATCTTCCTTAGAGATGTGTGCTGTAAATTTTCCTTTCATCAAGTTTGTAACGCGGCCACTGAATGACCTTTTTCTTTTTTGTTGGTCCACTTTGGGAGCATTAGCGACCGAATCCAAGGACCTTTTCTGCAACTGCGAGGATGCCTTTGATCTTGTTTTGGGCTGAGGTGGAGGAGGAGGAGGAGGATGACGATGAGAATTCTATTTTCCTAGGGCTGATGAAGATGGAGGAGGAGGAGTCTTCTCTTTTCTTGGTGCTGATGAAGATGGAGTCGAATGATGAGGAATAGAAGGAGATCTCTATCTTCTCAGGGGTGATGGCAAGGGATGAGGAGGGGAGTGATCTCTATTGGGAGATGGTGAGTGATCATCACGGGTGGGTGAAGACTTACAGTCATCCTCATCATCAGAGGACAATTGGTGGTCAAGCTTAATGAAGTGCTTGCACCAGACCACTTGAGAGCCCTTGTTATGACCAAGTTTCGGTCTGTCTTCCACTGTGGGGGTACTCAATGTGTATCTTGTTATACTTCTTATCAAGTATTCTATTAATGGTGACATGAGCGTACCCATGTGGAATTGGACGGCCATTAGTGGTCTCGTCTCCCGTAGGCCAGGCCTGGCCGAGGGCCACCTTGTCTTTTGTCCATTCCTGGTGGATGTACAACTTGACATTGATGGGTTCAGTGATGCCGTCCACTGAATGAGGCACATTCGCATCTTCTTCATTGAGCGGGGTTGATTTGTAGCTGCTGCGACCCCTAAACTATGGGCTAAAGGCAATAGGAGTAGGGTTTTGTGGTACTTCTGACCCCTTAGATAGCAAAATTTGCTAGACTTGTGCTTCAATAGTCGCCTCAATCCATGCGTCCATTTTGTCTTCCATCTCTTTTAGTCGCCTTAAATACTCTGCCTCCTGACCCGCTCTACCCCTTAAGCGGCTCCGGTAAGTGTTAGATTCTTGGGGGAATGCTAGTTTCTAAGGAACAACACTAGTTCCTCTAGTACGACCAGGGTGCTCCTTGGTTCCGAGTGCTTGGGTGAGCACGTCTTTCTCCCTATTAGAAGTGTGAGTCCCTTGCCTCACCTCCTCAGTTACCTGGGAGATACTTTGGATGAGTTCACTCATTGGTTGATTTGTGGAGTTAAAGCTCCCATCCTTGGCATGCCATACATTCCTCCACATACAGTATATTACCAATCTAGGCTCCATATAATATATTACCGATCGGTGGTCTCAACCTGAATGCCTTCCTCAGCAAGGCGATCCATCTTTTGAAGTTCTGCTTCAAATTCTGGCATCTTTTTGGCGTAGCCATGAGAGCCGAGATGATGAGGATTCGTCGCTTTTCGTGAGTTCTCCTTATTCTTCCTACTCAGTTCTAAGTACTCCTTGGATAACCTGTATTCCTTGAAATCCTACCAGAAGTCCTTCTGCTTGCTAAACTATCCACCACCGAAATCTGGCTCTTTATTTTGGAGGACAAAATTCTTGTATAATGTCCCCTTGAAATTCTTGAAGCATGTTCCCATGATTTCTTTTGCTTTTTTCTTGACCAACTCCTTGTCATACTCCACTAGGAAAGTGAAATACTCTGGGATCTTGATATCCCATATGTAATCCTTCTCACTTTTGGGAACCCTCCATGGGTCATCATCTTTCCCAATCCACTTCATGTACCTAATCGAGATGAAATCCCTTACAAGTAACCTGGTTGTATTTGGTCAAAGCTATAGGCGGTGAGAGTGGATCCCTGAATTCATCGAACTTAGTGATGTGCTAGTGTGCATTCCTACCAATAGGAATCTTTGACACGCCTCGCTTGGATCTGACCTTCCTGCTACCTGAACCCTCTGCCTCTTCAACAGGCAGAGGCTCTTGCTGGAGACACCAAGTAAGCTATGACCCTCTCAATTGATTAGCATGTGTGGCTACATGGTCACATGATACCAAAGTTACCTAGCCATCTTGGTCATTTTGACCCAGATCGAGCAGGCCAGACGGGGTTCATGGCTGCTCGTTCTCACCATCCTGATTGACACCGTCACCGTTTGTCAGATCACGCGGCTCTCTCGTCCTAGCAATATCAGTTGCTTCTTGTTGCCGATCTGTTCTTTACCGACAGGGTAATAGGCGATGACGAGTCGTGGCTGTGACACGATCGTGGTTAGTTTTGGCTGCAGACAACTACTAATAGCATATGTTCATATTATATATATAATATGTTTAATGCAAAGTCTAATAATAAGTCCACATACAACAAAGTGAAATAATAGCATATGTTCACCTAGAAAAAATTCATTGTTTGATTGACCACATACAACAAAGTCCACCTACTATTCTATGAATCTAAGACTACATCAACTTCCAAATAAGAAAAGCAATAACCATAGCCATAAATAAAAACATGACATCTTTCCAAAATCAAGGAGCAATTCTCCTAATCTTCACATCTCTGATGGATGGCTTCTCTTCAATCTCTAGTGCCAGCGGATGGCCATGGTTTGTATTCATTGGACCATAGTAGTCCAGTTGCCCATTGTTTGCAAGGTAGGCTGGATGACTATAGTAGGCCCTCAAAGCTTTAGCTTCCTTGTTATATTTTTTGTGCAAATTACCAGGGTAGCGATTGACTTGAGCATAGTAATCTTTCTAGGTTCAATAAATCCTAGGCATGTGACCAACATGCACTATATACCATGTCATGGTTGCCTATACATTTAAGTAAATTAGGTTGTCATTCAAATATGATGTATTCTTATAAAATTTAATATATTTATGAATAATATACAACCATTGCATAGATAGGAGTGTTTGAAAAACAACTATTCACGTGCCTAAACATTGATTGCTTCTGCTGGGTTTCAACTCTAGCCTACCCCAACTTGTTTGGGACTTATAAGCTTTGTTGTTGTTGTTGTACACAACCATTGCATAGACAAACAAAGGATACAAAATACAAATGTGACAACTATGTTGGCAATGTTCCTGATATAGGTCTACAACTTTTCACCATGGTTTCATTACGTTAGTCAGTTAATATAGACCAATTTTAAAAGTTATTTTTAACTTTTTTTTCTAGAACAAACATCTGTAGATGCCTTTTTTAAGCATGCTATACATTCCATCAAAATCAATTGACACTCTACCTATAGCGATTATTTTTTCTACAAATAAAATTCAGCAACATCATTTCTAGATATAGACCTTTTTTACTAATGTACGTTGTTAAGCAATGTACAGGTTGAGCTCAGCTTCCCAAATGCAGTTCTTTGTACAAGCAGGCTTAAAGCCTTTGCTACAAATTAAAAAATAGAGGGGAACAAAATAATTTATAAAAGGGAGCTTAAAAATAACCAAAAAGATAACAGCACATGACCATAGCACACATGTCTGTAGCCTCAGCAATAGTTACTGCAACTTATGATTATATCATCATTGCACATGACCATAGCCTTAGTCCAATGAATATATTAAGCCATCATAACCTTAGTCTAAGTGCCACCATAGACGAGAGAAAACACTAAGATTAAATATAGTTATCATCAGCACTGACATCATAGGAAATGGACAGTGCTAAGAAGTAAGAAGACGCCATTGGCAATGGATCAATGCTCAGATTAAAAACAACCATCATAAGCATAGACTTGTGCTTGGTATAGAGAAATCCTCAGAATATAATCAATCGTCATTGGCATGGACGTGTGCTCATATTTATATAACAAACATATTTCAACAATGGATATGTGCTCAGTATAACCATTTTCATTAACAAATTCAACTCAAGCTTGAGCAATCACTAAGAGAGAGATAAGGTTGACGGCCGCCAACCATTGTGGGAATCCAGGTTGAGCTACGAAAACTCCAAACCATGGGGCATTTCATCAAACACAAAGATAGCAATGAGCCACGCACTCACCGTGGGGGTGGGAAAGCAGCTGTCCACGCGCTCTAGAAGGCCTCGATGGTGGGAGTCCAGGCTTGGAGGAGGAGGGGCACAGACAACGTCGTGGACAAGGAACAAAGGCATGGATGGCGTGGTGCTCTAGTGTGGGGCGGTGCACGGGCGTTGGCGTCGAAGAAGAGGAGCGCGGGGCTAGGAACGGCGGCACAGGGGGGGGTGGATGGGTGCGCGGGGAACGGTGCCGCCCATCGGTGCGGGGTGTGCTCTGGCGGCGTGGGGGAGGGGTTGGCACGGGGTTGAAATGAATTTGGAAAATTTCAACCTGCACCTTGCTATATACCAATGTCGGTTCATCACTGCCGGTTCTAATCATAAACCGACAGTGATGAGGATACATCACTGTGGGGCCATTGCTAAAACCGGCAGTGATGGGGATGTAGCAGTTAGGGGTTAAGTAGTATAACTTTTCCCTTCCTTTCGAACTCCGACTGGCTCAATGGTTAAGACCCGGCAACTTAGCCCCCGAGACCCGTGTTCGAGTCCCAGGTGGCCCAAATTTTTTGGTTCAGTTTGATAAATTATTAAACGACTTTGGGAAATGGTTCATTACTGCCGGTTGTAAGTCTAAACCAACAGTGATGAGGAAACATCACTGTCGGGCCAATCCTCAAACCGACAGTGATGTGGGTGTAGCAGTTAGGGGTTAAGTAGGATAACTTTTCTATTTCTTTCGAATACCTCTGACTGGCTCAACGGTTAAGACCCTGTAGCTTATCCCTCGAGACCCGTGTTCAAATCCTAGGTGCCCAATTATTTTGCACTGGCGGTTTTCCTTCCATTATCATCACTGATGTGCCATGCTCTGCTCAATTATGTATTAGCATATGTTTGCTTTAATTTAGGGACATGGATATGTTTATCCTTTTTCTTTTTGTTACAAGGATTGGAATAAGTGGAATTAACGCCGTTTCTTTATACTCCATCCGTTCTACTTATAGTATATATAAGGCGTAATTATCCATGGTTCAAAGATTAGGGAACATATTTAATTCTCTCTCCCCCTCTCAACACCAGTACTACTGCATCGATGTACGTGTGTCTAGTCTTTTGGAAATGCGGGCGGAATGTTCCGCTGGGTGAGTGTGATGCATCCTTCGTCGCCCTGAATCCAAACCTTGATAGCAGCAGCAACCGCCTACATATATACGATGTACTCGTCCTATACGTTTAGCACGAGCCTAGTTGTACGTGTGATCGTTAGGTTGTCTGCATACGTACACACACATGTGACATGTGCACATATATAGTGCACATATATGGCACAGTGCTAGCTGTAACTCTCATCCTATCCTATTCCTACATGGTGAGATTGTGGAATATATACATCATCATCCATCATCGCCACCAATTTAGTGAAGCTACAGCGGGCAAGTAGAGGACCCCTGGTTTTGCAATGAAAATGAGTCTAATTAAGCTACCAACACATGATCCACATAGTACATCACACGAAGAAGATCATAGCATGCATGTGTGTGTGTGTTTGGTTGCTTAACCTGGCCACTACAGTGAGAAGCTGCGCTTGTTGGATGACTACATCTCCAGCTCAGCCTGTCTTGGATGATGCAAAAATGACAATCAAATCTAGGTCGCGGGATATGGGCTCCATCTACTTTGCCACAGAGCCTGGCTCGAGCAAGGCTACTCCAACTCAGCTAGGGCACCACGATGCAAACCAGGATGTCTCATTCAAAAAATGCTATTTACTATCAAATAAGGCTTACAACCTCTAAGGAAGCCATCAAACCTGCAGTGATGTGTGTGTAGCAGTTAGGGGTTAAGTATGATAGCTTTTCCATTTCTTTCAAATACCTCTGACTAGCTCAACGGTTAAGACCCTGCAGTTTAGCCCCTGAGACCCATGTTTGAATCCCAGGCGGTCCAATTTTTTTGGTTTAATTTTATAATTTATTACACGGTCTCAAGGTCAAAAAGAAAAAAATAAATTAGTCTCATCACTGTCGGTTTTTTAAAACCGACAGTAATGTTTATATATATTAAAAAATTTCTTTTATATACTGAATAAATAGAAGCATGTGTATTCCTATGTTGAAATGGCTTGAAATTTTTTTGGCAAGCATGTACACCCAAATTAAGATCCCACACAGGATCTTAGGTTTTTTTGATTAGTTTTTTTATTTATTATATTTTTTGTGTGCTGAATGAGACAAAAGAGGGTGAATTTTATCTTGGGCCCAATAGATTTTTTCATCGACCTTTACAAAATTCTTATCCCTAGGGCACATTAGAGCTTATGTAAAAGTTTGACATCATTCCAGATCTTTTTGTGGGTAGACTGAGTTCAATCTATAATTAAGCGGTGTCGTCGCGCAGAAATTCAATTAAACCTTATAAAGTAGCAAACCATCTCTCGAAAATCTCAAACTAGGTATTTCCTTCACATGTGGCATGTGCAAGCCTAAGAAAAAGTTTGAGACCAATACGACATCGGAATGCATATGAACCACAGAAACCTTGATAACCTATGTGTATAGTCATGGTTCGATGAAATGGCTCATGTACCTCTATGAAGAATGTGTACTCCGCCTATGTTGAAATGACTTAAAATTTTTTGGCAAGCATGTATACCCAAATTAAGGCCCCAAATAAGATATGAGGTTTTTCTGATCATTTTTTTATTAATATATTTTTCTCTGTGCTGAATGAGACAAAAGAGGGTGAATTACATCTTGTACCCAATAGATTTTTTTCATCGACCTCCACAAAATTCTTATCACTAGGGCACATTAGAGCCTGTGTAAAAGTTTAACACCATTCCAAATCTTTTTATGGGTAGACTCAGTTCAACCTATAATAAATCGGTGTCGTCGTGCAAAAATTCAATTAAACCTCAGAAAGTAGCAAACCATCTCCAGAAAATCTCAAACTTGGTGTTTCCTTCACCTGCGTCATGTACAAGCCTGAGAATAATTTTGAGACCAATATGACACCGAAATGTATATTTTTAGTTGCCCAACAAATGTTACACGAATTATATGCATGACAATAATTAAACACATAAAACCGTACAAATTAAAATTGGAACCCAATTAAACTATGACCTTGAAAACCTAGCTAAATAAACATTAATTACTATCAGAATCACTGCTGGGATTGACCGGGCACGCACACTAACATACCTCTGTAGCCATATATGGTAATTGATATCACGGATTATGTATCCGCTTGTATCGATGAAGGTCAATGCCCGTATGAGTGCACTCTCTCATGCCTCATAATACCGAAAGAATGGTCGGCCATAAATGTAACCTACTGAACGACCACTGCACTTGTTAGTAATCCTTATGCAGTATTGGCATCCTTCTACAGTGAGTTGGCTGAGGTTTTCATTATAGAAGTCACAATCGTACCCGAGTTGCTCCATAGCTTGGTCTAGAATGGCCCACAAGCCAAATGCAACATAGGTAAGGTCCTGGAGCATAATCTGCATGCAGAGAAAAAGAAAAAAAAATTAGAGAATTTTATTACAATAATAAACAACAAATAACCATGACTTTGGTATAAGTGACCATTTTATCATATCCGCACGGTTGTAGCGCATAAACCATTTGCTTGCTTGCGGGACGAGGATATCACCATCATTTAAAGCAAGTGCCTTGAAGTGCAAGAAAGTAGGCATATCATAGCAAACACATCGGAGTGCCTCTAAACAGATGTGCACGACACTGAATTGGGCGCTTATCATGTCCGGGCTCTGTCTTCCCGTCTTGTGGATATGGTTCTGTTGATTTGCACCCCTCAATGGGATGGAAAAATTGAGTTCACACGTCCATAGCCGACCACTTGCATTACATGCCGGGTTCTCGATGATGTCCGAGATAAAGAACCAGCTAAGTAATGTTCACAACCAATCTATTGGGGATATAGTCTGTGACATATATGTATGCAATAATGATATTAAACTAATTACACTTATTTGTTAGCATAAAAAAACAAAAGATGTTAGAAAATATTTCATACAATAGCTGGAACAGGGAACCGTGGAATGGCCACATTAGGAGCGAATGGTTCATCGCCAGGGTGGAAACCTAGTTCTTGTGGTGGGGGAGGTTCGTTGTTCATACCACCTGATTAATAAAATACAAAAAATATGAACATAAAATATATGCACAAAAAATTCTTCCAAGTAAAATGTGATAACATAATTAAATATAGATCGAATACAAGGAATAAGAATATATATAAATGTAGAATGCAAAGAAACATGAATATGAATATAGATCAAATGAATATAGATAGAATATTGGAGAAGACAACATATCAATACCATTAAAAAATGCAGGAGCCATGACCAAATCACGTAGAGAGAGAGTGGATTTCTTGAGAAGTGAGAGTGAAACATGAGAAATGAGACTGTGAGAGTTCGTGGGTCGGTGGGATCGATGTATGTGGTCGACGATTTGTTTTATATAGGGGGGCATGGACATCACTGCCTGTTTTTAAGTAGAACCGACAGTGAAAGTTAATATCACTGCTGGTTTTTAAATAGAACCGACAATGAAAGTTAATATCACTGCCAGTTTGTAGGTAGAACCAACAGTGAAGGTACATATATGTAAAGGATATATTTATTTAGATAGTACAGTGGGAAAGTTTTAACAACAACGATATACTTATTTAGATAGTAATAAAATACATCAAAAAATAACAAAAATATTAGAAATAAATAACATATACGATAACAAAGACCTTATACTAAAATTTTATATACGATAACAAAGACCTATTTGTGTACATGTCAATATTACAATCAATGTGTATCAACACATTATAATGTAACTATCTCAGTAGCGTTCTTCTAGCACCAACTAGGGTTAAACAGCAGCACCAAGGTGGTCTACGAGCTATATCGCTTGGAGTTGACAAGGTGGCATCGATGAATCCGCCTATCTGTACATGGCCTTTGTCTAGATGCGCACCACAACAGATGGCTCTGTGAACCTCGTGGCATCTCCAATCTTTGGCATTGCTCTATCTTCAGTAGCATTCTTCTAGTACCTCTTGTGTGCACCATTTTGTTGGACTATGAAGCATAACGATATCGGTGGTTTATTATGAGAGGAAAACACTATATCATGGCTGATAAGGCCTAGCTGAAACCAACATGCATGGAGAGGCTAGCTCCTGGTAGAGGGCCATTTTATAGGGGCTAGCAGTCGTGGTATATTTTTGTTTCTGAACTAAAGTTGTCGGATAGGTGGGAGTAGTGTTCCTACTGTTGTGGTCAGTGGTAGCACTGTTGGCACATGAGGAGCATCTAGACATCACTATCGGTTTTAGTTTAAAAACCAACAGTGAATGGGGCCTTCTGTGTCGGTTCGAGCAACCGACTATGATAGAAGCTATCTATCGGTGCAGAAAGTGACCAACTAGTGAATATTTGTAGTTTTGCTATACATTGTGATCGGAGGTGGCCTAGCACTCAATGACACAAGATTTATACTGGTTCAGGCAACATGCCCTATGTCCAGTCGGGGTCGGCCGGTGACTTTATTCCTGAGCCTAAGTGCTCAAAGTCTACAGTGGGGTTACAAACGAGAGGAAGAGAGATGGGGTGTTCAAGGGGTCCAGTCGGCTCTGACTGGAAGGGTTGCGGTCAGAACTTGGAGGTTCTGCGGTTATGGGGTATTGATGTCGATCTGAGGAACTTTGGCTTTCTTGAATTCGTCCATCCCCTTGTTGAAGGGAGCGCATCCCCTTTTATAGATGAAGGGGGTGGCTTTACAGGTGAGAGAGAGAGAGAGTATAGATGTTTCTAAGCCTTGTTGCCCACGCTGATGAAGACTGGATAATGGTAGGCACCCCCAACACTGTTGATGTCACTGTAGAATGTCAGATGCGTATGGGAGGTTGTGCTATCTTCTTTAGGAAGGATGGATGCCGGTACCTGTAAATACTATTTGATGCCTAGTGGCATGTGAAGAGTTGCGCTATGTTCACACGGTATGGCAAATCCTGGTGCCCATACCGCGATCGATGTCCAGAGACACGCGGGGGGCTTACCGTATGGGAGTTTTAGCAGCCCCTACAATACTATAGGGGGAGATGGTGGCTGCAGAGTACTGTTTTGTGCAGGGTATGGTCCCTGGTACAGTGGTTTTGACTTGTGAGCCTTGTCTTGCCTTTCTCCGCATGTCTTCTGGTTCCTACCGAACGGGGCGCCCCCGGTCGGATGGCTCCAATCAGCTCTGAGAGTGCCGGTTGGAGAAGAGCGGTGAGCAGGGTTCCTATGAACCCCGGTCGTGGGGTCAGAGTCATGGGGTCGGAGTAGGAAGCAGCGTTTTGGGCCAGGCCTTTCGATTGGAGAGACCGCTCGGAGATGGCTAGTGCCCCAAGCGAGTGCTCCAGTCGGAGAGGTGGGCCAAAGAAGTTGTCGAGCGGGCGTTTGTTCTTTTGGGTAGACCTTCCGATCGGCAACTGGACTGCCCTTCCGGCCCATTATGTTTTAGACTCTTGGGCCAGCCCATGAACTACATGTTATTTTCCTAGGTTGAGCCCGGGCGTGGAAGCTGGTCCCCAAGGGACCCCGGGTTTATGAACCCAACAGGAGCCCCCGAGCCCCTAGGTGATTTGAGCCGAATCATCCAGGGGATTTTTGTCTTACTAGTGGGTGCGCACGAGCGCACCTGCGGGTGTAGCCCCCGAGCCCCCGGGTGATTCGGGTGGAACCGGCTGAGGGTTTTTTTTGTGTTGTGTCGGTGGGTGCGCGCAAGCGCACCCGTGGGTGTGCGTGTTTTTAGTTTTGAGATAGAATTTTGTTTAACCATGGCGTTGTTGTGTAGCCAAGGTGTTTTTAGGCGTGGGGATTGGATCAAGATAGAACTTACTGATCCCGACGTCGGTGCGCACCGAGGATTGGGCGAGGAAGTTTAGTTTGAGACAAACCCTAGCATCGGTGCGCGCCGTGAACAGAAATAGCTTAGTTTAGATGCCATAGAGCTTGATCTTTGGCATCGATGCACGCCATAGGATCGGGTGACACAGAGTCGTGAGTAGACCCAGGCGTCGGTGCACGCCATGGGATCGGGCGAGGTGGAGTCGCGAGTAGACCTAGGCATCGATGCGCGTGGTGGATCGAGAGAGTTTGTTTTAGTTAGTTTCAGTTAGTGAAGCCATTATGTGAGTTTAGAGTCATGGTCCCAAGAGCCATAGCTAGATGTCGTCGATCCTATCGACGTGAGTTCGGAGTCATGGTCCCAAGAGCCATAGCCGAATGTCGCTGATCCTATTGATGTGAGTTTAGAGTCATGGTCCCATGGTGTTTGAGCCCCCGAGCCTTGTTGGGCCTTCGTGGGGGTCAATGTGAGTTGTTTTGCGTTACCCCATCTGGTTCCTCACAACCAGAGGGGCTGAATTTCATTGCCTGCCCTGATCGCTCAGGCTCGAAGACTAGTTCGGTGAGCTCGCTAATGGGTGTGATCCAACATAATCTAGGTCCGTCATTCGTGATGGGGTTAGCATAGCCCTCTTGTGGCATTCCACTACTTCTTTACCTATAGCCCGACAGATGCCTAGGTCATTCTAGAGACTGACTTGGGTGGCCTAATGGCCTCCCCTCGATGGAGATTCTGTGGGCCTGGCGAGAGGTTCAGGATCGAACAAGAAGGTTGAGATGACCCGGTTTGCTAGACTGGGCGAAGGCCGCATGGTGCTCATCTACGGTTTTCTCCCCTGGCTCTATTTGGTTGCTCATGTCGAATGAGGCAAACCGCTGCTTCGTGACGCAACACGGAGTTATGTGGTGCATTTCGCTGCATGTGCAATGCTTAGTTCCCGAGCCCCCGGGCGGTTCATGCCCTAACCGTCCGGGGGGTTCAGGCGTATGAGATGAATGCATGTATGGATATATGAATGATTTGTAAAGAAATAGAGGGGGTTTTGGCAATGTTCACCTTGGCGACTGGAGTGACAGGGCTCGGGGAGCCTCGGTCAGAAAAATCCGACTGGGACCTTGACGACCTGAGTGATGGGGTTCAGAGAGCTTCAGTCGAAGATGTCCGACTAGGACCCGTGCTTGTCGTCCGTGATGGAGTCAGCGTGGCCTACATGGGGCACCCCTTCGCTTCCTTACCTATCATCCGGTGTCTATCCTTACTTGACATTCGGGTTCCTTTAGGTCTAGCCTAGGGAAGTGGGGAGCCACCCATGTGCGGTGGCGCTTTGGTTCCTGTGCCTGTCATGTGGTAGTGGTTGATCGTGCGGTAGTGGTGGGCCATGGCCAGGCCACGTCCCATCCGATCAGGAGACGTTCCATCGAGCGGGGTGCATCTCATTGGTTCAGGGCACGTCCTATCTGCATTAAATGAAAGAAAGAGAAAACCTCACCCCATCGTTCTGGCTTCCCCGATCGATGCGTCCCTCTGTAACCGCTACTCCCTTTTCCTTAAGTAGGAGAGGGGAGAGGGTTTTTGTTTTGCTCTTTTGCCTATTCTTCGTCTGTCGCCGCCTTCTCTCTTTCTCTTTGCCATGAGCGTTCCTGAGAGCCACGGAGGTTTCTAGGAAAGAAGGGGAGAGGGCGAGGGAGAAGAGAGGAACTCACCGACATGTCGGACTGGAGGTCATCCACTATGAGGGCGTTGGTGCTGGAGGCATTCATCATGAAGGGGTTCCTGCTGCCGTAGGAGGTGGCGCACTAGAGGGTCCCTAGGAAGGAGGAGGAGTTCTCGCAACCTCATCCCAATGAGGTGGTTTCTTTTCTTACCTTCCATGAGCGTGGGTTAGGATACCCCACGCACTGGTTCCTGCATGGGCTCCTCAATGAGTGGGGTCTAGAACTGCAGCACCTCAATCCAATAGGGGTGCTGCACATTGCTGGTTTTGTGACCGTCTACGAGGCTTTCCTCGGGATGGAGCCGCACGTGGATCTCTTCCGGCTCTTCTTCTCTGGGAGAGCTATGGCAGACTAGAATTCAGCCGAGATCGCACCGGTCGGAGGCTTTGCCCTATAGAGGAAGCCATGTGCAGGAGGCTCGTATCCCACGTATTCCCTATGTGACTCCAACCGGGGATGGCATGGGGAGTGGTTCTACATTAGGAATCCGGTGGGGGCGCCGTTTCTAGTGTTTACCAATGAGAGGCCGGTGAAGCAGAAGAGTTGGTCGTGGGGCTGTGCCCACACGGAGAAGCACAAGGTGGAGGCCATTGAGGAGGAGCTCTAGAAGCTCATAAGGGGTGGCCTCGATGGGGTGTGGGTGTTCCACACCCTTTACCGCCGCTGGGTCATGCTGTTGGTGGAGAGGACACACCCGATGTGCATGTACGGTGACTGGTCAGACCTAGACCATGCGTTGCTGAAGGAGCTGCCAGATGATGAGATCTAGAGTCGCATCGGCTAAGTGCTGTAGCTGAGGCCCACAGAGACGGTGGTGGGAAAACCCATACCGTTTAATGCCTCAATCATGCCCACGCTAGTATGCTCCCTTATTTTGCTCATGCTTTTTTCTCTACCCCCTTCTTTTTTGATTTCGGTTCATTCGTTCCATAGGGGCTTGGGAGGTACAAGTCTTGGCCGCACCTTCCCAAGGGGCCAGCGGGCCGATCCTAGTAGGCCGCCTAGAAGGAGGCAATAGATGCCCGAAAGAAGAAGAAAACCAAGGAGGTCTAGCGGAAGGAAGAGAAGAAGAAGGAGGTCACCCGACGCGTGAGGGCCAGGGAATGTGTGAGCGACGTCGAGTCGGAACTCACGTTGGATGATCCTATGAATTTGGATGAAATGGTCTTCTCCAATGAGGAGGAGAGTCAGGAGGTCATTGCGACCTCAGTGGTGCGTCGCGACCCTGTGGTGACGTCCGCTAGTGAGGAGCAGGAGGCCACGTGGCGTGTGGAGGTTCCAGCATCAAGGAAGCATGCGGCGAGTGCGGTCGCCATTGACGAGCGAGCGGCGAAGCGGACATGGTCACCGCGCCTACCGGTGGTGTCGCCGGTCTCGTTGTCGCCCATGGCAAATGCGGCTGGGGGAGCTGGGCAGTACAAGGAGCGGACCAGCGCTTGTGCGGTGACAGGGCCAGTGCCAAAGCCGGACTTGCGGCCGGAGGAGGCCCCACCTACCGTGGGTGCGGTCGAGCAGTCCGGGTGGTCTGAGGGGCAGACTAGCGCCCGGTTAACATGTGACTCGCAGTCAGGGGATGCCCCACCCGCTGCTCCAGTCAGGGAGCCTCGAACCAGAGATCATAGCGACCCGCAGGCCGGGCAGGAGCCAGTTGGGACGACTCTGACCCTGTCTGAAGTGAGGGGGCGCGGGTTGCAGTTCGGGAGCGGTCCTCGTCCTATGGGCCCATCATCGTCGGGGCCTGCCTTCAGAGTAGTGCCACTCACCTCCCAATATGTTTCCTTTTGTTGCTTCTTTGACTTATGGTGGTTGAGTCTTTTTTGGAGTGTGGCTTACCCACAATTTTTGTCAGCGGACAGGGGATGCCGGGGTTGAACATCACCCCAACCTTCGTGCAGGAGGTTTGGAGGCCCACTCTGCCACATGTTACGGTGAGCGAAGGGGGCAGCAGGGCGGCGGCGAAGCCTTCCCTCTCGGGGTGGCTGCTAATAATGTGACATCGGCGGTGACATTGTTGTTGGTGATCCTGGTGCCGACGGCGAAGGTGGCATCGGAGGTAACTCTTGTGGCCCCTCCTCTGCCGGTCGCGATGGAGGAGACGAGGGGGGGCAAGCTCCCCACCTCGCCGGGTGGAGGACTGCACGACCCATCCTTGCCGTCGGAGCCGAAAGCGCAAGAGGGAAGCGTGGCCGAGATAGAGTTGGGACATCGGGCAGCATCTCATGCAAACATGGTGGTGGAGATCCCGTCTGACGACGAGGCGGATACCATGGCTGAACCACCGGTGTCGCTGCAGGAGCTAGCAGTGGTTTGATCAGAGGCTAGGCCCTCCAGTGGTTCATCGGAGGGTGACCTAGAGTGGCCCTTCCCCGAGGACCCGTCAAAGGCGAGGTTCGTCCTCTGGGATTCTTGAGAGCACCAGCTCTAGGACATTTTTGGGGGGCAAGGGCATGCCATGGTGTCCAAGCTCACCAAGCTGTCCGCGAAGCTTAAGAACGCTCGGAAGCAGGCTCAATTTGCTCGGCAGCTGGTTAAGGTCGACCTATAGCTCGCCATGGAGGTGAGTTTCTGGTACTTCTCCTTGCCCTTTGAATCTTTCGTCGATTGTTTTTAGCATGCCTGTTTTCACAGGAAATAAGGAAGGTGTCGTCCCGCAAGTCTTACTTCCTCCAGGCGGAACAAGCCTGGATGGCCAAGCTTGAGCATCGGGTGGAGTCCGCTTGCCACGAGTCCTAGGTCTGGGCGGTCACGGCGCGGGCGGAGGGGCAGCGTGTGGTGGAGCAGGCGACTGCTGCCGAGCAAGGGCTCAAGGCGGCAAAGGTCTGTCAGGAGGAGACTGAGGTGGGGCTACGGACGTCCCTAGCAAACACCAAGGTGGCGCTTCAAGAGGCCTTGGCAGCCCTTGAGCTAGAGCGGGCCGCCCTGGAGTCAACGTAGAAGGCCCTAGAGGCGGAGCAGAGGGCCCGGTCGGAAGCGGATCGGGAGGTGCTCATGCTCCGGGGCTAGGTGATGGGGATGGATGATGCGAGTGCCCGGCTATGCGAGCAGGTGGTTCAGCAGGCAGAGGATCTCTCCACCCTTGAGGCCTCTCACACCGGTGCATACCTTTTTGTTTTCTTATGATGTTGATTTTTTCCCCAGCCTATTTCTGAGCTTGTCGCCCTTCTTGTAGAGCTAGGTGAAAAGGTGAAGGCGCTGGAGCGAGACCTAGAGACGACCAAGGAGAACTTCACCCAGAATGTCGAGGAGCTGGCCAAGTCCCATGAAGAGTGACGTGCTCTCAAAGGGGAGCTCGGCCAGATCCACAACGCTGCCTAGCTTGTCATCTCAGAAGTCTTTGGGTCGGCGCCAAGTACCAGCGCGCCCGCGGTTCAGCTGGCAGAGGTCTCGGACGCAGTCAAGGACCTTGTCAAGAGCGGGCTATTTTATGGAGCGTCGAGGTGCTGACCTCGGTGGTGATGTACCACCTGAATCTAGACTTCGCCACTATCTACGGTGGGTATGTTGAAGGCCTGAGCATGGAGGACATCCAGTCAATCGGGGTGAGCCTACTACCGCACGCGCTGTCGGTGTCAGAGCAAGTCTCCACTGAGTGGGTGATGGATGTTCGCCATCAAGATATGGCCCAAAGCATGCATGGAGAGGATGCCTCCGAGCCTATAGATAGCACAGAGCCTGGTTCAGGGGGAACATTGCCTCGGCCCTGATTGAGCCAAACGTCGTGCTGCCGGGGAGCGAGCAGCCGGCGCCTCATTGGTCACGCCGTCAGCAGATGCCGCTGGGTCAGTTTAATACCTTTTTAAATATAAGTAGTTAGTAAATGTAAGAAGTTTAAGTTTGTGAGGGGAATCCCTATGTAAAACGTTCATGTGTGTTTTAATGACTGCAATCGGTTTTTGTTTTTGTGATGGAGTTGCTCCATTCGGGGAAGCTTGTTCCCTTTCATTCCTTAGTTCTCCCTTAGCATAATTTTGTTTTAAATTTCTTTCTCTCTCATACCTGCCTGTCTATTCTGTAGGCTGCAACTTTGTGAGCCCAGGCATGGCCTACGAGGCTCGGTCGGTCGTAGCCGTAGGAAAAGGCGGGGTGCGATCAGTCGGAATGTTCTAAAGCAAAGTTACGTAAGGTAAATCAAAGGAACAAACTGCCCTTTTGTTTGAGTAGGAAGGAGTTTCTCCCTACAAAAGTAACAGAGTACTTAAGGTAAAAACAAAAACAGAGGGGTAGTAGAGCCCCCAAGCGCCTCGAGCCAAAAAGTGTTCGGGTCGGGGTGCTCTTATAGGAGCGTTCGCTAAGTAAAGGTAAGACTGAAACTTAGGAAAAGAAGAAAAGACATAGCTATTCCAAGGTCCTCGGAGAGAGCATCGTTGTCATCGTCCTTCAGTCGGTAGGCTTCCAGTCAGATCACTTCATGCTTCAGTCGTCTGGATCCTTGCCCGCTGCGCCCCCTTCTTCAGTTGTAGCCTCTTCACCTTTTTCTTTCCGTGGCATGCCAACCTACCTCAGCAGGCGCTTGAGGAGCTAGTAGTCCTTGTAGAGATGGTTGATGGGATAGTTGTGGTTGGTGCACGGGCTCTCCATGAGCTTGTGAAAGTGGCCCAGAGGGTCTTGTTGGGGCTGAGTGCCCGCGTAATCTGTCGCGGTGACCAACGCGGAGTTGGCCGGTCGGCGGCGATTCTTTCTGTTCTTTTTTCCCCTCTGTGTGGAGGGGCCCTCGTCTTGATCCTGGCGTTTGGCCTTACCTTTGTCACAGCCTCTGTTGAAGCACGGTGGGACCGGCGCTTGCTATAGGTGTTGGACAAAGGTCCATGGTCCCAGGCGGTTAGGGCTAGGACTCCGGTCGACGCTGTGCGTGTCTCAATTCGGCCCGAGCCGCACGTAGATGGGCGGTCGGCATGGGGCGGTCATCAAGTCGAGGTGAGGTGCCATTGTGGCTTCCTATGCCGCACTCTGTGGTTGTTGCGGTGATAGGGTGTAGTGCCCCATCTGCTGCGTCCCTGTTTCCTGAATGGGGAGTGAGGTCGCAGGTCAGCGTCGTGATATGGAGCACTCTGCTTGTTGAATGGCGGCGGTTTCCAGCAGTGCCTGGAGGTTCTGGTGGATCGCCTGTTCGCGATGGTCATTCGGCTCAGGCAGGTCGCGCAGGAGCATTGCCGTGGTGGCAACGTTTTGACTGGCCTGAGTGAACTATGGGGGATTAGTCCCCTGAACTAGGGCATTGCGCTGGGGCTGACGGACGTGACCCCGAGTGTTGTTTGCCAGTCTATGCACACGGGGCGTAGCGTGGTGCACTGAGCGTGCTAGTGCAGTCGGTGGCTGATGCAGCCATTGTTGTCGTAGTTCCTCCCCGTGCTTAGGTGTGAGCTCGGGGGTTTCCGTATGAGGGCCCGGAGGGGCGTGAGTCTATGAGAACTCCACTTCCATCGGTGGGTGTCTCGGAGGGTCTACCATGGCGCACTCCCAAGATGGATGGTGGCTAGGTGCCATGTCACCGATGCTGGAGCTGTCACTCTCACCATCATCATCCATGAGGTCGAAGAAACAGGTGGGAGCATAGCTCGCCATTCCCACAAATTCAGATGCGAGAGGAGGCGGCGCGAGCATCCTTCAGAGCCCCCGATCGTATGCGTCCGTGGAAGACGCGAGGCCATAGGGGAACTGGCCATACGGTGGTTGCGTTAGGGACAACGAGGTTCCACTGGGTAATCAGCGAAAAATAGGGAATAGTAAGTACATAACAGCGTGTATATTACACACAGCGGGGTTTGAGCAGAGAGTTTGCTTAGAATGAAGCGCAGATGCCGCGCCGTCAAAGTCACGTGTTCCAGAGTCGATGGAGGACGTCCCTCCGACAAGTGCCGGGTCGTGAGCCTCCTCGCAGAGGTGGAGTACGCTGGGTCGGTCGGCGACGAAGTCTAGGCTTTTGAAGAGGAAGGCCTAGGATGGCTCGAAGATGGGTGGAACCCACATCCCGGTGGGCGAGAGTGCGGGAAACTCCAGCGAGCCGAAGCGAATCGTATCATCCGAGCCTGCCATGGCGGGGGTGGTGGAAAAATGGGCCATCCGATGACCGAAAAGTGTTGAACGTATAGCGTCTTCCCCATGGATGGCGCCAACTGTCGATGTAGAAAGTGACCAACTAGTGAATATTTATAGTTTTGCTGTACGTTGTGATCGGAGGTGGCCTAGCACTCAATGACACAGGATTTATACTGGTTCAGGCAAAGTGCCCTACGTCTAGTCAGGGTCGGCCGGTGACTTTATTCCTAAGCCCAGGTGCTCAAAGTCTGCAGTGGGGTTACAAACGAGAGGAAGAGAGATGGGGTGTTCAAGAGGTCTGGTCGGCTCTGACTAGAAGGGTTGTAGTTGGAACTTGGAGGTTCTACGGTTGTGGGGTGTTGATGTCGATCTGAGGAACTTTGGCTTTCTTGAATTCGTCCATCCCCTTGTTGGAGGGAGCGCATCCCCTTTTATAGATGAAGGGGACGGCTTTATAGCTGAGAGAAAAGAGTATAGATGTTTCTAAGCCTTGTTGCCCACGCTAATGAAGACTAGATAATGGTAGGCGCCCCAACACTGTTGATGTCGATGTAGAATGTCGGATGTGTACGGGAGGTCGTGCTATCTTCTTCAGGAAGGATGGATGCCGGTACCTATAAATACTATTTGATGCCTAGTGGCATGTGAGGAGTCGCGCTATGTTCACCTGGTACGGCAAATTTTGGTGCCCATACCGCGATCGATGTCCAGAGACACATGGGGGCTTACCGTATGGGAGTTTTAGCGGCCCCTACAAAACTATAGGGGGAGATGGTCGTTGTAGAGTACTATTTTGTGCAGGGTATGGTCCCTGCTACAGTGGTTTTGACTTGTGAGCCTTGCCTTGCCTTTCTCCGCACGTCTTCTGGTTCCTACCGAACGGGGCGCCCCCCAGTCAGATGACTCTAGTCGGCTCTGAGAGCACCGGTTGGAGAAGAGCGGTGAGCAGGGTTGCTACGAGCCCCGATCGCAGGGTCAGTGTAGGAAGCAACATTTTGGGCCAGGCCTTTCAATTGGAGAGACCGCTCGGAGACGGCTGGTGCCCGAAGCGAGTGCTCCGATCGGAGAGGTGGGCCGAAGAAGTTGTCGAGCGGGCGTTTGTTCTTTTGGGTAGACCTTTCGGTCGGCGACCGAACTACCCTTCTGGCCCGTTGTGTTTTAGACTCTTAGGTTGGCCCATGAACTACATGTTGTTTTCCTAGGCCGAGCCCGGGAGTGGAAGCCGGTCCTCGAGGGACCCCGGGTTTATGAACCCGACACTATCACTGCCGGTTTTAAAACAAAAACCGGCAGTGAAGGGCCCTACCGCCATCGTAGCAATGCCGACACCCAGCAGTTGGGCTGCCTGCTATCGTAGCCTTTTTATAAAAAATATAAAAAAATTATCGAGCCTAGGATTCAAACCCAGGTCTCGGGGTTCTTAGTTTGGAGCCTTAACCACTTCGCTAGAATAAGGATTACGTTAGAATTAGTTATTCTTTTTTCTTTTATTATGTCGTAACACACTACTACTACATAATAAATAAATGAAAAATCAAAAAGTTTGGCCCGCCTATGATTCGAGCGTGACTCGCGGGGTCAAGAGTGCGCGGCCTTAATCGTTGAGCTAGGATAGGGAGTTTGGTTAGATTGGTTTTATTTTTTTTCTTTTATCCTGTCTCAATGCACTACTAAATAATAAGTGCAAAATCAAAAAAAATTGGCCTGCCTGGGATTTGAGTGCGGGTCTCAGAGTACAGAGTGCGTGGCCTTAACCGCTGAGCTAGGATAGAGAGTTCGGTTAGTTTGCTTTTGTTTATTTATTTATTAATAGAAATAATGCAGTTAGTTTATATTGTAAAATGACACAAAAAATTATGTCTTGATTATTTAATTCTATGATAATTAATTAATGGTCTATAATTATCAAATAATAGTGTTTGTGAACATCATCTCAATATTTGATTACATAGTCAATAATTAAATTATAGAGATACGCATAAAATATAAATTAGATATTCAGTGCGAATTACTGATACAACGTCTGCATAATGATTACATAGTTAACAATAATCTAACTATCTTTAGGTGCATCAACAATGAGGGCTTCATTGTGATCAAGCCGTACGTAAGCAGGTTCGTCACCCACTTGAAGGATAGGTAGGGGTACGTTCGCCCCGAATAGAGGTATTTCCTGATAGCCCCTATAGCCTTCTTCATACGTCACTCCATCGACACCGACAATCTTCCTTTTCTCTTCTAGGACAACTTTTAGCCTTCCTTTTGTCTTGTCCCTTGCATAGAAGACTTGCATAACATCTCTTGCAAAGACAAAGGGGTCGTCTCTGTATGCTGTCTTAGTGAGATCAATGGTAGTGAACCCTTCGCTGTCAATGTTGATTTGCTTGAACTAGACCCACTGGCAGTGAAAAAGAGCTGCCTTCAATGGACCATAGGCTAGCTCCCATATTTCCTCTATGAAACCATAGTATGTCGTCTGCACGTTGCCGTTTTCGTCGGGAGCATCAAAACGAACACCACAATTTTGGTATGTGCTCTTTCTATCTTGCTTTTTTGTGTAAAATGTGAATCCATTGATCTCATACCCTTAGTACTTAAGATATATACTTGAAGATCCCTTGGCTAAGGCATCCAGTTGATTACCCAACTTTATTCCAAGCAAGTGATGTCGCAACCTATTGACAAATTCCTCCTTATGTTTTTTATCCAACCAAGCCTGTGACCTACTCGGATATAGAGTTTACAGTGATTGCCTATGCTCGTCAATGTATGGCATCACACCCTCGGCTTGCTGGAGAATAGCAAACTATGCCTGTTTGAAAGAAATAGGGCCATCTACTGTAACCGATTTCTCCCCGATCGTTTCTTTGCCATATAGTCTTCCCTCGTGACGAGATTCTAAAACTCCGACCCTTTTGATGTCCAGATAATATGTGCAGAACTCAATGGCCTCCTCCATTGACCATCCTTCAACCATACCCCCTTCTAGCCTGAATATGTTCCTAACATACCTCCTAAAAACTTTCATCGATCTTTCGAAAGGGAACATCTGATGCAGGTACATTGGGCCAAAGGGCTCTAATTTGGTCAACAAGATGAATGAGCAGATGCAATGAGATATCAAAGTAAGTCGGCGAGAAATATATCTCAAGCCTAACAAGAGTTTCGCCTATGTCCCACTGTAGCTACTCTAGCGTGGACACATCAATGACCTTTTTTGAGATCGCATTGAAGAACGAGCAAAGCTTTATGATTGGGGCGCAAACCTTTGGGGAGGATACCACATAGGGCAACAGGGAGCAGCTGAGTCATAATGACATGACAGTCATGGGCCTTCATAGGGCCATAGTTGAACTTGAGTTCTCTCATGTTCACTAGCCTCTTTGGGTTCACACAGTAGCCTGTCGAGACTTTGAGTTCATTGAAGAAAGAAATAAGCGCATGCTTTTCTTCCTTTTTCAATGTCCATGACGCAACCGAAAGTTTGAACTGGCCATTCTCTAGCTCCATGAGATGCAGCTCCTTCTTGATTCCCATGTGTTGCATGTCCAGGCATGTGGCTAGTGAATCCTTCGATGTCCCCCCCGGTGTCCATCAAGGTGTTAAGAGTGTTAGCGCACACATTTTTAGTGATGTGCATAGGATCAAGATAGTGGTGTACACTCAGAAATAGCCAGTAAGGTAGTTTCCAAAAACTCGATTTTTCTTCCAAACGCTCCCATCAGATGCTGCTACTGCATTGTCCCCCTTCCCAAGGACAACCTCCAGTTTGTTGAGTCCTCGAAGTATCGTAGGCCCGTCTTGATATTTTGGAGCTAAGCATTTCTCAATAGTACCGTTGAAATGTTTTCTATTCATGCTGTAAGGGTGATTCTTAGGTAGGAACCTACGGTGTCCCATATAAACTATCTATAAGTTATTTGGCAGATTAACCGCATTAGTGTCGTCCAAGCACTCGGCACATCCAAGTATAGCCTTTTGTCTTCTCTCTGGACAACGAACCTCGACCTGACAGATCGGTGATTGTAGTGATAAGTACTCCCTTGATCATGACATGTTCCTTTTTGTACTCGTCCCAAACATCTGGCACACCCTTTTCAAATATCTCCACTAGTTCATCGATCACTGGTTTCAGAAACACATCGATGTCATTCCCAGGTTGTCTTGGCCCTTGGATCAGTAGTGGCATCTAGATATACGACCGCTTCATACAGACCCAAGGTGGCAGGTTGTATATACAGAGCGTCACTAGCCAGGTGTTATGATTGCTTCTAACCTGGTCGAAAGGATTCATCCCATCTATGCTCAGACCAAACCAAAGGTGCCTTACCTCTCCACCGATGTCCTTATAGAACATAGTATTGACAGTTCTCCAATCATGCCCATCGGTGGGTTGCCTCATCATTGTAACTTTCTTACGCTCTTCGCTATGCCAGCGCAACAGCTTGGCTAACTTTGCACATGCAAACAGCCTATGCACCCGGGAAGCTATAGGGAAATACCAAACGACCTTTATGGAACCTCCTCTGGTCTTGGTATCTTCATCTGACGACCCTTCCTTATACCATGGAGCTTCACACTTGGGGCATTTGTCCAAGTCTTTGTATTTTTCTCCACGGTACAATATGCAATCATTAGAACACGCGTGGATTTTTTCAACCTCGAGGCCGATGGAGCAGATCATTTGCTTGGCCAAGTATGTCTTTTCTGGTAACTCGTTTTTTTTCTGAGAGCATTTTCCTTATTATACCTAACATCTGATCGAAGCCTTTATCGCTCAATCCGTTTGTCGATTTGAACTCTAACAACATGATATCGGCTTCTAGTTTGCTCATTGGATAATTCCTATACAATGTTGTTTTACCATCTTGTCTTATTTTCTCTAGCTTTCTTAGCTATCTTTCACTAAGACATCTAGTCTCTACATTACGTAGCAGTTGAGAAATGCCATCGTTATCCTCGGTGTCGTCAGCTAACGTGTTCCTAACCACATTATTAACTGTGGCCATAGGTTCCGTGTTGACACCGGGTTCCTCGTCAGCATCGTGGATGGCTACGTCAGGCATATCCACATCATCGTTTTTCTGTAGAACATTCACACCAACCTCACCATGCATAGTCCATATCATATAATTTGGCATGACCCCCCTGGTAATCAAGTGCGATTGTATAGACTCAATTTAACGAAAGTTCCTTTGATTCTTGTAATGTTTGCATGGATAGAAGACATGGTTCCCATTCCCAGCATAGGCTTTGGCATAGGTGATAAACTGGTTGACGCCATGCATGTATTGCTTGTCCGTTCGGGATAGATGCATCCACTCTCGATCCATCTCTGTACAAAAAATACTGAGACAGTAATTACAAAGAATTAATAAGAAATCAAGCTTCATAAACAACAATTGTAGCTTAAAAGTACCATTTTTGGAAAACATTATTGTACACTAATTATTGGAAAATTAAAATTGGTAGCCCCGGCCTTGTAAATTAAAAATCATAATAAAAAACAATTATTGCACAATAATGAAGAACATCTATTCTACTCTACTTCTAAGAACTAATTATAGCATCACATACTAACACTGATGATCGTGACCACCATGGAATAATTAGCTAGGAATTTAAATGTGTTCATAGACACCAACCTTTTGGATGATGAATTCACCATAATTTGAGCCTTGCACAAATGTCCAATTGAAAAAGTGCTCTCTAGAATGAAGAAAGAACTAGAATGAGAGTCAAGCAATATAGCTATCAAAACAAAGCTAATTAAGCAATAAAATCAAAGGAGTGGATGTTTGTTACTAACCTTAAAGCAAAAAGATCAGGTCATTCTTCAAAATCCAAGCTCTAGCTTCATAGTGAAGAGCAGACGCAACAATAGAGGAAATGGCCCAAACGCGCGCCTCTATTCTCGGGACGGAAGAGAGGAGGAAGAAGAGGACAGTTGCAGCCTTTTTGTGCTGTAGGCTTATCACCGTCGGTTGTTAGCTAGAACCGACAATAATAGATCCAAATCACTATCGGCTCTTGGCTTAAACCGGTAGTGATGAGTGGCCGCTAAAACACTGCCGGTTCAAGGCATAAACTGGCAGTGATGTGGTCCTTCATTGCTGATTTTAGCCTAGCTCCAATCATTTTTTATTTTTAAGCTCATAACCGAAAGTGAAGATACATCACTGACGGTTGTCATAAATCCGACAGTGATGATGCCAAAAGTGATATTCAAATCTGACGTAGTGATAATGCTGCAAACTTTTTACAGTGCGGTTTGGATATACATGCTGTGTCCAGGAGGAACTGAAATGCCGCGCGGTGTTGGAATCGGCATGATATTATTATAGTCTTTTTTTACTGATATTTTTTAGTCTAGGTACGCTATTCGTTCTTCTTCCATACCCTGCGTAAGTGGCAAGTGGATAAATTTTTTTTTCAAAAGTAGCTGAAAGCATGTGAGATATTTTAAATTTTGTCCTAGAACAAAAACAACTTTTGGTTTAAAGCGGCTATTGTTTTCATCCCTTTTATTCTCGACTTAAGAAAAGGTTGGAAGCCCAACTAAAGAGGACCTTAATATGCTGCCCCTTTTTAGTAGTAGAGTTAGTTTAATTCCTGTGACTATAAGCCGCAAATCCAAGTTATGCATGCAGGTGCTGTGCATTCACAGGACAAGCGTGACAGAGTCAGCCGACCATTTTCCAGTCAACGTACATAGAGGTCGGCCTGAAATTCTGTGCAAAGTCTTTTTTCGCACCCGTCAAAGAAGGAGAAGAAAACTGCTGGCCAAGATACGGGGGAGAGAGAGAGAGAGGGCTGCGTGGCTGCGCCGGACCAAGTTTGATGCGTGCGTGCCCCGTAATTGTTGGCACAACACAAAGCTCCATGGAGCATGGAACGTGGACGATGCATGGGCACATTAGCGGAGCCAAGATGAGCATTTGGGGGGCTAATCAATAGAGATTTAAAACAAATGTCGAAGATTAACGGTAAAATCATGTTTTTTCTACCGTAAATGTAAAGGAAAATCACTCTCACAGGAGGGGCTGCTGCCCCCCTAGCCCCCGTGGATCCGCCACTGCATGGGCAGGTGGGTTTCATCGAAGCTGCCGCACGCTGCGCGACCACACAGCTGCATTTGCATCTACACCTACACTGATGAGTCACGCTGTCCGGCGCAAAGTGTAATGGAGCTCGACACCACCAACATGAACTCTGAGGCCCTCTTTTGGCGCAGCTCCTGGGGCTCCGGCTCCTCCTCACCAGACACTGTAGCTGTACTGTAGTAGGAGCTGTTTCGGAAATCGAGGCAGAAAATGAACTGAGAAGAGGAGCCGGAGAAGCCACGATTTCGAGCTTCTTGTTTTCTTCTACCCGTCGTCGATGCCACGATTCTTAACTTTTAGAGTGCCAAACAAACGAAATGGGTTCAAATATTTGACTGCGACATTTCTAGAAACTCAAAAGAGAGATTCTCTAGCGTGTATAACTGTGCTTTCCAGTTTTGCACGCCTATGTGCTGCCTAGCTCTTACTACTGCACTGTACCTTTCAGTCTCGCCGTACACGGTCAGTTTGAGCTGCTGCTACCGATGCTGCTGCAGAATTGGCAGTCAATCAGATGGCAATTTCTGTGGAAAGCGAGAGAGATCGTCGATCCACACAGTTGGACACGAGGAGATGGATCCAAGATTTGGCTGACTGCTCTCTGCTAGCTGGTTCAGAAAATGAGAGGTGAGTGAGCCCTCCTGCTCCCCTGCCACACACCGTTAGATGCGTACCTACCCTGCTAGTATCTCTATGGCCTGACTGATGACTAGTAGACGTGGTAGCATGGGCTGACTTTCCTCTTTCAGTTCCATCGGAAATCTTCTTTGTCACAGTGGTGTACCTAGTAATTTACTATACCTAAATGGTTTCAGCAAGCCGGTGAACCCATAAAAAAACTTGTCTTCATTGGCTTCTCCTGCCTCCTAATTCATTTGACGTGAAGCTGATGCCGTTTCACAACAATGCTCCACAGTGATGCACACTACACTGCAGTAAACAGAGCAGAGATAAGCTGAAGCTACGGAGAGCTGCGCCAGAGAGTCTAACTCTTACCAAAAAAAAAATGTAAACATTCAAATCCTAGAATGAAGAACTTGTAATCAGATGATCCTATGACATTGAAATGATGAGGGTTCTATTTTTTTTAGAATGATGATGCTAGTTGCATTGATAATCCAAAGGATTAGCATGCTATTGTATAGGATCTGGATTCCATGAATGAACCTTGTCAACATCAATGCTACGAGCAATTATTTTGTATCTATTTGATCGGACATGTTTTCCACTCTTTTACATGGTCCAGTATATTCCCTTTGACATATGTTACACCTAGATATATAGCAAATTGATGTACCAAAGACGTCAATTTAGAACGGAGGGAGTATCTTTTAAATGATCGATTCGTGCCGAGATACCGTTGGAAGGTAAGTTGCGTTGAATAAAAGTGTACTCAGCTCTACAAAATGAAATTAAACTTTAGCGATGTATCGAGATCATATACACACTTTGACTTTCTTGGGGGTGTATTTCAATTTTGTTATGAAAAATATGCAATTTTTTTACTACATGATACAATCACCATTCTAGGATTCAATTCTATTATTAGTCCAAAAAAGATGATCTTACCTAGAATTGCGATCCTCACAAAACCAACCTGCGCTTGGACATGATTTCCTCAGTAGTTTAAGGTGGGGCACATTAGTAGAAGAGAGGAGAGCGCGTTTTGTTTGTGGCAGGGGCGGCACATGCTAGCACTAGCAAGTGCGGGGCGTCGTTCGTTCGGCTGGTAAACGAAACCGCATCGCATCGGGTACGGCGGGATGCCGTGGGAAACGGAACCGAACCGAACCGAGCGGGAGATGGACGACGACGACGGGTCCGGTCAAGGGCGCGTGCGTGTGCTCCGGCCCAGCGGACGACGGACGCGGAGACGACGGGACGACGTCGACGTGCGCAGTCCTTCCCTTCCGTTTTCTAGTAGTATTACTCCGTATTCATTATTATCAACAGAGAGTACGAGCATGTACTTTTTTTTTGGAACAGAGACATGTGCTTTTGATTGATATAACCATATTCTGACATCGTGTTGCTATTACCAGCTCCGTTCCATAAAAAATACAATTCAATGCAAAACCAAACTATCTTAAACTTGATGAAATTTATAGAAAAATAATATCACATTTTTTTGATAAGTTATATGTCTCCAAATTGGTGCACTATAAGAATCTAACGATACTTATTTATGCTGCATTTGGTAGGGATCCTGATTCTCATATAAACTTTCGAATATGAATTCTCTTAGGAAACATTCGGATGATGAATCATAATAATTTTATAAAACTATGGGAGTATGGCCCCCAGTATCTACAAGACAAGACATGGGCCGCACAATCAGAGGTGGCCCAGCCCACAAGATCAAGGCGTGCACGGCGCTGCTTGGCGTGCACCGCAAGCTATTATATAATACTCCCTCCGTTCATTAATATAAGCCATATAGTTTTTAGCACCAATATTAACGCACAGTTTGAGGAAGGATGTGAGACCGAGGAAAAAAAGGAAAATCAGTCCATCTTCTCTCTCCCAATCAGATTGCTTCCTAAATCTAAAGGATTAGTTGGGGCATGTGCTATGTACGGTGGGAAGGTTTCTAAACTAATCGGCGTGGGAGCTGATACGTATCTATATTTTGGAATTTTCTTTAGAAATCTATATGGCTTATATTAAGGAACGGAGGGAGTACCAAATATGATACTTTCTTTGTAACCCTACCCATCCAAAGTATATAAAGAGAGGCAGAGGTCCCCTAGTGGACAGATCGATACATCTCATATTCAATACAATACACCAAAGACATATGACGTAGGGTATTACGTCGATCAGATGGCCCGAACCTATTTAAATCGCTGTCTCTGCGCCATGTGTCACCATCCAGTTCATGATCACGCGCACCTCCACCGATAAATCTACCATTATCGTTAGAAACCGATTCGTTGTTAGGTTGGATATTGATTCCCAAATAAGTGTTTTATAAAAAAAATCATATAAAAATATGCGTAAAAAAATTTAATTCTTTTTTGGACGAAGAACAACTTAAATACGATCTATTCTAACTTTTATACTAAAAATGATTTACTAAAAGAACGTTTGTTAGCATACCGAGAGGCAAGAAACGGATCTAGTGAAACCACCTCTCCACTGTTTTGTACTTCTACGTACAAATAGAGAAACGATTCTCCTTATCAATTACTACCCGTTAAACTGTTTAGCAGTGATTTTATAGTTTCTCTTGAGAAACATAAACGCTTCTGTTTGCCAAGCGGGGCCTTAATTAGCATGATAAAATATCAATACCTTTTTTTTACAGGAGTGGACAATTAGTTTAAACCGAATGTTTAGTTTAGTTTATATTCGGTTTCTTAAAACTCCGGCTTTCCACGGTTCAAATACCGCCTTCACTGTCGGATTTTGAACCGACATTGGCGTATCAGTAGTGATGCCTCTTCGCTATCAGTGCCGGCACTTCTCCCGGCAGTAATAAGCTTTAAAAAAACAAAAAAAGTACAGCAAGCAAGCTCACTGCCTACCGCCGCCACCGCCATGCTTGCTAGCTACCGCCACCACCGCCATGCTCGCTGGCTCCCCCCACCGCCGCTCCATCAAGTAGTTCATACAAGAAACAACTCATACATCACAGACAAAGGAGGATGGATTCAACACAACATAAATCAACTCATCCACAAATCGAATCGATTCATACATCACACAGAAGGGTTCAACACATCACAAATCAACTTATACACAAATTGATTCATACAACATAGAGTGAGGGGAGGGGAGAGAGTGGAGATTCTGCAGGGAAGGGTGAGCTTGGTCTCACGCCGGAGGCTGCCCCTCGCGACTCAAACGCAAGATCTGAGGCCGCGCCCCCATTCGTCGCCCCCAAGACAGATCTGAGGAGAAAGAGTGTGAGAGAGGAGAAAGAGCACCGGAAAAGGAAAAATTGCCGGGGAAGAGAAAGAGTACCGTGAGCCACCGGCGCTTCTCGCCCTCCCGTCGCTGAGGTGGATCCACACGAGCCGCTCGCGCTTGCGCCGGTCGCCCAAGCCGCGCTCGCGCCATGTCGCCAGAGAACAGAGCCATAAATAAAATCGCAGCGTGCAGCAAGATGCATAGCAGCATGGAGATGGCAAAGGAACACATGACAGTGAGCCCGAAAGGAGCGAGAAGAAGAGGATCGAAAATCTGGAAGGTACGTGGTAGTTACCTCGATCCCATCTTTCCTTCTCAGACTCGCTACATCTTCGTCGTCGTTCTTCTTGCAGTGGAGGCCGATTCCACTCACGCCGGTCACCGGGAGGAAGAAGCTCTTCACCGGGTGGATCCGCTCGCTAGCGCCAGGAGGAAGAAGCCGCGCCGGGATCCCGACCGCTCGTCGGCGCCCACAGCGGCCTCGCGCTCGTGGTGGCCTCATGCCTTCGCCGCACCGGCGTCCCGACCGCTCGTCGGCGGCCGCAGCGAGGTGGATTTGGAGAGGAGATTTGGGGAAATCTGGAGGAGGAGGTAGGAGCGGAGAAATATCTTCAGGAGAGAGAGGAGAGAGAGCGGGGAGAGATAAAGAAAGGTGTGCACGGACAAGTTAACCAGGATGAATAAAAATTTCGGGTCTGGAGCCTATGGATCACTGCCGGTCTGTGAAATGCAACCGACAATGATAGACATCAATGCCGGCTTTTATTAGCAACCAGTAGTGATAATATCTATCACTGTTGGTTTGTTAGAAAATCCAGCAGTAATAGCCTTTTTTTTAGGAACCAGCAGTGATGCATCTATCAGTATTGGTTTTAAAATTCTGGTAGTGATAGGATCGACAGTGATAGCTTATTATGTATTCTGTAGTAGTGTTGAAAACCGATAGTCAATCTAAAAAAAAGTGTTGGTTTTGTACTTTGCTTTTTTAAAAAAACCGAACCGATCGAAGTTCACGAGGCGTCGGAGAAGTGGACGAGGTGACCTCTATCCTTGCTTGTGCTTATGCTGCTCGCCACCTGCCTTGCTCACGCCACGCCGGGGCACTCCCTAGCTTGTGTTGCACCTCGCATCGAGCAGCTCTAGTGCTTCGTGCTCCTATATGCGTCGCACGTCGGCCAGCCACCCCATCGCGTCGCTGCTGCTTGCGGGTTAGGATTTGGAATGCATGTATAAGGGCATCCGTAATGACCGACTCATAAACATTTTTTTATGCTTTAATATAAGAGAGAGAAAATATAGCTTTTGATTAAGAGCTAGGCCCATACACACATTACATGAACATGTGATAGTGTCATGTGGGGCTATCTATGTTATGAACTATATGATCAAAGTTAACATTATTAAAGAATTTGACTTAGAGCTAGTAATAATTAGGTTATACCATTGTAGCTGTCATATTGTGCTGGTAGAACGTGTGAGACAGGGAGTGGGAGTTGGACAGCCGACAAGATTGAATGCGGGCTATTGGGCCATTGTGGGCCGCTCTTCGTGCCTGGTCTCGGAGATGTTTTTTAGCTACTTTTCAAACTATTATGTTTCTTGTATATATAGAGAACTTATCAAACTATATAACTTATACTATCAAATACTTTCATTATGCCAGCGTGGGAATCGGTATTGTAGCTAACTTATATTCAAAAGATTGTTTATAGCATGTAGGAGCAAATAGGTTGGATGAATGTGGAAAAACGAGGAAAAGAAAGAAATATGGAAAGGTAATCAATTATTATGGGATTTGTCCACAAGGGCACACGACTATCCGATTTCATAGAACTAATCTTTTGACAACCAATGTAAGGTTTCTTACACCCTGCTTTAATTTGATCCATGTATTTTTTTTAGTTGGGTGGTTGGTAGGCAATAGTTTAGGTGTTACCTAAGGATGTTGAACAAGCACCTGATTGTTAGTTGTGTGGGATCTACACAGACTCTGAATGGTATGTTTGGTTGGCGAGGTGAGGTAGGATGGACCCATTCCATCCCAACTTCTATAGTGTTTGGTTAATGGACACATAGAGCCATCTCCAACTGAGAATATTTCTACTAGATGTCAGATGTGGTGGCTCCAAAAAGACGGTCAGATGTGGTGGCTCCGTCTTCCTCTCGTGCATGCACGCTCAGCTACGGTGGGTGGAGAGCCGATGTGGTTGGGGGTGGGTGGATCTAGCACTGTTAGGGACGAAGCCAGCACGGCCAGGGCAAGCGGAGGCTAGAGCAATGGCGGGGCTGCGCGGCTGGTCATAGTGTCGATGGGCAACGGCCCGACCCAGCAAGGAGGCGCGGTGGCGGTGGAGGCCAGGAGATCCGCGGGAGCCACGGGAGGAGGAGGCGTGTGGAGGCAGCGAGCTCTGCAGGAGCCATGGGTGGAGGCGACAAGCTCCGCTGATGGAGTTGCGCGAGCATAGGACGGAGGCGTAGTTGGAGGTGGCCGGGGAAGCATTGATATGGGCGGAAGGGGAGGAGGTGCGGGAGGAGCGGCGCAGAGACAAAGAGGGGTGTGCAGAGATGGAGTCGGGTGGAGAGGAAGATGGGATGTTTGAATGTTAGGTGGGCCCTACGGAAGGTGGCTAACGAATTTGTCGTCATATTTATCACCGTCTATCCAACGAAACAAGTAAAATCTGGAGTGGAATCATCCCATCCTCCATCTGGATTTAAAGAAAGAGACACATGGAGTATAAATATTAACAATGAGATGCTCCCTCCATGACCAAATAAATTAATTCCTAGAATCTATATAAGTCAAACTATCTTAAGTTTACCTAACTTTATAGAAAAGAGTAGCATCTATGATATAAAATGAGCACATTATGAAAAATATATTTTATGGTATATCTAATGATATTAATTTGATGTCATAAATCTTGATGAGTTTTTCTAGAATTTCGATCAAACTTTAAAAATTTTGACTCAAGACAACTTTAGGAATTTATTTATGCATGATAGAGGGAGTACTATATATGCTTTCTCGAAGCGCACATGCATCATTATATTTTCCGATGTTTCCTACATTTCAGTTGACTGTGAAGATTTTAGGCAACGACAGCCAGCCCACGCCCCCATCGGAGTTGAAGAAGGAGATGGTGACAGCGACGACGGTGGCTCCCTCTCCGGCCTCTCCCCCTCTTTCTTGTCCACATCTGGCGGATATAGAAGGGGTTTTGGGGGAGGCAGGCCGACGTGGGGATGGGGGCGGGCGGCTTTGGGTCCTAGCGGCGGTGGAGATGGCCATGCCAAGTCAGGGCAGGTGTGTCGCGATCATTCTTGCCTGAGTTGGAGAAGAAAGCGGCGACAGGAGGGGGAGAGGGAAGCTGCCATGGGCATGGTAGGGTATGGCCGGATCTCTGGCGAGACCCTATGGCGGCATGATGGGGTGGTGGGCATCGGCGGGGACAAGTTCTGCAGTGACGAGAGCAGGAGCTGCTGGAGGAAGAAGATGAATAGGACGCTAATCTGGACTGTCCGTTTCCCGATCCAAGGGCTGACATCTATCAGTAGTCCTGGGCAAATTTAACTGAGAACCGAAAACAGAACCGAAATAACCGGAATCGATTCGGAACCGAAAAATTCAGTTCCAAATATTGAGGAATCGAAATAACCGAAGAAAATTCGGTTCCTACTCTTGGGTAGTCGAATTAATCGAAGAACCCAATTACATGGATTATAATTCACTTACTTGTATATTGTAAGATTATGTTTGGTTTATGTGTGGTGTTTTATATTTGACCTGCTATATATATGTGTGTTACTATATAGCTATTGTTTTCTTATAAATTATTATTATTAAAACTTAATATAGTGTTGCATAAATCTGGCTTAGAACACTTATATTTATTATTGTCTTGAGGTCTTCTGAAAAAGTTCGGTCAGAATCGGAACCGAACCGAAAACCGAAATAGTCGGTTCCGAAATTTTTTGAGAATCGATCGGTTTCTATTTTCTAAGAACCAAATTTCTTCAAAAACCGAGAAACCAAACCTAGAACCGAATGCCCAGGCTTATCCATCGCCCGAAAGAAATCAAAATTTCAAGCGCCTGGAATGTAGCAACGCCCATATTTTCTGGTCAACTTATTACGTGGCCACGTGGGGTTCGATGCTGAATTTTTGTGGAAGGTAGTCGACGGCGGGCAGAAATTAGTTTTGTTGTATTCCAAATGAGGAAAAACAGGCGTGGGTTACTCCGAGCATGGGCCGAGCCGCCGAGCAGGCAGGTTTATGCGAAGCAGACGCAGCTGGGCTGATGCGCCTGACGATGGCAATGCCAGGGTCCAATCTCGTTCCTGGTCGACAATCAGTCCTCCTACAGCATCCAGATTTGAGAAAATGGGGCATCGTGTCATTAGCAGGTTTGTTGGGTGGGTGCCGCGTGCTCGGTGCTCCGACTCGGTGACTTCCTCAACGGGAAGAGGAAACTATTTTTTTTGCTTTTTCAATTAAATGAATGAATACAAAGTACAGAGAAAAGAATTACAAGGCAGCTAGGCCCAAATTAAACGAAAAGTACATCATATAAAGCTATCTCTCCAAAGATTGAGTTGAAGTTTTCTTGCTGACTTGGCTTTTGTACAAACAAGGCCAAGTTCTTCCTTGAAAAGGCTTTTCCAATTCCTGATGCTGAATTGTGCATTATCAAATAGCACACTGTTTCTTGTTAGCCAAATCACCCAGCAAGCAGTGATGAAAATTTCTCTAAAAATACTGTTTCCAAAGCTTGTTCTGGCTTCAATGATCATATCTAGAGGTTGTAGGGATAAGTTCCAAGCAATTGGGATTGTATTCCAGCAAGGTTGACTGAAGAAAGCACACTCAAAGAAGAGGTGAAAGCTTGTTTCTTCCTGGCTTGCATTACACAGTACACAGTTATAGTCTTCAAGCTCCATATTTTTTCTGCGTAGTAGATTCTTGGTGTTCAGTTTGTCCCTGAGTAGAAGCCAGAAGAAAAATTTGTGATTACCCAGGTTACTGGACTTCCACATCCATGAGAAGAGAGGAGAAGCCTGTGTGTGTCCAATTAGTTTGTTGTATGCCTTGCTACTGCTGAATTTTGGTGAACTCCACGTATAGCACCAAATATCATTTTGCTCATCTTCATTCAGAGTTAGTTGTAGCAGGTTTTCCACCTCATCTAATTGGTTGGCAGCTTGCTGTGAGAGTGGCAATGAGAACAACCTATTGACATCTTGATCAATAAAATATCTTACTGTGCATTTCTGTTTCTTAGAAAAGGAATATAGTTGGGGCCATCTCTCCATCAGGGCTTGATCTTGCTGTGCCCATCTATCTGACCACAAGAGGACAGTATCTCCTTTATTTACCTTGCAGCTAGCCAAATTTTGAAATTTGTCAAAAAGATTCAAGATTTCTTTCCACCAGAAAGATCCAGTAGGACTTCTTGCATGTGGTGGAGTCTGATTATTTGCATACAACTTGGTCCAAGTCAAGTTCACCCATGGTATGTCATGCTTGTTATAGAATTTATCTAGAAATTTCATCAATAAAGCATTATTTTGACTCTTGATGTCAACAATACCCAAATCCCCTTGATCTTTGGGTTTGCAAGCTGTCTCCCAAGCAGCTAAACAGGTACCTCTTCTGTTTATGTCACCCTTGCTCCAAAGGCAATGTTTTCTGTAAACATCAATTTGTTTGATCACATGTGGAGGAAATTTAAGATTGCACACATAGAATGTAGGTAGGGCAGAGAAGACTGAGTTAACAAGGATGAGTCTGCCATTATAGGACAAGAGATTACTTATTCTATATAGCCTTCTTTCTATTTTAGTCAATAGAGGAGAGAATTCCGGTAAGGAAGGCTTTGTTGTACCAAGGGGGAGCCCCAGATAAGTGAAAGGCATGCTACCAATATTGCAGCCAAAAGTTCTTGTTAAGTGGGTGGCTCTAGCATCATTTAGCCTGTTCGTTGGTTGGTTTCAGCCAGGGCTTATTAGCCAGTCAACAGTGTTTTTCTCTCATAACAAACCAGCACCAGCCGGGCTTATCAGTCCAGAAATCAACCAGCGAACATGCCGATTGATGTTTATTGGGACTGGGAAGGATTTTTCAAAGTTTACATGCAATCCAGTTGAGTCTGAAAAGGATCTCAAAAGGTATTTTAGGTTGAAAAGTACTCTTGCATCACCTGGTAGAACAAGAAGAGTGTCGTCAGCGTATTCAAGAATTGGAAAATTTCCACCAAAATCATCACTGAGTGGATGCTTAAGAACTCCAGCTTCACTCATAACTACCTGTCTTAGCAGGCAGTTTCACTCGTAACTACTCCCTCCGTTCATTCAAGAATACAACTATAGATTAAGTGCCAGTAAAAATAATCCTTGTTTGACCAAGTTTATGTTCAATTGTATTCACATTTATAGCTTTAAAATAATTTATTATAAAAAATACATTTCGTAACTAATCTAATAATATTTATTTAATATCATAAATATTGACATTTTTCACCAATGATTAATTCAAATCAAGATACTAAAATATGACACTAGAATTGCTTTCTTTGACGGAGTGAGTACATTTTACAGATACGCTCGTCGGACAAGAGTATACTAAGTCCTATCTCTAGGGTGCATCATTTGAGCTAGTCTGGATCTATGGCTCACTGTTTCTCTGTGCTCACTCAGTTTCAGACTTTAAGTTTTTCCTTTGTTTAGGCTGCGTTTAGTTCCTAAAAAGTTTCCTAAAAAGTGCTATAGTAGCCATCACATCGAATCTTGCGATACGTGCATATTAAATGTAGACGAAAAAAATTAATTGCATAGTTTGGTTGGAAATCACGAGACGAACGTTTTGAGCCTAATTAGTCCATGATTGAACACTAATTGCCAAATAAAAACGAGAGTGCTACAGTAGCCAAATTCCCAAATTTCACGAACTAAACACAGCCTTATCTGTTCTCGCCCCTTCATTTTCTTCTCTGTTTGTTGGGTACGGTTCATGAGCATCGGTGCTTTGCAGACTGCAAAGGCCTACTGTATCTCAGCTCATCTCGAGATAAAACTTCGTTCATCAGCATCAGGCTTGGGAACCGGAAGTCCTGCAAGCAATGACTGAATGACTGAAATATCAATCAGGACCATTCAAAAAAAAAAAAAAAGATAATCAGGGAACGGCTTCACCTGACCTGAGCAACCCGCCAACTTTGCTCCTCAGTTTTGGGCAGTTTCATGCAGCACCTTCCTGCCCGTTCATGAGCTGTTGTGATTTGTTACCAAACATCTTTTTTTTTTTTTTTTAACCTTTCTAACATCTTATCTGGCATAACTCTATCAATAATTTCATGAGCTGTTATGATTTGTTACCTAACATATTTTTTCAAAACAGCTTTATGGTTGAAACTCTTTTTTTTTTCGCTCTCACAAGAGGATAAGATGGAAGAGAGCTAGAAAAAATAGCTTATCTCAACTTCGTCTAACAAGTGAGCCCCGACGTACACAAAAAGACTAGCTTTGCCTCCACTAGGAGAGAGAGAGAGAGCGCGTGCGCGCAGGGGAGGAAGCGCACGTGAGCCGGCCTACTTGGGCACAATCGTAGGAGCGTGGTCTGCTGGGTGCAGCTGCTGTGGCAAGGCTCGGGCAGGGCTCGTTGGGGGCGTGACCGCCAGGGCAGGGCTCGCGGGGGTGCGGCCGCTAGGGCAGGGCCCGCCGGGGCATGGTCGCTGGGGGCGCAGCCGCCGAGAGCCATGCGCGGACGAGTAGAGGAAGAACATAGACATGCCACATCGGAAGTAGACGAGCAGAGCAAATAAATAACCCGTGAGAAGTAGGAGAAAAAATAGAAGAAAAGTAAAGCAAATGGCATTGTAGTCATTTCTTTCCTTTGGTCCATCGTGTGAAGCTGTTTTACTAAATGGAGTCACAGAAACAGCTCAACTTTAGCAAGAAAGCTGCTTGTGAAACTAAAATACGAAAAAACAGCTTCACTCGTAAAGCTAGGCTATGCCAAACGGAGCCTTAGTTTTTTTTTGAAAGGAAAGGAATTTTCATTCCATTACTAGACCATAATGCTAGTTTGAAATCAACTCTATTACCGAGGCGCCAAACTAATTTATGGGCAACTCTATTACAATCACGTGGAAAATATCTAACTTGGAAAATGAAAAAACTCTCCGCTATCAACTCCTTGAGATCATGGACAAATCCACCCACCAATGCTAGTTTGAAATCATCGCCCTGCAACGTCCACACCACCTGCTATGCATCAGTCTCCAGGATGATGTTGTGGATGCCCAAAGCTATCGTCGCCTTCAGCCCATCTATGCCAGCAATCAGCTCCATACGCAGAGGGTTACTCACGAACGGAATCTGCCCTGACCCTGACTGAATCACATCTCCGCTCACATTCGCGGATTACATATCCCCAGCCTCCATTTTTGTCAGGTCCCTGAAAGCCCCATCCACATTCAGTTTCAGCGTACCATTTGAAGGTCTTTCCCATCTCCTAGTCCGGCGGCTGGTGCTTGTTTCTTCTGCATGAAGGTTCCTGATCTCGATGGCCTGCCACCAGCATAACCTCGCTAGGCTATCTGCCGATCTCCCCATCTCTTCTTCTCTGACTAAATTGTGTTCATGCCACAAATTATTCAGTAGAAGCAACGCTCGTAACTGAGACTCATCCATTGCCAGCAGCGATCCCACCATCTCCTTCGCATTGCAGCAGTCCGCTAGCTTTCCCCGTAAATCCTCAAGCCCTACACTTCTCCACAGCACCTTCACTTGCTTGCACTTGAAAAACAAATGCCCACCTCTTCTCCCGCTCTATTACACATAACACACCGGTCATCAACCCTTACGCCCCGGTGGGTAAGATTAGAGCGCAACGCCAGAGAGTTGTAAGCAATTAGCCACAAGAAATGTTTTAGCCTACTCGGTCCTACCATGTTCCAAATCAGCGACCACATGTTTTCTGCCTCACCCCCAACTCTTGAGCTGGACGCACCTGAATTATTTCTGCTAGTGCGGTTTTGGTCATCACAGAAAACTCTATGTGCCAACTTCACTGAGGAAAGGCCTTTTGGATCATAGGCCAAGCTATAGCTTTGGATCATAGGCCAAGCTATAGCATCATCTATCTCCAAAAGCACACGATAGCAAGAATTTTCGGCACGTCTTTCGGCCAGAAAATGTACTGTACCAGTTCTTTGTCCCAATTTTCAGTCAATGTATCAATAAGATCATCGACTCTAGACAGAATGTTTCCCCTCCTTGGTGTTATTGGTCTACTAGTGATTCCACACGATAACCATGGATCCTCCCAGATACTAATTCTCTCACCATTCCCCACACGCCAGATTCTGCCCTTCTTCAGTAAGTCTAGACCCTTCAGGTTTTAGAAAAGGGAATATATTAATATCCCAGCTTCTGCATCGACTAATGCATATGGCTGTTCATTATTACAAGCGAGCAAAACTTTTGCTTTCAGGTTACTCCTCCAAGTGTAAGACATGCCTTCTCTACGTTTTGTTTTCAACAGATCACCATCTCTATAATGTTTCGCCTTTAAAACTTTTGCACAAAGAGAGTTTGGACTCTGAATCAACCTCCAGCTCTGCTACTTCTGCAACGGAGCAGTACGTCACCATTGGTGGCTCGAACTTAAATCAAACAAATCATTGCGTCTCTTGATTGATTTGCCTCACATTTGATATTATTTCATACATTATTTGTGCTTCCGCTCGTGGCTACTCAGGTGTTGTGGTACGTTTTGTGCTTGTAGGGAGTGTGAACTTATTTATACATCAAGAAACAGGCCACACATCAAGCTACTACGACGTATAAGAGGAAGGCTCAAAACACACTTTGGCGTGTGCTCTCTACTCAAAGCCGACCAAGCCAGCATTGGGACTCGACCAAGCCGTGGTTGGGCACTATGCCTAGTACGATAGGCAGGGCCGGCCAGGCTGGCATCAGGGGCCGGCTAGGCCAGGTTTGCTAGTGCTTTGCTGTTTTAAGTGTTAACATTTTGTGAAAAAGTTTTGTGTAGAGACTATTCACCCCCCCCCCCCCCCCCCCCTCTAGGTATTGAACTGGCCCTTTCATAACTAGAGTCAACAAAGCAACTTAGATCATCCACAAATGTCATCGAGAAATGTCAGAACAACAAGTAATCGGGATTGGAAGAGTTTAGGTTTAGAGGAATAAAAAATAAAATTTGTATTTTTAATGATTGGATACCTCAATTCGTCGTGTGTACCTCTCATATGTACATAGAGAGGGTTGGTCTTATCCTAATAGAAAACGAATCCATGTTGAAATCAACATGCTTCCTAGTTTTCAATTCGGACCGGGCAAAACTGGCTTAGCTGGGTTCCATACCCGGCCTAGCATGTGCGAGGTGGGTTGATAGTCATTTTGGACAGCGAGCAGCGAACTGTTCAGGCTGGGTTTGGATTCTCATGTGCAAGCTTGCACGTGCCATGGAAACACGCCGATGGTCGGCGGTGTTGCGAAATCTAGCCTAACCGACTTTAAAATTGGACCTAACTAGTTTCTGCAGAAGACACCACCAAGCCCACAAATGCCTATGGAGAAGACCCATGGGGAGCTGCACCTGAGGTTGATCTACAATCAGCAAGGCCACTTAGATCATCCACGAATCTCATCAAGGGATGCGTAGAACATCAAGTAATCGAGATTGGAAGGGCTAGGGTTTAGAGAAATAAAAATAGTGAATTTGTTTTTTTTGAATGATTGGATACCTCAGTCGGTTGTGGACCACTTATATATACAGAGGGTGTTCATCTTATCGCACTAGAAACTAGTTCATGTTGAAATCAACATGATTCTTAGTTTCCCATTCGGATAGGACAAAATCGAGCTAGTTGGATTTCAAATCCAGCCTAGCTAGGTTGGTGTTTTTTCAACCGAGCAATAGTAAACCTGGCCTAGCTGGTATCAGAACCTGTCCTAGCTGGTTTTGCTGCATGCCACCCAAAATGACTATCAACCTTTGTCAATGAAGGAACTTCCATATCTCCAATTTATGGGGATTTAACCCGGAGGAACTTTCAAAAATCTGGTGTCCATAGACCTTGTTGATTATTCCAAATGATTGATATTTCACTAACTCGAATCACTTTTACATGCTTTTTCACAAAATCAAAAGGTTGTTATCTCAAGTATTATGCAGTTTTTCAATACTCCATTTTTTTAAAAACACAACCTATTTTTTTTTTGCAAATAACTCAAAAACTAGAAATTCCCTATCATTGGAGTTATAAATTTGTTTATCATTTTACAATCCTTTTCATGTGAGGCCTATTTTCGCAAGTTTGTTTATCATTGTGCAATCCTTTTCACATGAACTCATCCATCATATGTGTCACTGCATTCATCCATGACATCCATTCATCGCATGAGCACTTTACATTCATGCACCAAATTTAGCATGGTAAGAATCCCACGAAAAGGAGCTACTAAGAATCCCTTGAAAATGAGCTACTAAGAATTCCACAAAAAGAGCTAAGTCCTCGAAGACTTCGTGTTTCTACACAATACGTGCAACTGAAGCAAAATGTGAAAAGAAAGAGCTCTGTGACTTCACATTGCCAAAAATACGTGCAACAAAAGCAAAACGCAAAAAGAAAGAGCTCAGTGACTTCGTGTTGCCAAAAATATGTGTAACACAAGAAAAATACAAAAAAAGAGCACAATGACTTGATGCTGCCAAAAATATGTGCAATAGAAGCAAAATGCAAAAACAAAAGCTCAGTGACTTTGTGTTGCTAAAAATGCGAGCAACCAAAGCAAAATGAAAAAAACTAAGAGCTAACATGCTCATTTTTTCTTATAAGATTTGCAAACTATGGTTTAATTTTGAAATCTAACACCTATTCAAAAGCTTTCTAATTTTCATCGGAAAATCAAAGCCAAAAGTATCTTTATAATCTTAAAAGTGCACATCGGCTTGCAAAGGTCTGCATTAAAGCGCATCCAAGAGATCTAACTTCCACTTGGCTTAACTAATCATCACTCAATAGCATCTCCATCACGTCTTATGAACACAAGAAAAAAGTGGCTTTGCCTACGCCAACATTTAGAGGAGAGGCTTCACCATCTACTTCATTGTGTAAGGAAAATGGACCCTTGGCCCATTTACTTTGGATTTTGGTGTTTGATGACTAACACAACCAAATTGGACTAATGAATTTGCAAGTGTTTGTTTTGTAGTTCAATAGGGTGCAAGACGTAACTTGGACGAAGGCGACGTGATGATCCGATGATCAACACCTCAAGCAAGACCTTAGGAGCACAAGAGAAGACCCAAGAGATCAAGCAAAGTCCAAGTATGAAGATTGGAACCAAGCCGTATGCAAGATCGCGAAGAAATAAGCTCATTGTGGTGACCGGATGCTGGACTGGACGCTGGACAAGCGACCAGACGCTGTGACCGGATGCTGGGCAAGTGGCTCGACAGACAGACGATCGGACGCTGGACCGGACGCTGGCGGCAACCGACCGGACGCAGGACAGCAGCGTCCGATCAAGTACAGTAAGGTTCCAGAGCAGCAAATCTGCGATCGGATGCGTCCGGTGGCAGGCGACCGGACGCTGGCCAGCGTCCGATCAGCACATTGCCGGCTCAACGGTCGGGACGACCGGACGCGTTCGGTCAGGATGATTCAGCGTCCGGTCAGTAGCAGAATTGCGGGAGTTCGACCCCAACGGCTACTTACTCAGTGGGGCTTATAAATACAACCCCCAACCGGCCATTTGAGAGGTGTGGAGCTGAGGAAACATACCAAGGGTGTTGATACACTATTTTAGTGATCTCCACTTGCATAGTGCTTAGTGATTCATCAGGTGATTAGCGTAGGTGCTTTGCGAAGTGCTTAGGTTGATTAGACCACCGCTTATGTGCTTGCTCTAGGTTTAGGCCTAGTGTTTAGTGAGGTTTGCATACCTCTTACCACTCAGTGCCTGCGAGCACCATTGTTGTACATCGGAGGGGCTTAAAGTCTTGTGAGATCACACTAGCCGCATTTGTGGTGTGGCCGCCACCGTGTACCGGAGGGAACAAGGCCCGCGGCATTTTGGCCGGAAGCTTGATAGTGAAGACGGCGGGGAGCATCCGGGAGAGGCTTGCCGGAAGGCACGTCGGAGACCCACTTGTGCGTGGGGAAGGCCCGAGGCTATCCACGGAGTTACCCGATTGGGAGCTTGGCCCTTGCGAGGGATTCCTTGCGAGGGGCTCCAACGAGGACTAGGGGGAAGCTTGCGCGCTTCTCGATACCTCGGTAAAAATATCAGAGTCATCGATGGGAGTTTGCATATCTCTACCTTGCTCTTTAGCTTCCGCATTTACATTGATTACATTACTTGTTTTGCGGTAGAGATAGCAACTCACTAGCAAAACTGTAGTTGCACATTTAGATAGTTTATCTATTGCATAGGTTTTGCTAGAGTTAGAAAAAGAGGCCATAGTTTGGAGCTAGATTTTTAAGTTGCCTAATTCACCCCCCCTCTTAGGCGTCACGGTCCCTTCAATTGGTATCAGAGCCGGTTGGCTCATTTTGGACCTTTGGCTTAACCGCCGTTGAGCCAACGCTATTTAGAGTGGTTGGGATGGATACCGCTAGGCCTTCGCAATTTGATGGCACTAACTTCCCATACTATAAAGCTAGAATGGCTTGCCACCTTGAGGTGGTTGATTTGGGTGTATGGAGAGTCACTCGTGACGGGATGAAGCCCATCAAAAATCCCAAAAAACCCACAAAGAGGGATGAAAAAGAAATGCACTTCAATGCTGGAGCTAAAAATTGCTTGTTTGAATCACTTAGTATGGATGTTTTTAACCAAGTATTCATTTTAAATACGACACATGAAATTTGGTTAAAACTCCAAGGGCTCCATGACGGCACAAGTAATGTCCGTGAGCAAAAACATTGTCTAGCAAAGCAAAACTATGATTCCTTTACTATGAATGATGATGAGCTTGTTCGTGATATGTATTCTCGTTTGAATCTAATTATCAATGAGCTTCATTCTATAGGATTATTAAAGCTAGATGATGTGGACATCGTGAGGAAGATCATCTCCGTGCTACCACAAAAGAAATATGCAAGCATCATCACCATCCTTCACAACATGGAGGACTTGAGCAATATGACCCCGGGCATAGCCATTGGCAAGTTAGTGGCATTTGAAATGTCACGGAAGATGGGTCAAGAAGAAGCTTATTCATCAAGCAAAGGCAAAGCTCTCGCTTGTAGCGAGAAAAAGAAGATGAAGGGCAAGCAAGTTGAGACAAGCTCAAGCTCAAGTTCCTCAAGTGAAGATGAAGAAGAAGATGAGGACGATGATAATGATGATGATGATGAAGATTCAAGTGATGATCAATCTTCCTCCTCCATCTCTGATCTTGATGAAGAATCAATCAAAGTGATCAACAAGGTGGAGAAGATGATCCAAAGGCTCAATATCAAGGGTGTGCCCATCCAAATTCAAGATTTCATTTTCACAAATCAAAGAAAGGAGCAAAGAAAGAGAGGATGCTATGGATGCGGCGAGTTGGGGCACTTTGTGGAAGTTTGTCCAAACAAGCCCACACCCAAGACAAAGAAGAAGGCATGCAAGAACCAAGCCCTCACATCAATAAGATCATGGGATGATTCTTCAAGTGAAGAAGAACCCCATCACAAGAGGCGAGGCCGCAAGCACTCATCATCAAGCTCTTCTCGTGTGTGCCTTATGGCATGAGGTAACAAAAGCTCTTCCTCTAGTGAGAGTGATAGTGATGATGATATGCCTTCTTATCATGAACTTGTGCAAGAAAATCTTAATTATGCTAAAGCTTGCACTAGTCAACATAAGAAGCTCAAAAGTTTAAAAGAAAAGCTAGATAGTTCACAAAAAGCATACAAAACCTTGCTTGAACAATATGAGAACTTTGCTAATCTCAATGTTGAACTATCTACTAAAATTGAGAAACTCGAGACTAGTGCAACAACAAATGCATGCACAATCAATGATGAGCAACTCTTAAAGAAAAATGAAAAATTAAAAGAAAAGTTAGCTAGCTCACAAGAAGCATGTAGTAGTTTGCTTGCTAAAATGGAAACCATGTGCAAACATTGTGATGAGCTAACTAATAAAGTTGCTAATCTTGAAGCCGTTAGCACAACCCCCACCAAGACATCTAAAAAGAAAAGTTCTATCTTTAACATGTCTAAAAAGGATGCCTCTACTTCTTGTAATGATTTATGTTTAGACTCATCTTTGTGCAACCAAGTTTATGTTGAGAAAGTTGTTGTAGATACATGCACACAAGAGGTTGCAAAGGAGAATGAACAACTCAAGCAAGAAGTAGCTCGCCTCACCAAGGACTTGACTCAAGTGAAAGGCAAGGCGAAGCAAACCCAACTTCATCAAGATAACACCATCAAGGGAGTGAAGAAGCTTGATGAAGGACAAACCATGGTTTGTTACGTGTGCCACAAGGAAGGTCACAAGTCCTATGAGTGCAAGGTGAAGAATGGGGGAGGAGCAAAGAAAAAGGAGAAAAAGCAAACAAGCAAGCTCTCCAACACCTACACCAACAAGGTGGACAAGAAGACCTCCACACCTTATCTCTTGAAGAAGAAGAAAAATGACAAGGTGGTGGCCATCAAGGTGAACAAGCAAGCAAACTATGGGGTCAAACGCTTTTGGGTGCCAAAGGAAATCATTTCAAACATGAAGAGCACCAAGAAGGTTTGGATCCCTAAAGGGAAGTGAGAAGTCCGTCGGACATCGGGGATTTTGGAGACTTGGCAAAGTATGGGTGCATTTCATGGGGTGCATCATGAAGGACAAAATCATTGCCAAGTGGGTTAGTGAATACTATGGACCCAAATTTCCCTTCCCATGTTAGGTAACTAGATGTTATTACTTTTCAATTGGTACATCTTGCAATTAGTTTTTCCTACAATTGGTATCTTTAAGCATCTAGTTACTCTTCATGCCTAGGTTTGCATTTGCTTGCTTATATCTTTTATCATGCATACACTAGGTATATCTTATGGTAGGCTTGCTCGGTCTCTTTTTTAACCCTTGGAGCAAACCTACATGGTTTAAAATTGCTTAGAAGCACGGCACATAGCTTGTCTTACTATTGTTCATCTAATATGTGCCAAAGTCCAAATTGTAGACAATCTCTCCCGGATATCTTTTTGAAAATGATTCTCACATTCATGAGATGTCATCTTTCAAGTGGTATTTTTTATTCTAAAATCAATGTGCATGATTTCTACAAAGTATTCTACATTTGTGTGCACATATTTAGGGGGAGTAATTCTACAACTTGGATGCTTTGAGTCTAACACTTTTTCAAATGGTATCAATTTTTCAAACCTATGTGTAGTAGTCTCATTGTAAGGAAATTGGAGTCCCCGGAGTTAAGCATCATTCTTCAATTGGCATCATCATGTTGATTTCATTTCATATTTATATGCTTTCTCCACGCATTATATAGATTAAACTCTCTTATGCAATAAATTGCTAATTATGCATATGCTTTGCTTTCTACCATATGTATGCATACATTTAGGGGGAGCTTAGTCTATATAATGTGAGAGTCAAATTTTGTGATCCATTTCATTCTATACACAAAGGATCACAAAATTTGACCCTCCCTTGTGCTACTAATGTCTTTCTTTTCGGTGTTTGATGCCAAAGGGGGAGAATTTGAAGGACCAAAGGCAAGCATCAAGTTGATGTCTACAAGTGGTAATGGTTTGAGAAAGGGAGGAAAGTGGATTATGGATTAGACTAAGTAATGGTAAAATTTATAGGAATCCATAATGCCACATGGGGATTTTTGCAAGGGCAAGATAACCTTTCATTTAGTTTTAATTGGTATCTTACATATGATTTCAATTGGTATCTTTAAGTATCAAATAAACTTGCCCTTTGCATTGCATCCTACCAAGTAGGTAGTTTTTAACTTCCAAATTCTTATTATTTGCTTGCTTTGGTCATGTTGGCATCAATCACCAAAAAGGGGGAGATTGTAAGGAAAATGGACCCTTGGCTCATTTACTTTGGATTTTGGTGTTTGATGACTAACACAACCAAATTGGACTAATGAATTTGCAAGTGTTTGTTTTGTAGTTCAATAGGGTGCAAGACGTAACTTGGACGAATGCGACGTGATGATCCGATGATCAACACCTCAAGCAAGACCTTAGGAGCACAAGAGAAGACCTAAGAGATCAAGCAAAGTCCAAGCATGAAGATTGGAACCAAGCCATATGCAAGATCGCAAAGAAATGAGCTCACTGTGGTGATCGGATGCTGGACCAGACGCTGGACAAGCGACCGGACGCTGCGACCGGATGCTAGGCAAGTGGCTCAGCAGACAGGCGACCGGACGCTGGACGGGGATGCTGGCGGCAACCGACCGGACGTAGGACAGTAGCGTCTGATCAAGTACATTAAGGTTCCAGAGTAGCAAATCTATGACCGGATGTGTTCGGTGGCAGGCGACCGGACGCTGGCTAGCGTCCGATCAGCACATTGCCGGCTCAATGGTCGGGACGACCAGACGTGTCCGGTCAGGATGATTCAGCGTCTGGTCAGTAGCAGAATTGCGGGAGTTCGACCCCAACGGCTACTTACTCAGTGGGGCTTATAAATACAACCCCAACTGGCCATTTGAGAGGTGTGGGGCTAAGGAAACATACCAAGGGTGTTGATACACCATTTTAGTGATCTCCACTTGCATAGTGCTTAGTGATTCATCAGGTGATTAGCGTAGGTGCTTTGCGAAGTGCTTAGGTTGATTAGACCACCGCTTATGCGCTTGCTCTAGGTTTAGGCCTAGTGTTTAGTGAGGTTTGCATACCTCTTACCACTCGGTGCTTGCGAGCACCATTGTTGTACATCAGAGGGGCTTGAAGTCTTGCGAGATCACACCAACCACGTTTGTGGTGTGGTCGCCACCGTGTACCAGAGGGAACAAGGCCCGCGGCATTTCGGCCGAAAGGTTGATAGTGAAGACGGCGGGGAGCATCCAGGAGAGGCTTGCCGGAAGGCATGTCGGAGACCCACTTGCGCATGGGGAAGGCCCGAGGCTATCCACGGAGTTACCCGACCGGTAACTTAGCCCTTGCGAGGGATTCCTTGCGAGGGGCTCCAACGAGGACTAGGGGGAAGCTTGCGCGCTTCTCGATACCTCAGTAAAAATATCAGAGTCATCGACGGGAGTTTGCATATCTCTACCTTACTCTTTAGCTTCCACATTTACATTGATTACATTACTTGTTTTGCGGTAGAGATAGCAACTCACTAGCAAAACCGTAGTTGCACATTTAGATAGTTCATCTATTGCATAGGTTTTGCTAGAGTTAGAAAAAGAGGCCATAGTTTGGAGTTAGATTTTTAAGTTGCCTAATTCACCCCCCCTCTTAGGTGTCATGGTCCCTTCACATTGCATCAACACTGGCTATGTCAACATTTTGGTGAGGGGTTTTGCCATTGACTTCGGCATCATCAACACTGCCTATGCCAACATTTCGGAAAGGGGCTTCATCATTGACTTTGGCATCATAATATTGTCTACCCCAATATTTCAGAAAGGGGCTTCTCATCATTGACTTGGGCGTCATTGACACCGCCTACAAGAACATTGTAGCGAGGGAGTTCACCATCGACTTCGGTGCCATCGACACCTCCAACGCCAATATTTTGGCGAGGGGATTTGCCATCAACTTCCACGCCATCAACTTCATCTACACCAACATTTTGCCTCAAGGGACTCGCCACCAACATCAGCATACTCAACTTCACCCTCGCCATCAATTTGGAGCGAGGGGTCATGTACAACATCTGTGACAACAACCACGCTAACATCATCTACTTCAAGTATAGGAAGAATCTCTCACAAGCATCGGCCAAGAGGGACTAGTGAGGAGTGCATTGGATAAGCAATCCACCTCAATACGCAAGTCTTGCTAGCACCCATGAGCGAAAGTTTGAAGCCACATCATGATTGTCTACAACTACATCGCCTACTTTGACTCCTTCACCTACTTTGACTACATCAACTATTGCGTCAAAGGCTCATTTAGGAAGAGAAGCTATCAAGTGCTCATGTCCATACAAAAGCGCAAGCTTCAAAAGTGAAGTCACAGAGATTTGAGCAAAGTTTGCTACTATAAGGACAAGTTGAAGGAGAAAGTGCCCCATGATGATCCTTGTATGTATTAGAGTTGTGTGTGTGCTCTTTTTGGCATACCCCTTTTATAAAAGATTTTTTTGGATGGTGCTTTTAGCAAGGTGCACAAGTATAGGTTGCAAAGAGCAATCCTCATAGCCGAGTTTGAGTTGTAATTGGGCTACATTTAGTTGGTAGCTATTGAGTCTTTGACTTCAGGCTAAAATCGAATAGATGAGGAGCTACTGTTGGGGGGTATATCCTATATTAGGAACCCCCATAAGTATAGAAAAACCTAATTTACTAAGTATGTGGGCTAGTTTGTGAGTGTTTAGGGCCTATTTGTAATTTCTAGGGGCTCATTTGTAGTTGCAATCCCCACCAGAGGAAGGAATGAAATCCTCCATCTCCCACCTCCCTTATATAAGGGGGGGGGCAAGGTAGAGAGTACCTTTGGCCCATTCCTCTTTTGTTCAATCCCTCGCTCTCCACCCCTACTCTCTCACATTTAGTCTAAGACTAACAATGGCCTTACCATACCGTAAAAAAATAAATAAAGAATGAAATCTTAAAGTCAATGTTTTCACAACTATAATATTCTATACTTAAGAAACTAAAAGTAGATTGAATTTCACAATGGAATCTTAGAATCAATGTTTTCACAACTATAATACTATATAATATAAAGGTTAAATTTGGTGAAAACTAAATTATAGATTAATAACAACAACAGAAATGTATAATATTCGAGTACAACCCTATAAATAGTTATTAATAAGATTAGAAAACAAGCATATTCTAATCTCTACCTTCAAAATTATGAAATCTTATTAGAAAATATCAGAATTGTAGTGGAAATCAAAATTCTTATTTTCTTTGCTAAAAAGGAGTTATTTCATAGGAGATGTAAAATTACTTGCAACAAGAAGACTAGCATTTCCAAAAGTTGTTATTCATAATATATCAGAATGTAAATAAGATAGATTGGTATCGAAAGAGAACTTGGAAGGGGTGCTTTGAGAAAAGTTGAACCAATGTAGAATGAGTCCTCAAGCTCTAACTCAGAGCCTAATTTGTCTAACCAGAACTCATACCTTGGCTTCTTCAAGATGTTATCGACAGATGCCAGCTTGATAGGGCGATCCTCTAGCGTGGTCATGGGCGCCGATATGGAACTAGCGAGTAGCTTGTCGGCCACCAAACTCTCGAGATGCCAACCATAGAATCAGGCATCTCGTTTCAATCTTTGATGGTGGTGCAACATAGATGGATTTGTCTCTAATCCAACTTTCGTTGACAAATGCCCGATTTGACATGGTCGAAGAAGCACAGGTGTGGAAGAGTTAGCGACTTGCGGGTAGGGTGGAGCAAAGCCAACAAGACAGAAAAGAGCAATGGAGACTGGCACAAATGGAGAAGCAAGGATGCAAAAGGGTCAACTGCTCGTGGGTGGTTTTGGAAGCAAACCATGCAAGATGGGATTCAGCGGTGGAGCATCCACGGAGTTAACCATGTTGACAGTGGCGACCTACAATCAACTCAACAAAAACCGGGGACTCACCAACTTGAAGAGATGACAAAGACTGGTGTATTTCATGTGGGTACTTACTGACTTGTCAAGATGGCAAAGACTAGCAAGTTTTGGCACATTAATTGAGTTTGACAGAAACTTGTGACCTAGAGAGATGATAGATAGTTAAATATGATGGGTCGGATTAGGATCTAGCTCTCTGGTTAGGTAGTGTTTTCTACGTATATGAGTAGATCCTTATATCTCCCTATATGTGTTGATTGTATGTGTACTAAGAAGGTATGGTGCATATACAGTTGGCTACATCTTCTGTGGGTCATGGCTAACTCTGGGGGCACTCACATGTGTGGATGGACCAGCTCAATAAACATGCTCTAATCTCCTTGTGGGTATTCACCCCTCTAGTATCCATAGATCTCTTTTAGAATTTTCAACCATAGGGAGATCTGGTAAAAATCCTTATCAGGAGAAGAAAGTTGTCTCATCAATGATAGGTACTAAAATCAGAACTATGGTCAAGTGCAAGATTGTAAAGACAATGTAAAATCTAATAGTTACTACTAGAAGAAGAAAGACGTGGTGGGACCAATCACATAGTACCAGCGAACTTGTGGAGTTCGGAGGACATGCAAACTTGTGGCATGTAGGGCCATTGGAGAATGTGGTGTAGAATAAACTACAAATCCAAGGAGCCCTTAGGTGGAAGGTCTAGGTGTCATGACCCGAGAATCTTTCCAAATAAAACCTTGTGAAAACCCCCTTGTGCGACCCAAACCCCAAACAACACCCCTCTATCTATCTTACCCCTAAACTTAGGTAAACTCCAAAAACTTGTTCTTATCTTCAACTTTGGCCTAATTCATCTTTGGTTTCACTTTCTTTTTAACCCGCTCAAGGTAAAAAGGGAGACCCCTAGTGTTGTGAACCATCTCTAAACCACCTTAATTGAACTCCAACTATAAAGGCCATGTCTGATCTCCAACGATACATCAACTCTCGCTCCTAAGTCTCCAAAAGAAGCTCTCTAGATGAAGGTCAAGCCAAGACAACATGCTCAACCGACCTTGGGTGAAAGTTTAAGATAAGGAAGAAGTTGGATTGAGAAGCTTTACCGAGGGGCCAAATAACACCCACAAGTGAAGAAATGTCCCAGAGACCATCTTCCTTGAGTTAAGCATCAAACCAAAACTCCAAGTGAATCCATGGGACAACCCGATGTCTCTTTTCAGACTATCTATCAATCTTAGTTCAACCCTAGTTGACTGGTCAACTCGATGGACTACATGAGGTGCTTGTTCGTGGTCTTTAATGACCAAATCTGACCGCCAATTAGAACATAAAAGAGGAGAAACTAGCAATCTTATGCACATATGCAATTGCTATTGACCAAGTTCCACATGTATTTGGAGATTATTATTTTGCAGGACACAAACATGAATACATGGAAAAGGCACTTTTTGACAAAGCGTAACGCTGAATTGTGCAAATGAAATAAAAGAGAAGGCCCATCCACATAAACAATTTGGGCCAAAGACCACCCAAGGAGCAGCCTAGGTCCGCTGATCGACCCACCTGATAAAGGTGGTGTCGAGAGGGCTCAGTCAGGGTGTGGCTACACCCTAGGTGCGGGCGCACCCCAGCTGGTGCCTCTTTGCTACTCCTTCAAAGGTCAGTGTCCAAACAACATGCAGAGGCAGTGGAGACTAGGCTTCTCGCCAGATATTCTCCCCTTACTGCTTTAGAGCCTTGTATAAATAGGGGGTAGAGCTCCCCTAACACACACACCTCTCTTGATCAACTCCTCATTCCCACCTTTGCATTTTACCTTTTAGTAGTTTAGAGTAAGGCAAAGCTACCTTGGAGGGCTTGACTCCTTGGAAGAAGAGATTCTTAGTATGAAAAGAAATTTGAGTTCTTCCAAAGTCATGTCCTCATCTTATAATTATAGTCATACTTATGAACTAGAGTATAGTCTTTATGTTATGATCTTGACATATGAACTGGTCTATAGTTTCTATGTTATGAGATTAATATACGTGACTTTATGCTTTACCATTCATATAATCTATATAATTGGAATTAGAGCTAAGTTGTGGTGATGGTTCATCGTGCCTTTGGGTGTGCCCAAGCTTTTACTTGTCGATCCATAGGGTCAGAGTTCCGAGGGGATTTTGGTAGTTTCTGTGTACACGGGCATGGTGCTTGGGTATGGAGAGACAGGTGAATACATTTCCTTCTCCATGGTTGAGGTGGTAGGCTGCAGGTGATGATAGCCCTATCCATCCCTTGTAACCCCCCATGTTTGTTTGGGCTGTAGGAGTCTAAAATGCCACATAAGGTTGCTGGCAGACTAGTACTCGGTGGTCTCCTGACCTACTTTACACTTAGCACTAAAACTGAGGATTAAGTCCACTTTTGGCCCCTCAACTCTCATGTCGGTCTAATTTTGACCCCCAAGTACAAAACTATCTGGTCTGGCACCAGAACTTTCAAACCCGTTCAGTTTAAGCCCCTCGGTACGATTGAGGTGGTTTGCGCTGATGTGTTCCCGGTTTTGACTGGCCATGCTGGCATCGACAAACACGTAGGATCACCACGCGGGTCAAAACATGAGCCGGCCTGCTCAACTCTATCTCTCCCTCTCAGTTCCTCTTCCCCCAACCCTAGATGCCGCCATCGCCTCCAGCGCCGCCGCCGCCACCTCCAGCACCATAGCCGCTACTGCATCCTCTCCTCCGATGCCTCCATGTCCGTAGTCTCCCCTCCGCCTAGGAGTCCTCCACCATTGCCTTCATAGTCATATGGGCTTGGAGGATTGAAATGAACATGCTCAGGTACGATTGAATCCTTCTGCATTTCTAGATGTAGGGATGGAAGTACTCTTAGGTTAGTTACCTCAGATCTGTAGTCCTAAGACTGTACTATCTGTTGTAGGAATGGACCCTTTGGAATTTCTTTGTGTTCGATTTCACTTTGGTGGTGAGTTTTTCAATGATGGGAAGAAGCTCCCAACCGCAATTTAGCTTGCATAATGGCCACATCTCTCCTAGCTACAACAAACATGGCCCCTCTATCTTCATTATACCTGACAGCGCCTTCCAGCTCAAGCTGCAGTTTTTGATTCTCCCTTGTTATGCCTTCCAGCTAAAGCTATAGTTTTTGATTCTCCCTTGTTGAACCTTCTAAGAGTCTTGCAGTCTCCATTCTTGAATCTTCCAAACTCTGTTTAGCTACTCCAGTTGCACGCTTCTAGTACTTCACTACATCTCGCAAATCAAGATGAAGTTGCTTCTTGAAACTACTGTTTGGCAGAAACACCCAATTATAAAAGTCACAACCACCATCCTATGAAACAAACCAATAACCAACAAATCAGAGACACACTCAATCACTGATGCATCTACATATTATGAATCACGAAGAGAACAACTTACACGAGCTCGTGCACACTTCAGATACTGCAATCCTAGGTTCAAATCACTCTAAGATATAAACCTAGCAGCTTTTGCACCGCATTTGCATAGCACAGCTGGGGTATACTCTAGTGGTCCTTCACGATAGGGGATGGGTGAGGATGAATTGCCATGGTGACGCCATCATGACTCTTGGGTCCCCAATCTTTGGCTGGACCCGCTTGAGGTCGCCATATACGACTACGAAGGTGGCGGCGGAGGACTCCTAGGCGAAGGGGGGACTACGGACACGGAGGCACCGGAGGAGAGGATGCAGTAGCAGCTACGACGATGGAGGCGGCGACGGTGTCTAGGGTTCGAGGGATAGGAACTGAGGGGGAGAGAGAGAGCTGAGCGGGCCGGCTCATGTTTTTTAATGCGCGTGGTGATCCTTTGTGTCCGTCAACGCCAGCGTGGCCAGTCAAAACTGGGAACACATTAGCGCAAACCACCTCAATCATGTCGAGGGGCTTAAACTGAATGGGTTTGAAAGTTTCGGTGCCCAGACGAGATGGTTTTGTACGTGGGGGTCAAAATTAGATCAACATGAGAGTTGAGGGGCCAAAAGTGGACTTAATCCTAAAACTAATTATGTAACTTGTATAATTATCAACTAATCTTTGTATGACTATACTAGACCATGCTTGCTCTACTTAGGATTATTCTTTTATTCTTTATTTTCTCTTTTATTCTTTGAGAAATGCCCAAGTGTGTGTCCACTATCTTGAGAATATTGTTCTTACCCTTGTTATAAACATTGGTGTACGTGCAAGTATATTATTCAAGTTTATATCCATACTAGAGTCTTAATCAATTAATGCCTTCCTTTGGGAAAATATAAATAACAATACCCTGAATACTTCTAGGTGAAATGCTACAATGATAGCTCTGTGCGCTTGTGGATAAATATCTAAATTTATTAAGGAACTATAATGGCCATACCTAGTGTGGAGAGCCATTGGCGTAAGCCCAAGGGCGGGTTATTGTCCCAATCACCCTTGGCAGAGTGGTTCTCTGATTATGCGGTGCTGATCGTACCCGCGACTTTTCTTTTTTTCTCCTGAGTTGTACCAAAGGAGACTTGATTGTGACCCTAACGGGGGAAGCAGGGTTTGTGTTAGGAATACCCCTCCAACTGGATAGGAATAGATTTGCATCGCCGTCTCTCCTAGATAGTGAGAACTTGACTGAGCAACGACAACGTAGATTCACTAAATTTAAAGATATGGTTAAATGATAATGATGATGATAATGATAATGAGCCATGAAATACCTGATATGGTTATTATTGTTTGCAACTTAATCAAGTGATTGATTAGTACAAGTGCTAATATAGAGGTAGGAAATGACTAAAAGTCACTGCTAGTACAGGTTAATAATGCTAATGATTACTCAAGCTTTTATGCAAGAGGTTATCCAGCAAGATCCACTGATAAAGCCTTGCATAATCCTTGGTGTCACTTTATTTCTGGTTTACGATGGATAAGTCTAGCTGAGTACATTTGAGTACTTAGGGTTTATCCCACCATGTTGCAGGTGAGGTTCTCAGCCTATTGAAGATGGTGGCTAACCGCTGGTGGGCTCGGTGACTCTATATTTACTTCTTATCTATATGCTTTTGTCAGAGAATGTCACTTATGCTAGCAATGTATTTGAAACTTATATTAATGTAATCTTTTGAAAGCTATGTTGTTTTCACTAAGTGGTTTTGAAACCCAAACTTGTACTATTATTTGTGAACCCATTTGTAATATTATTTCCGCTGCAACCCTGCGTATCTGATGTGTATTTGCTTAATCACGCGATCTTGGTTGTGATGTTGATTTACTGAGGTCCTTCGTGACACTCGGCGGACTACCAAGTTTATATGAGTGAAAGTATGTGTGTGTCAACGTGTTAGCGGGGATAGCCATACTTGATCATGTATAAATTGGGTGGTTCTATTACAGCTAGCTTCAGAGCAAGATTAAGCATAATACTATCATGTACGTCATTTAAAAACAAAGTTTTGGTTTTAAAAAGCCATTTTAACTAAAACTTTAGCTACAGACAAATTTATCAAAATTAATTTGCAAAACTATGCTAGCGACATCCTTCTTTATGTGTGACATCTTAAAATTTGCATTCTTTTAAAATTAGTAAATATGATTTATTTAAGCAGATGTGTGTGCATTAAAAGATAGGGAAATAATAAATTTTGTGGAATTAAAATTTAAAAATAAGGTTAGAAACTTTTTGATGCATACATGCTGCTGCATATTATTTTGTGAATGCTTGGAATTTGTTAAAGATTTCAAAAAGAATTAAAATTTGAATTTAAAAAGGGTTTTGGAAAACAGAAGAAGAAAAAGAAAAGGAAAGAATTATTTTTTCCCTCTCCCTTCTTGAACTTCGGCCCGCTGGCTTTCTCTCCTTTCCCCGCGGGCCAGCACCGTGACCCAGTCCCGCAGCCCAGCGCCGCTGCCGGCCCACCAGCCGAACGGCCTGGCCGCAACCGCCGCCCACACTCCTCCCCTGCCACTGACGCCTAGGCCCTGCTTGTCAGCGCCGTCTTCATCCCCGTGCGTCTCGGAACCGCCCGCGCCCGGCGCTACAGCAACCGCCGCCCACGACTGACATCGTGGGAGCGCCCCCTCTCATGCCCCGGCCGCTACAAATAGCAGCCCAGCCTTCCCCCGTGCACCCTTGCTGCCTCCCCGCCTCTTCTTTGCATTCGCCGAGCACAGCAGAGGCCATGACAGCCGTAGCCGAAGGTCACCGGGATCCGCCGTCTTCTCCTTCACACGGACCGCCGCCGCCGAGCTTCCCCGTCCTCCTTCTTCCCCGCGGTGAGAACCCCCTGGCCTCCCTCTATCACCCGGTACCCCTACTTTCTTTTTTCTTGGCTTCTTGAGCCCTGGCCGCAAGCTCCGCAAGCCGTGGTCGCTGGCCATGGTAGCCACCGCGCTACCCGCTGTTCCCGGCCGTCGTATCGGCATGGCCGAGACCCCCTTCTTCCCCCACATTCCCCGGTGTGCTCGGTTTTTTGTTTGGTGAACCCTAGCCCCTAACCGCGCGTGACCGAGACCTCCACGCCGCCGGCAATGGCGCCTCACCGCCGACGTCACTATGCCTGGCCGGAATCCTTCTCTCTCCCTCCCTAGGTCTAATCTGAGCCCTCCATCCATGATCCGACGGCCAAGATCTTCTGATTCCCCTTCGCGTGGCTGATTTGCATAAGAGACCCTGGACTTTTCTAAGTCCAAACCCACAGTCCAAGGCATAGTTCCCCGAATGTGCAACCTCGTTTGGAAAGCGTAAACTTCACGGTTTAAATCAAAAATACGTTTTCAGTATTTACAGAAATGCCATTCGAACTGTTTTGCTCATAAAATTGTCGTTTTAGCTCTGAATTGATCCATTCAAATCGCGTTAGCTTCATAATTTCATAAGCTACATGTTGAAACTACTGTTAGTCAAGTTTGAAACTTTTTAATTTCATGATTAGATTTAATTAAATATATGGCTATAGGAAAACCCGTTTAAATCATAACTTTCACAATTTAGCTCCGTTTTTCGTGAACTTCGCGTTGACGTGATCGTAGCGAGACGTAGATTATGTTTACAAACATTTTATCTTGTTTTCAATACTGTTGGTGTACTGTTCTAATGATAGGAATGTTTGCTTTGCATGAATGCTTTTGGAATGTTGTATGTTGCTGTGTTGGTCGCGTTCAGACGGTGAGGAAAACGTTGGAGACCAAGAACTCTTCGACGACCAGCAGGACCAGCATGAGTTTGTGAACCAAGGCAAGTATAGCATGGGCCTACCTTGATGTCCTATTTCACTTTAATCAATTACTCATTTGCATGTGTCTAATTTTGATACCCGTAAGGACAACCTAGTGATTGTTTATCCTATGCCTTGTCTCCTATGGGTTAAAATGCATATGGGTAGATTGCTAGTGCTCTAACTGAACTTGATATACATGATGATGAATGATACTATGAAACAAAGTGAGTAACATGATTTATAACAACTGTTCCATAGGGCAAAAGTGCAAATGACCTTTGTTCATGTTGCTCCCAGCTCTCCATAAGGACTTATCTGTCGGCAAAAGTTGGGACTGACAGTGCAACCGGGAGAGTCATATGGCTCTGACTTTAGCTCAGTAATAGGAACTTTTCTAGCTAGTTAGAGGTTACCTTTTTGGCGCAAATGGGGCTTGCCACGTTGGGTATAGGGCTGCCTCTGTTTCTATGAGTATAGCCGCGATGGATATGTGCCATAGGAAAGGGGGGTTCCTACATCTGCCTGCCAAGGAAACCTAGTGGCCCTAACTTGTTAGGGAAACCTATGAAATGGCTTCATAGTGTACCCTGCCCGCTCACCTTGGTAGTGATATGGGAGTAATTAACCCAAGCATATGGGGATCACGGCTCGCGGTGAATGTGCACCACCTCTGCAGAGGGTAACAAACTGTTATAACAGCCGTGCTCACGGTCACGAGCGGCCCGGAAAACTCATAGAATATCTGGATACCTAATGATGTTCATTTAAGTTGTTCTTTGATGGATATATGATACACTTGACTCTGATAATTGTTCATATGGGATTAAATGGGAGTTTAAGCATAACTTGATAATACTTGAGAATAAAAGCTTGACCTACTAAAAATGCTAACGGTAGTAAACCAGAGTCAATCCTTTTTGAGCTTCATAACCCCATGTTAGCTTGTTAAGTATGAAATGTACTTACACTTGTTTATTTTGTTTATTTTGATAAAAATCCCAGATGGGTAACAGATGACAACGGGTATGAGGATTTCCCCAAGGATTTTTAGGCTTGTGGTTAACCAGTTGACCTTCCCTGTGATGGTGTTCCACGAGAGTGTTATCCTTTACTATTCCACTATGTTGTGTAAGACTACTTAATGTTATTATTTGTGATGTAAGAGACACTGTGATGATACTTTATGTGATTTGTCGACTTGTGTGTGTGACTGATTCCTGGGCACATATGAGTATTGTGCATTCAATTTTATCCTTACAATTGGGTGTGACAAATTGGTATCGGAGCCATGTTGACTGTAGGACGCAAGCCTAGTTAGAAAACGGTCGTTTTAGCATCTTTGCTCCTCTGGTTTCTTGCTTACTGTCTTATTCTTGTTATTTTATTAAAACATTTATGCTTTTCATACCTTAATCTATTATTTAAAATTGTTGATTCTAATTCAATCTCACTTTAAATCTATAGATGTCTCATAATCCGAAGACTGCTCGCCTTAGCACCGCCGGCTATCATGCCATGTTCACCCCGTGTGCCCCACAAGTGGAGAGGGAGATTGTGATCATCTCCGACGATGAGGAGATGGCTACACCGATGCCTACACCTGCTCCTACACCAGTCGCCGTGCCAGTCTATCCTGTTGTGGCTACACCTAAGGAGTCGACGGCTACTTCCCCTACACCTACACCATCCCTAGCTGTTCCCGTGGTGGATGAGGAGATTGGCTAGAAGTGCAAGTACTACTTCAAGCCAGCTCTAGAGACAGCCTACTACCACACTCTCCTCACTCATGTGCTAGACGACTACTACCCCAACTTGCACGCCTCCATCAGCTACCACTACGCTGAGTACTAGCACCCATTGGAGGCTACCTTCTAGAAGGTAGAGCTAGTGGTCACCGCCTAGAACGACATCTAGAATGGACATGAGGTGGAGACTGTTCATTGTGCCCCTACCAGGAGAGCCCATGCCTTGGATGGTATGGAGGATGCAGCACAGAACGCCTACATCCACTACCATGGTCATCGATTTGAGGCCATGAGGGAGGATCGCTTCAGGTTCCTTCCTCGAAATGATCATGAGGGTGTTTGGTAGGTTTTGGCTCCACCAGAGAATGACCCAACTCTGGTGGCAACGGTGCAGCATGTCCATGCTATGCAGGGAGTGGATGAGGAAGTCAAAGGAGAACTGCGTGCATCTCAGAGGGCTCAGAGACGCCTTCAGAAGCAAGTGGATGAACTTCGAGCTCAACTTGGACAGCCTTCCATCTACAAGAAGAAGCGCCGGTCCTTCACCATGATTGACACCGCTCCATAGGTGTTAGGTGCCTTGATCTAGATTACCACGTCGTTAGTTCGTGTTTCTTATTTAGTCTTGTTGGTCTTGTGAACTTGGTTGGTTAGATGTTTAATTTGTAAACTTGGTTGATTTGGTATTTTGCTTGATTGCTAGAAGTTTGTGGGCATGTCCATAACTTCCTTAGATTGGAACTTTAAGTTTAGAATGAAATCTTAATGCAGATGTTTCGTTTTATCTTATCTCTGCTGTGCTGATTTCTGGAGCAGCCTGTGTTCTTAGTCTGGTATCTCGAAATCTGGGATGTTAAAAATTCTGAAATTTTTGTGGAGATAACTAGACCTCTGTATCTTTCAAATGTCTCTAGAATCACGTCAATAGCTATTCAGGTTTGTGAGATCTAGCTGTCACAAGTTGATGTTCCTGCGCTGTCTGGAACTCAGAACAGTTTCGGTTTAGCTCTACTTTTGACCATGTGTTTCAGAATCTGTAAAAGTGATCTAAATGACAGTTGTAGCTGATGTCCTAAGCTTTCTAACGAATCTTGGTGTACCTCTATTGGATCTCTGAACCTCGAGTTATAATAGTTTTACTGAACTACTGAATTTGAATCTGGTCCAGAGAATTCTCAGCATTGTTTCTTATCTTTTGTAAGCTCTCTATAATTGGAAAAATCTCTAAATTTTGCACATTTATTGGAAAACAGATGGCCGCAAGAGGGGGAAGAGGCAGAGGCCATGGTCGTGGGCATGATGCTCTCATAAATCCACCACCGCCACCTGTGACCATGGAACTGATATTGGGAATGCAAGCGCAGCTGATGCAAGCTATGATGCAGCGCTTGGACAATGAACCTGCAAGAGGACCACCGCCTGTTCAGGTTAGAGATAGCGTGGAGAGTTTTTGAAAGGTCGTCCACCAGTGTTCACCCATGCCTCAGACCCTATGGAGGCAGATGATTGGTTGCATGCTGTGGAGAAACAACTAAACATAGCACAATGCAACGACCTTGAGAAGGTGTTGTACGCTTCCGGGCAACTCCAAGGAGCTGCTCAGGATTGGTGGGAATCATTCTAGTTTGGACGTCCCAACAATGCTCCTGCAATCAATTGGTAGGAATTCAAGGACAATTTCCGGTCATACCATATTCTTGATGGACTAGTGGAACTGAAGCAGGAAGAATTCTGATCCCTCAAGCAAGGATCAATGACTGTGGCGGAGTATCGGGACAAGTTCGCACAACTTTCATGCTATGCTCCAAATGATGTAGCAGATGACAAGGATAAGCAATGCCGTTTCCTCAAGGGACTCTATGATGGACTACAGCTCCAGCTGATGTCTAATACTTACCCTAACTTCCAGTCTTTGGTGAATTGTGCAATTGTGATTGACGATAAGCGCATGGAGATGGAAGCTAAGAAGAGAAGGCTCCAAGGGCAAGCTTCTGGAAGCAACACTCACCCACGTGCTTATCCCCAGCAAGGTTTCCAACAGAGTAATCAAGGACCAACACATCAAGGAAACCATGGTCAATATCCTCAGCGAAACCAGTTCTAGCAACGCCCTTAGTACCAGCAACAGTTTGGAAACTAGCGCCCCTCGCAACAGACCAGTAATCCTACAACACGCTAGGGAGTGCCCAACAATGCTCCTATGAAGAGTGGTGCACCCAACAATCCCAATGCCTGCTACCGATGCAGAAAAGTAGGTCACCATGCTCATCAGTGTCCTAAGAAGCAGAACCAACAAGCACCTCAGAACTAGACTAGCAATCAGAAGTTCAACGCCTGACCACCTCACACTGTGAAGGTGAATTATGTGTCATCTGATGCAGCTCAGGAGACGCCTAAGGTCATGTTGGGTACGTTTAGCGTCAACTCTATCTCTGCTACTATACTTTTTGATTCTGGTGCTTCACATTCCTTTATCTCCCAAGCTTTTGTTAGAATGCATAGCATACCTTTGTGTGCCATGAAAAACCCCATACTAGTAAATTCCCCAGGAGGTAGTATGCCAGCTTCTTATTGGAGCCCCTCAACTAGCATTTCCTTAAGGGGGTAGACTTCAAAGTGAAGCCTATTGTGTTGAGAACAGCAGGAATTGATCTTATTCTGGGAATGGATTGGATGAAACAACACTGGGCAGTGATTTAGTGTCAGGAGAAATCTGTGGTTGTGACATCACTCAATGGAGATAGAATCTGTGTAGAAGTGGTAGTGCAAGCTCAGCCTACAGCCACAGTGAATCAGCTAGATGGTGAAGTTAATGAACAAGATCGTGTCGTGGAGCAGTTCCCGGATGTCTTCCCCGATGACTTGCCAGGTATGCCACCTGAGCGAGACATTGAATTCATTATCGAATTATTACCTAGAACTGCACCAATAGCTAAACGTCCATATAGAATGGGAGTTAATGAATTAGAAGAGCTTAAGAAACAACTAAAAAGTTGCAAGAAAAATGTTTCATATGCCCCAGTTCTTCCCCGTGGGGGGCACTTGTGATCTTTGTGGATAAGAAGGATGGTAGTCAACAGATGTATGTGGATTACCGCTCACTTAATGAGGTTACCATCAATAAATACCCTTTGCCTAGGATTGATGATTTGTTTGATCAGTTGAGAGGAGCTCATGTGTTCTCCAAGATTGATCTCCGATCTGGTTATCATCAGCTTAAGATTCGAAACTCGGACATACCCAAGACAGCATTCACTACACGGTATGGATTATATGAGTACACCATTATGTCTTTTGGATTGACCAATGCACCGGCATACTTCATGTATCTGATGAATAAGGTGTTCATGGAGTTTCTAGATAAATTTGTGGTAGTATTCATAGATGACATACTAATATTCTCCAAGACTGAAGAAGAACATGCGGAACACATAAGGTTGGTCTTGTGAAAGCTTAGAGAACATAAGTTATACGCTAAGCGGAGCAAGTGTGAGTTTTGGTTAAGGGAAGTCTCTTTTCTAGGTCATGTAGTCTCCAATGGTGGAATAGCAGTGGATCCAGGCAAAGTGCAAGATGTATTGAATTGGAAACCACCAACTACTGTAAGTGAGATTCGTAGCTTTTTGGGATTAGCTAGATATTACCGAAGGTTCATTGAAGGTTTTTCCAAGCTAGCCAAGCCTATGACAGCTCTGTTGGAAAAGAAGGCTAAGTATGTATGGTCGGATAAATGCCAGGCAAACTTTGAAGAGCTAAAGAAGAGATTGACTACAGCTCTAGTATTAATCTTGCCTGATTTAAGCAAGAACTTCTCTATATGTTGTGATGCATCTCGTTTAGGTCTTGGATGTGTGCTTATGCAAGAAGGAAGAGTGGTGGCATATGCATCTAGACAATTGAGGAAGCATGAGTTGAATTATCCTACTCATGACTTGGAATTGGCAGCTATGGTTCATGCTTTGAAGATCTAGAGACATTATCTGATTGGACATAAGAGTGATATCTATACTGATCATAAGAGTTTGAAGTATATCTTTACCCAATCAGATCTGAATCTGAGACAACGTCGTTGGTTGGAATTGATCAAAGACTATGATTTGGATGTGCATTATCACCCGGGAAAGGCAAACGTCGTAGCTGATGCACTTAGCAGGAAGAGCTATGCCAATGGACTTCAGATAACATCTATTTTGGTAGAGTTGTGTGCTGAAATGGAGTATCTCAACTTAAGCCTGGCCACTAATGCAATGGAATTGGTGATAGAGCCTACTTTGGAAAAAGAGATACGCAAAGGACAATTGGAGGATGAAAAACTTAAAGAGATAGCAGAGAATGTAGTGCTTGGAAAGGCACCTGGATTCAGAATGGATGAGAATGGTACTCTTTGGTTAGGAAAAAGGATATGTGTACCTGAAGTGAAAGCTATCCGTGATGCAATTCTATAAGAGGCCCATGAGTCTGCTTATTCTATACATCCCGGAAGTACCAAGATATACTTGGATCTCAAGGAGAAGTATTGGTGGTATGGTTTGAAGAGAGATGTGGCAGAATATGTGGCTTTGTGTGACACTTGTCAAAGAGTGAAAGCTGAGCATCAAAGACCTGCAGGGTTATTACAACCAATGAAGATTCCTAAATGGATATGAGAAGAAGTTGGTATGGATTTTATTGTAGGATTACCCTGCACTCAAAGAGGTTATGATTCAATATGGGTAATAGTGGATCGACTCACCAAGGTTGCTCACTTTTTACCAGTCAAGACTACCTATAATGGTGCAAGATTAGCAGAGTTGTACATGGAAAGAATAATGTGCTTACATGGTGTTCCCAAGAAAATTGTGTCGGATAGAGGCACCTAGTTTATATCGCAATTCTGGCATAAAGTACATAGATCTTTGGGAACAAAGTTGAATTTCAGTTCTGCTTACCACCCGCAAACTGATGGACAGACTGAAAGGATCAACTAGATTTTGGAAGATATGTTGAGAGCTTGTGCACTTCAGTATGGTGATAGTTGGGATAAGAGTCTGCCATACGCAGAGTTCTCATACAACAATAGTTATCAAAAGAGTCTCAAGATGGCACCTTTTGAGGCGTAGTATGGACGTAAATGTAGAACGCCTTTGTTCTGAAATTAGACTGGAGAAACTCAAGTGTTTGGACCCGATGTCCTTAGAGACGCGGAAGAACAAGTGAGAATGATTAGAGACAATTTGAGAGTAGCTCAGTCCCGACAGAAGAGTTACGTCGATATTCGCAGAAGAGAGCTGACTTTCGAGATTGGTGATTATGTGTACTTGAAGGTGTCACTAATGAGAAGTGTGAGAAGATTCAATATGAAGGGAAAGTTAGCACCAAGGTATATAGGACCTTTTAAGATCCTAGAGAGACATGGAGAAGTAGCTTATCAGTTGGAATTGCCTGAGAGTTTGTCAGGTGTGCACGACGTGTTCCATGTTTCCCAATTGAAAAAGTGTTTGAGGGTACCAGAAGAGTAGATTCCTTTGGAAGAACTTGCTGTCAAGGAAGATCTTACTTATGAAGAGTATCCGATAAAGACCTTGGAAACTGCCAAAAGAGTTACGAGAAGCTGAATCATAAAGATGTGCAAGGTGTAGTGGAATCGGTATACAGAGGACGAAGCTACTTGGGAAAGAGAAGAGGATTTGAGAAAGACTTATCCCCAACTGTTTGAGTAAGCAATCACCCAAATCTCGAGGACGAGATTCATCTTAAGGGGGGTAGAATTGTGACATCTTAAAATTTGCATTCTTTTAAAATTAGTAAATATGATTTATTTAAGCAGATGTGTGTGCATTAAAAGATAGGGAAATAATAAATTTTGTGGAATTAAAATTTAAAAATAAGGTTAGAAACATTTTGATGCATACATGCTGCTGCATATCATTTTGTGAATGCTTGGAATTTGTTAAAGATTTCAAAAAGAATTGAAATTTGAATTTAAAAAGGATTTTGGAAAATAGAAGAAAAAGAAAAGGAAAGAATCATTTTTTCCCTCTCCCTTCTTGAACTTCGGCTCACTGGCTTTCTCTCCTTTCCCCGCGGCCTAGCACCGCGACCTAGCCCCGTAGCCCAGCGCCGCTGCCGGCCCACCAGCCAAATGGCCTGGCCGCAACCGCTGCCCAGGCTCCTCCCCTGCCACTGACGCTCGGGCCCCGCTTGTCAGCGCCGTCTTCATCCCTGCTACCTCCCCGCCTCTTCTTTGCATTCGCCGAGCGCAGCAGAGGCCACGACAGCCATAGCCGAAGGTCGCCGGGATCTACCGTCTTCTCCTTCGCACGGACCGCCGCCGCCGAGCTTCCTCGTCCTCCTTCTTCCCCGCGGTGAGAATCCCCTGGCCTCCCTCTATCACCCGGTACCCCTACTTTCTTTTTTCTTGGCTTCTTGAGCCCTAGCCGTGAGCTCCGCAAGCCGTGGTCGCCGGCCATGGCGGCCACCACGCTACCCACTGTTCTCAGCCGCCGTATCGACATGGCCGAGACCCCCTTCTTCCCCCACATTCCCCGGTGTGCTCGGTTTTTCGTTTGGTGAACCCTAGCCCCTAACCACGCGCGACCGAGACCTCCACGCCGCCGGCAATGGCGCCTCACCGCCGGCGTCACTATGCCCGGCCGGAATCCTTCTCTCTCCCTCCCCAGGTCTAATCCGAGCCGTCCATCCATGATCCGACGGCCGAGATCTTCCGATACACCTTCGCGTGGCTGATTTGCATAAGAGACCCTGGACTTTTCTAAGTCCTAACCCGTAGTCCAAGGCGTAGTTCCCCGAATGCGCAACCTTGTTTGGAAAGCGTAAACTTCACGGTTTAAATCAAAAATACGTTTTCAGTATTTACAGAAATGCCATTCGAACTGTTTTACTCATAGAATTGTCGTTTTAGCTCCGAATTGATCCATTCAAATCGCGTTAGCTTCGTAATTTCATAAGCTACATGTTGAAACTACTGTTAGTCAAGTTTGGAACTTTTTAATTTCATGATTAGATTTAATTAAATATATGGCTATAGGAAAACCCGTTTAAATCATAACTTTCGCAATTTAGCTCTATTTTTCATGAACTTCGTGTTGACATGATCGTAGCGAGACGTAGATTATGTTTACAAACATTTTATCTTGTTTTCAATAATGTTGGTGTACTGTTCTAATGATAGGAATATTTGCTTTGCATGAATGCTTTTGGAATGTTGTATGTTGCTGTGTTGGTCGCGTTCAGACGGTGAGGAAAACGTTGGAGACCAAGAACTCTTCGACGACCAGCAGGACCAGCACGAGTTTGTGAACCAAGGCAAGTATAGCATGGGCCTACCTTGATGTCCTATTTCACTTTAATCAATTACTCATTTGCATGTGTCTAATTTTGATACCCGTAAGGACAACCTAGTGATTGTTTATCCTGTGCCTTGTCTCCTATGGGTTAAAATGCATATGGGTAGATTGCTAGTGCTCTAACTGAACTTGATATACATGATGATGAATGATACTATGGAACAAAGTGAGTAACATGATTTATAACAACTGTTCCATAGGGCAAAAGTGCAAATGACCTTTGTTCATGTTGCTCCCAGCTCTCCATAAGGACTTATCTATCGGCAAAAGCTGGGACTGACCGTGCAACCGGGAGAGTCATATGGCTCTGACTTTAGCTTAGTAATAGGAACTTTTCTAGCTAGTTAGAGGTTACCTTTTTGGTGCAAATGGGGCTTGCCACGTTGGGTATAGGGCTGCCTCTGTTCCTATGAGTATAGCCGCGATGGATATGTGCCATAGGAAAGGGGGGTTCCTACATCTGCCTGCCAAGGAAACCTAGCAGCCCTAACTTGGTAGGGAAACCTATGAAATGGCTTCATAGTGTACCCTGCCCGCTCACCTTGTTAGTGACATGGGAGTAATTAACCTGGGCATATGGGGATCATGACTCGCGGTGAATGTGCACCACCTCTGCAGAGGGTAACAAACTATTATAAAAGTTGTGCTCATGGTCACGAGTGGCCTGGAAAACTCACAGAATAACTGGATACCTGATGATGTTCATTTAAGTTGTTCTTTGATGGATATATGATACACTTGACTCTGATAATTGTTCATATGGGATTAAATGGGAGCTTAAGCATAACTTGATAATACTTGAGAATAAAAGCTTGACCTACTAAAAATGCTAATGGCAGTAAACCAGAGTCAATCCTTTTTGAGCTTCATAACCCCATGTTAGCTTGTTAAGTACAGAATGTACTTACACTTGTTTATTTTCTTTATTTGGATAAAAACCCCAGATGGGTAATAGATGACAACGGGTATGAGGATTTCCCCAAGGATTTTTAGGCTTGTGGTCAACCAGTTGACCTTCCCTGTGATGGTGTTCCACGAGAGTGTTATCCTTTACTATTCTGCTGTGTTGTGTAAGACTACTTAATGTTATTATTTGTGATGTAAGAGACACCGTGATGATACTTTATGTGATTTGTCGACTTGTGTGTGTGACTGATTCCTGGGCACACATGAGTATTATGCATTTAATTTTATCCTTAAAATTGGGTGTGACATTATGCCCAGTTAAGGACTATTAGGTGGCTATCTAAGTACTAACATGGGGGTTTTTACTTTCGTCGTCCATACGGCGTGCTATTGTATGGATGCCATTCGCTTGAATGGTAATGTATGGATCAATTGTCTCTATGCCCAGGTAAGTGTGAGTTGTGAGAGCATGATCATCCAACTGTTGATCTAGGGGAGAGTTAGCTATGGCTACTGGAATATTTATTTGTTACACGCATGTATATATGAAGGTACTTAATTGCGGGTATATCTGTCGAGTAGTTATGAATACCGAAGTATATACATCTAGGGATGTATATATGGAGAGTATCTTAGTTTATTGCTTTCATTGTGTGCTTATTTATCTCTTGTGGGGATGGGCTGCAATGAGTTTGCCTATAGGTACGCTAACCACGAATGCGTAGATTGAATGTAGCTGATGACTAGCTATATATCAAGAGAGTACGTGTTATGCCACTGACATAGAACGTGATTGCCACCTTAGGCTATCAATTTTGTGAGGACGAATAGGACGAGCATGCATCATGATTATGTTTGTGCATAAATATGCTTCCCTCACTTTGTCTAATATTAAGTAACTTGTGATCAATGTGATGTTACTATCTTCCCTGTGTGAAGCTGGACAAAATGTCTTGTCCCATGCTGCTTGAATAGCTATGCTTGAAGATAGTGTGTGATTAGCTCGTCTTGTATGTTTGCTTCCAAAGGAAATAGATGACAAGTTTTAATTAGCAAAAACTTCACCCCTTCGAAAACTAAATTGCTAAATGTAAGTAAAACTTATTTTATAGAGATATCCACCTACTCAGTAAAAAGGAAATAAAAAGATAACAACACCTTACTACCAAGTTTATGTGTAGTGGTGTTGCTGTAGGTGACTACTTGTCATGTGCGAGCTTTGTGCTTAGTAATAGTCGCTTAAGCTAATCGGATTGAGTATATTCGAAATGCTTGCTTAAGACCATGATGTATGTGTGGATGCTCATTATCTAGGTAGTGCCGTAGTTGTCACCCCTTTTGTCCTCGGTAAGCATATGAATGTTGAAGAGCGCTATCCTAGAACAGCGTTGTAACACCCTCGGTGTTAAGCATGCACTTAACCTTGACATTCCATGATCACAATCATCTTTGAGAATTCATGATCATGAGCATCATTCATTCATTCACAAGCTTATATCATATGAAACATGTTTTTGAAACATTGCAACGTATCGTTATGTTTCATGTGTGTTGTTTCCTTTATAAAATGAAAAGTGTGCAACATGTGCTACTCACTTTAGTGAAACAAAGTTAGTTAATACTATGCAACAAGATCATGAAACATGTGAAACATGGCTATGAAACATTTGTAACATTTCATGTGTTTTTCATTGTTTTAGTACATACCTTGCTTGATTCTTGTGTGACCAATGTATGGTGTGGCTAAAAATCCTTTTAAGTAACTTAGTTACACTTAGAATGTCATTTGGGACATTGTTCATGTTGATCACTTTGACTAATTAGGTTCCCCAGGTCATGGTTTGACTCATTTTGACCCCATAACACTTTGGTTTGACTGTTTAAAAAGTGTAGCTTAGGATGTTTGCATGTCTGAGCAACCTAAAACAAAGTTGTAGAAAATTTTTTAAGGAACAAACTTTGTTTAGAAGCCAAGTCATGAAAATGTGCACAACATCTTCAAAAAGGACCCACAAGTCAGAATTGAAAGCTGTTTCAACAATTGAAAATTTTTCTAAGGGTTATACTGGATTTCAGTTTCATGAACTCGACTTTGGCTTGATATAACTTGTAATCCTTTGTGAAGTAGACTTTGATCCTTGAATAGAAGATGTAGATGGAAGGTAGGGCTACAACTTTCATGTTCATAGTTTTCGCTTATGATCAATAGATTAGTCGTTTTAACACGGGGATGATGCACTGTCAGGCTTGCTTTGGAACTCTGAATGGCATGCTACAGTGTCGTCGGGGTTCAGAAGACCACCGCTGCATGGTGCTACACGTCGCCAGCCGTCTGACTGAGTTGGCCATGCACCGTGGATGTCCTGGCATGGCCGGCCATGACATGAACCACCCCACGTGCCTGCCTGACCAGCTCGCACTCCATTTCATTTTCTCGTTCGCCTCCACCGCGCGCCGTAGCCAGCGCAGCCGCTCTGCCATTGCTGCCAGGGAGCTCCGCCGTCGCATAGCTCCATAGCCATCGCAAAAACGCGACTGTCAGCTCGACCACAGCTCTGCCGTGACCTCACCTACCTCGTCGACCGTCTAGCCATGCCATCCGTGCCCTAGGTGAGAGCTAGTGACCGTTTTTCCACCACCGTCTCCATGGCCGCGTCTCACCGGAGTGGAGCTCACCGTGGCCAACCACCACTGAGACTCCCTCGTCTCCCTTTCTCTGCCTTTGTAGCACCATAGTGACCTCATGGAGCTCGTACCGAGCTTGGATGTGACAGCAAGAGCTCACCGCCGTCGGCACCTCACGTCGGGGCTCTGCCGTGCCGCCATCACCGGCGACAAGCTACCTCCGGTTAACCCTAGGTCCCACTAGTAGCATTGATCGACGCGGTTCGTCACGTAGATCACATAGGCGTCCTCCTTTTCGCCGGAGGAGTCACCACCGACGAGCTATGCCATCTGCCGCGCCGTCACAAGCCACCTCCCCTGTTTCCTGTCGTTGACCGGTGGGGTCATCTGACCCGGGGGCCCCGCTTGCCAGTGACCGTTGAGCAATAGGATAGTTCAAAAGTGCAAATTTGTTGCTATTTTGTGAATTTTGTAACTGCAAATGTGTAGATCCAAATTTGGTGATTTAAATTTTATTAGACTCACAGGGAAGTCTAGTATTTAAGAAAAATATGATATGAGCATATGTTGTAGAAGTTTTGGATGAATTAAATAGGGACTTGAAATGTGTTTTCAAATGCATGTAAACTTGTTTGAATTGTATCTTGAGTTTCTGTGATCCAAAAATTATGAAATTTAGTGGGTAAGCTAGTCTGGCTTAGTAGAGACTCTGGTTAAAATTTGAGAGTCATTGCATGTATGGTTTTTGAGTTATAGATTTTTCTTTTATCACTGATTGATACTTGGGTGAATTTTTATAAATTATATAGGAATCGAGTGACCATGAAATTTTGTGGGAAGTATCCTAGTACCTTAATGATGATAGGAAAAATATGAAATCTGTTGCTTGACACTTTTCACTAAGGTTTCCTAATTATTTCATTTTAAGCCATTATGCCTTATCATTTTTATGTAGGCTGTTATACTTACTCAAATGGTGTGAAATTTTTATAGTAGTCTACTTAGAGCATGTAGTACCTACTGTAATTTTTGTAGATTTAATGGTAGAGTTTTCATATATGTTTACCATTTCCCCTGATTAATTAAATAAATTAAGAAAAGCATTAAAAGAAATGATTGGGTGGTGAACACCCTACTTTCTGGTATTATTTTGATATGTGTGATGAGTTAGTAAAGTTGGTCTTGTCCAATTATATGTTTGAAACATAAGTTAATAATTATTTTCTCACGTTATGTAATTCTGGACAGCAAAGCATAGATTTACTATTTTGGCTATGATAGATTGTGATTCGGCTTTTGGTGATTAAATAAAAGTTGTAGGAAATTTTACAAGCTTTCCAGAAAGTCTAACATCAAAGCATTTGAATAAGTATAACATCAGTTATGATGTAAACATGTAACTATCGTATGTAGTTTAGACATGGCATGGTGTGAAATTGGTAAGTAGATTGAGAAGAGATATGCACCTACTCAATTAGTAGGGAGTTAGCATTGTTATCATTTTTCTACTTCACATCATTGTCATAGCATGTACCTCCTGTTATCACATCCTCCATGATCCATCTTATGCATTCATTGTACTTATTTATGCATATGCATGCAATAGGTGCAACCGAGGGGATCGCACTTGTGGAACTCGACGCCGAGCTGCAGGAGGAGAATCAGGAAGTTCAGCACCTGGAGGTTTTCGGAGAAGGAGAACCTAAAGCCGATCACCTTCCCGAGTGCCCCGATCACCTGCCTTCGATGTTTGTGAAAGGCAAGCCCCGGAGCATTATAAGTCTCCCTATTTTATTAATGTCACTTAAAGTTATTCGTATTGCTGTATTACGTACAGGAGTTGTTTGTAAACACTTGCTGCATACTACCATTCCTTGACCAGATATATCTACCATGGATCCTATTTAAGTCCAGGAACGTTTATCATGCTTAGCTCTACTTAGACCGGTAGAAGTTGGGTGATTCCCTGTCACCTACGAGCTATAGGTGATAACTTAATCACGGTTGGCTATATTGTGCTATCATGGAACATAACCTGGTATTGTTGAATAAATGGAGACCGGGTGGAGTCTTATATGTGGTATTGTAGTGACTCCACCTGTGTTGTTTAAGGACCGGACGTTGGAGGTCATCTTGTCATGTTGAACGCAGCCTCTCACATAGTTGGTTGGATAAGTCATTCCGACTGCGAAGCCGAGTAGCTCTTCTCAGGTCGGGACCACGAGCAGTTCAAGTGCACACTCTGGATGGTAGTAAGGATGTGCGGAGAGCCATTGGTGTAAGCCCAAGGGTGGGTTAGAGTCCCGATCACCCTTGGCAGAGTGGTTCTCTGATTGTGCGGCGCTGGTCATACCCACGAATTTGGTTCCTGATTTGTACCAAAGGTGACCTAAGGCTACCTTCATGAGGTATGCCTTGGTGTGTGTTAGGAATATTTCCCCAACTGGGTAGGAATCGATTCGAATCGCTGTCTCTCCCGGATAGTGAGAACTTGACTTGAGTTCCTTTCATCGTAGTAAGTTATGGAAAGGATGAAAATGATGGTTATGAGATTATGCAAGAACTCAACTGGATATGGTTATTACTGTGATGAATTAATGGTATCAACATGTTTGGCATAGGATAGTTGCTAATCTAGTATGAGACAGGATTTAAAACTGGTGATTTCCAAATTAAAGAGATGTTGGATAACTTATGCTTTTTCTGCAAATAATGTCTACCAGCTCTACTTATAAAGCCTTGCATGCTTCTTGGTGTCTTAGTATATTAGTTGGACAGGTAAGTCTCGCTGAGTACCTTCTCGTACTCAGGGTTTTATTCCCTTTGTTGCAGATAACGTTATGTTTCATGGCTACTGCAAGAACTGTCTTGCTCCTGCTGTGGATGAGGACTAGGACCATGGGCAATGGTCATTCTGTATTTCATCTCACCTTTGTGCTTTTGGTTGGAGATAACTATGACACTGGCTTTGTATTAAACTACGTGTGATGTTTATGTTAAACTACTTTGCTTCCGCTACTTTCAAACTTGGTTTGTAATAATTATTCGAACTCTGATGTATGGGACAAAATTGTGAACTGTGATGTAACATGTGACTGGTTATGTTGAATCTCTACGATCTTAGTTTGTATGTTGGTTGTTTGAGATCTTTCACGATTTCGTTGGACTACCGGGTTTATATGGGCTCAAGTACGACGGTTTGATCACTTCGGTGATTGCTATTGTACTTGTGCTCTTATAAATTGGACGGTTCTATGATAGCTGGTATCAGAGCAAGGATTCAACATTAAAACTTGTCATATGTTTATTTAAAAACAAAGGTTTTGTGTTATAAAAATCTAAAGTGTGCTAGTGGTCATCTCCTTTATGCCCAGTTAAGGACTTTTAGGTGGCTATTTAAGTACTAACATGGGGGGTTTTTTTACTTTTGTCGTCCATACGGCGTGCTATTGTATGGATGCCATTCACTTGAATGGTAATGTATAGATCAAATGCCTCTATGCCAAGGTAAGAAGGTAAGTTGATGAGTGGCATGACTGCAAGACGTGAGCATGCGGTCGGGGACAACTAGTTTTGATATGGCTGTATATGCATGCTTGCATGTGTGTATGGTGCATATTTAATTGTGGGTATAAATTGTCATCGGGTAGCTGTGATACAGAAGTATATGTATGGGTATACATATATGGAAGTATTTAGTTGCAATTTAGATCCTGCATTTACATTTCTGTACTTATATCTGTTGGGTGGGGCTAAAATGCATTTTCTGCAGGTTCACTAACAACGAAATGTGTAGCTCGTCTAGTTACGAATGTATTGAGAAAATGTATGTATACCACCAAGTATGTCGTTAGAGATTTTTTTTTCTAAGTTTGTGAGGACATATGGAACGAGCATACATCATGGTGCATTGTTCATTCATGTTCCTGCATGATTCCCCCTTAAATGATCTATCGTTAAGTAAACCATTTCTTTTGCATGTGTCTCCCTTAAGTGGTAACTAAAGATGAAGAGGTGAAGTCTTGTGAGGATGACCATGGTGATGGTGTGCCCGACATCGATAGCGACCACCCCGAGGAGTAGTTTAGCTATAGTAGTGCGAGCACGATAAGCGATCTTTTGGTGATGTTATGCTGTGGAATTGGATTGTTGTGCCTCTGTGTTATTATATGAATTTATGATTCTCTCCAGTAATTACAGTATGGCATAATTTTTGCAATTCTTCTACAATCTTTGGGCATCCTCCAATAATCACTTGTTATTGCAACTTCGCAGATGACGCGCACTCGTAGGGGAATTTTTGGTGATGATGCGGGTGGTAACGATGGCCGTGGCAATGGTCACGAGGATCTTCCCCCACCACCGCATCCTACCCCAGCTGAGATGATGGCGCAGCTAATGGAGACTCAACATGCTATGGGTGAAGTGCTGCACGGTCTCACACAGAATGCTGGACAAGGACATGGGAGAGATCAGCATCAGGGACCTAAACCTAACCAGTTCAGTACTTTTAAGGACTTTCTCGACACCAAACCTCCTGTCTTTAAGGAAGCAGAAGAACCACTGTAGTCAGATGAGTGGTTGAATATAATTGAACAGAAGTTCCATCTTTTAAGGCTCACTGAACACTTGAAGACCGAGTATACATCGCACTAGTTGCATGGACCAGCGGGCATATGGTGGAGTCACCATCGATCCACTTTGCCTGGAGATGCTCAAATTACATGGAATCAGTTCAAGGTTGCATTTAGGGGGCATTATATTCCCCTAGGTCTGATGAGCATGAAGCATACGGAATTCATGAGGCTGACACAGGGAACTAAGGGTTTGACAGAGTATCTGCATGCCTTTAACAATTTGTCAAGGTATGCTATAGAGTTTGTGGATACAGATGCAAAGAAAATTGCTAGTTTCAAGCGGGGCCTTAGCCCAAAGCTGATGAAGACGCTCGCTAACAACAAATGTGCTACCTTCAATGAGTTTGTTAGCGATGCACTAACCCAAGAGAACCAGAACAACATCTATACAACGTCCAAGAATCGCAAGCGAGCTTTTGAAGCAGGAGTATCTCAGTCCCAAGCTCCTACCAATGCAAGACCCTAGTTCTGCCCTCCAGCTCCAAAGTTTAGACCACCCCAGAAGAAGGCACAACCAAGTCAGAATCAGCAAGTATACCGCAAGGCTTATTCTGTTGCTCTACCTAAGGGTAGCACTGGACAGAGTAGCTCCAATGTTCCACCTAATGGTATGCCATGCTGGAATTACAACAAGACTAGCCATTGGTCAAGAAATTGTCCATATCCTAGGAAGAACAACAACCAGAAGTAGAGCAATTCTAGTGGACGTCAGGGACATGTGCACTATACCACCATGGAAGAGATTCCCTCTGGTGAAGTGGTCACGGTTGGTATGTTTCTCGTGAATCATCATCCTGCAGTTGTTTTATTTGATTCGGGAGCTTCGCATTCTTTTATGAGTCCGATATTTGCATCCAAGTATGACCAGAAAATAGTTGTAGTAGAAAAGGGTGGTTATTGCATAAGTGCTACTAGGAGCAACATTTCTACCAACCAGATAGTTAGAGGTGTATGCATCCAAATAAGTGAACGGGAGTATACTGCAAATCTAGTGATATTACCGGGATTAGGTATTGATGTGATCTTGGGGATGAATTGGATGAAGAACCATGGTGTTCTTATTGATACCTCGACTAGAACTATTATGTTGAGGGATCCCAAGAATAATGAGGCTTTTCTAGTACCCCTTCCTCGGGAGTTTGATCTCCATAATGTGGCCAATGCTATCCAGCCTATGGCCCTTGCTGATATTCCAGTAGTATGTGAATTTCTAGATGTCTTTCCTAAGGAATTGCTAGGATTACCACCGGACAGAGAAATAGAGTTCAAGATAGAATTGTTGCCTGGTACCGCACCTATTTCTCAAAGACCGTATAGAATGGCTCCCAATGAGTTAGCAGAATTGAAGATTCAATTGCATGAACTTTTAGAGAAGGGTCTCATTCGCCCTAGTTCATCACCTTGGGGTTGTCCTGCCATATTCGTGAAAAAGAAGGACAAGTCTTTGTGAATGTGTGTGGACTATCGACCACTCAATGCTGTTACTATCAAGAACAAGTATCCTTTGCCTCGCATTGATATCTTGTTTGATCAATTATCGAAAGCAAAAGTGTTCTCTAAGATTGATTTGAGGTCAGGTTATCACCAAATCAAGATTAGGCCCGAAGACGTACCTAAGACTGCTTTTTCCACTAGGTATGGCCTTTATGAGTATTTAGTCATATCCTTTGGATTGACCAATGCTCCTGCCTACTTTATGTATTTGATGAACTCGGTGTTCATGCCTGAACTTGACAAGTTTGTGGTTGTGTTCATCGATGATATCTTGATTTATTCTGAGACGGCAGAAGAACATGAAGAGCACTTGAGAGTGGTATTGTTGAGACTAAGAGAGCATAAGTTGTATGCAAAGTTTAGTAAATGTGAGTTTTGGTTGAAGAAGGTACCTTTCCTAGGTCACGTCTTATTAGAAAATGAAATTTCTGTAGACCCATCCAAAGTGCAAGAAGTGATGGATTGGAAAGCCCCAACCTCAGTTCATGAAGTCTGAAGTTTTCTTGGTCTAGCTGGATATTACCATCGGTTTATCCTAGATTTCTCTAAGATATCCAAGCCTATGACCAGGTTACTTCAGAAGGATGAGAAGTTTGTTTGGACACCAGAGTGTGAAGTGGCTTTTCACACTTTGCGGATGTTGCTGACTACTGCTCCTATGTTGGCACAGCCTGATATTGAGAAGCCGTTTGATGTATTTTGTGATGCCTCAGGAACCAGTTTAGGGTGTGTTTTGATGCAGGAAGGCCAAGTCATTGCTTATGCCTCGCACCAATTGAGAAAGCATGAAGTCAACTATCCAACACATGATTTAGAGCTTGCAGCAGTTGTCCATGCCTTGAAGATTTGGAGACATTACTTGCTTGGTAATGTTTGCCATATCTACACTGATCACAAGAGCCTGAAGTACATTTTCACTCAACCTGAGTTGAACATGAGGCAACGAAGATGGCTAGAATTGATCAAGGACTACAACCTAGAAGTGCATTATCATCCGGGTAAAGCCAATGTAGTTGCCGATGCCTTAAGTCGAAAGTATCATGGTAATTCTTTGTTGGAAGATGGTTTCAACTTATTGCATCTAGCGGTCCTAAACAATATCATAGTTAGTTGTTCTATAGAGTCAAGGATCATTGAGCTGCAAAAGACCGATGTTGGTATATTCCACATCAAGAGAAAAATGAAAGAAGAAGAAAGTAAACATTTTCGGTTAGATGAGAATGATGTTCTATGGTTTAAAGATCGACTTGTAGTGCCAAAAGATAGGGAGTTGAGGAACCAAATCCTAGAGGAAGCTCATTCGTCCAAGCTATCCATTCACCTGGGTAGCAGCAAGATGTATCAAGATTTGAAGACTAGATTTTGGTGGGCAAAAATGAAGAAAGAAATTGTGGCATATGTGGCAAGATGTGATAACTGTTGCTGAGTGAAGGCCATTCATATGAAACCAGCAGGTTTACTTCAGCCACTGTCTATTCCAAGTTGGAAATGGGATGACATTAGTATGGATTTCATTGTTGGACTTCCAAAGACCCAAAAAGGTCATGATTCAATATGGGTAATTATTGACCGTCTCACCAAGTCTACACATTTTATTCCTGTTAATGTCCAGTATCGACCTCATCAATATGCAAAGCTATACATGGAACAAATTGTCAGATTGCATGGTGTACCTAAGAGTATTGTATCAGATTGAGGGTCCCAATTTGTTAATCATTTTTGGGAACATCTGCATAAGTACTTGGGTACCACATTGATTTGTAGCTCTGCTTATCACCCACAGACCGCAGGTCAAATTGAACGTGTGAATCAAATCCTAGAAGATATGTTGAGAGCATGTGTGATTTCTTCCAAGGGTTCATGGGAAGACTGGTTACCTTTGGTGGAATTCTCCTACAATAATAGTTATCAAGAGAGTATTAAGATGGCTCCATTTGAAGCTTTATATGGTCGCAAATGTAGGACCCCTCTAAATTGGATTGAGCCTAGTGAAAGAAGATATTATGGAATTGATTTTGTCAAAGAAGCTGAAGAACGAATCCAACTTATTCGGCAACATATAGAAGCCGCTCAATCAAGACAAAAGAGTTATGCAGATAAGAGGAGAAGTCCTATTATATTCCAAGTTGGAGATTATGTGTATCTGAAGGTATCCCAATGAGGAGAGTGCAAAGATTTGGAGTGAAATGAAAACTTGCTCCTAGGTATGTTGGACCATACAAGATCACTGCACAAAAAGGGCCGGTAGCCTACCAACTCCAGTTACCTCCAGAAATGAAAGCAATATTCAGTGTTTTTCATGTCTCCCAACTCAAGAAATGTCTTCGTGTGCCCGAAGAAGTAATTGAACCTACTAGTATCAAGATTCAGTCAGATTTGACTTATGAAGAGAGACCTATTAAAGTGCTTGAAGCAATGGAAAGAGTGACCCGTAGCAAAGTCACCAAGTTCTACAAGGTGGTTTGGAATAATCATAGTGAACAAGATGCTACATGGGAATGTGAGGATTATCTTCATGAGGTTTATCCTAGTTTCTACGAGGAATGGTAGGTCGTGCAATCTTGGGGCGAGATTTCTTTAAGGGGGGAAGGGCTGTAACACCCTCGATGTTAAGCATGCACTTAACCTTAACATTCCATGATCACAATCATCTTTGAGCATTCATGATCATGAGCATCATTCATTCGTTCACAAGCTTATATCATATGAAACATGTTTTTGAAACATTGCAACGTATCGTTATGTTTCATGTGTGTTGTTTCCTTTATAAAATGAAAAGTGTGCAACATGTGCTACTCACTTTAGTGAAACAAAGTTAGTTAATACTATGCAACAAGATCATGAAACATGTGAAACATGGCTATGAAACATTTGTAACATTTCATGTGTTTTTCATTGTTTCAGTACATACCTTGCTTGATTCTTGTGTGACCAATGTATGGTGTGGCTAAAAATCCTTTTAAGTAACTTAGTTACACTTAGAATGTCATTTGGGACATTGTTCATGTTGATCACTTTGACTAATTAGGTTCCCCAGGTCATGGTTTGACTCATTTTGACCCCGTAACACTTTAGTTTGACTGTTTAAAAAGTGTAGCTTAGCATGTTTGCATGTTTGAGCAACCTAAAACAAAGTTGTAGCAAATTTTTTAAGGAACAAACTTTGTTTAGAAGCCAAGTCATGAAAATGTGCACAACATGTTCAAAAAGGACCCACAAGTCATAATTGAAAGCTGTTTCAACAATTGAAAATTTTTCTAAGTGTTATACTGGATTTCAGTTTCATGAACTCGACTTTGGCTTGGTATAACTTGTAATCCTTTGTGAATTAGACTTTGATCCTTGAATAGAAGTTGTAGATGGAAGGTAGGGCTACAACTTTCATGTTCATGGTTTTCGCTTATGATCAATAGATTAGTCGTTTTAACGCGGGGATGATGCACTGTCAGGCTTGCTTTGGAACTCTGAATGGCGTGCTACAGTGTCATCGGGGTTCAGAAGACCACCGTCGCGTGGCGCCACACGTCGCCGGCTGTCTGACTGCGTTGGCCATGCGCCGTGGACGTCCTGGCATGGCCGACCATGACATGAACCACCCCACGTGCCTGCCCGACCAGCTCGCACTCCATTTCGTTTTCTCGTTCGCCTCCACTGCGCGCCGCAGCCAGCGCAGCCGCTCTGCCATTGCTGCCAGGGAGCTCCGCCATCGCCTAGCTCCGTAGCCACCGCAAAAATGCGACTATCAGCTTGACCACAGCTCCACCATGACCTCACCTACCTCATCGACCGTCTAGCTGTGCCATCCGTGCCCTAGGTGAGAGCCAGTGACCGTTTTTCCACCGCCATCTCCATGGTCGCGTCTCACCGGAGCGGAGCTCACCGCGGCCAACCACCACCGAGACTCCCTCATCTCCCTTTCTCTGCCTTTATAGCACCATAGTGACCTCGTGGAGCTCGTACCGAGCTTGGATGTGACAGCAAGAGCTCGCCACCGTTGGCACCTCATGCTGGGGCTCTGCCGTGCCGCCATCACCGGCGACAAGCTACCTCCGGTTAACCCTAGGTCCCACTAGTAGCATTGATCGACGTGGTTCGTCACGTAGATCACATAGGCGTCCTCCTTTTCACCGGAGGAGTCACCACCGGCGAGCTACGCTGTCTGCCGTGCTGTCACAAGCCACCTCCCCTGTTTCCTGTCGCTGACCGGTGGGGTCGTCTAACCCGGGGGCCCCGCTTGCCAGTGACCGTTGAGCAATAGGATAGTTCAAAAGTGTAGATTTGTTGCTATTTTGTGAATTTTGTAACTGCAAATGTGTAGATCCAAATTTGGTGATTTAAATTTTATTAGACTCACAGGGAAGTCTAGTATTTAAGAAAAATATGATATGAGCATTTGTTGTAGAAGTTTTTGATGAATTAAATAGGGACTTGAAATGTGTTTTCAAATGCATGTAAACTTGTTTGAATTGTATCTTGAGTTTCTGTGATCCAAAAATTATGAAATTTAGTGGGTAAGCTAGTCTGGCCTAGTAGAGACTCTGGCTAAAATTTGAGAGTCATTGCATGTATGGTTTTTGAGTTATAGATATTTCTTTTATCACTGATTGATACTTGGGTGAATTTTGATAAATTATATAGGAATTCAGTGACCATGAAATATTGTGGGAAGTATCCTAGTACCTTAAGGATGCTAGGAAAAATATGAAATCTGTTGCTTGACACTTTTCACTAAGGTTTCCTAATTATTTCATTTTAAGCCATTATGCCTTATCATTTTTATGTAGGCTGTTATACTCACTCAAATGGTGTGAAATTTTTATGGTAGTCTACTTAGAGCATGTAGTACCTACTGTAATTTTTGTAGATTTAATGGTAGAGTTTTCATATATGTTTACCATTTCCCCTGATTAATTAAATAAATTAAGAAAAGCATTAAAAGAAATGATTGGGTGGTGAACACCCTACTTTCTGGTATTATTTTGATATGTGTGATGAGTTAGTAAAGTTGGTCTTGTCCAATTATATGTTTGAAACAGAAGTTAATAATTATTTTCTCACGTTATGTAATTCTAGACAGCAAAGCATAGATTTACTATTTTGGCTATGATAGATTGTGATTTGGCTTTTGGTGATTAAATAAAAGTTGTAGGAAATTTTGTAAGCTTTCCAGAAAGTCTAACATCAAAGCATTTGAATAAGTATAACTTCAGTTATGATGTAAACATGTAACTACCATATGTAGTTTAGACATGGCATGGTGTGAAATTGGTAAGTAGATTGAGAAGAGATATGCACCTACTCAATTAGTAGGGAGTTAGCATTGTTATCATTTTTCTACTTCACATCATTGTCATAGCATGTACCTCCTGTTATCACATCCTCCGTGATCCATCTTATGCATTCATGGTACTTATTTATGCATATGCATGCAATAGGTGCAACCGAGGGGATCGCACTTGTGGAACTCGACGCCGAGCCACAGGTGGAGAATCAGGAAGTTCAGCACCTGGAGGTTTCCGGAGAAGGAGAACCTAAAGCCGATCACCTTCCCGAGTGCCCCGATCACCTGCCTTCGACGTTTGTGAAAGGCAAGCCCCAGAGCATTATAAGTCTCCCTATTTTATTAATGTCACTTAAAGTTATTCGTATTGCTGCATTACGTGATAGGAGTTGTTTGTAAACACTTGCTGCATACTACCATTCCTTGACCAGATATATCTACCACGGATCATATTTAAGTCCAGGAACGTTTATCATGCTTAGCTCTGCTTAGACCGGTAGAAGTCGGGTGATTCCCTGTCACCTGCGAGCTATAGGTGATAACTTAATCACGGTTGGCTATATTATGCTATCGTGGAACATAACCTGGTATTGTTGAATAAATGGAGACCGGGTGGAGTCTTATATGTGGTATTGTAGTGACTCCACCTGTGTCGTTTAAGGACCGGACGTTGGAGGTCATCTTGTCATGTTGAACGCAGCCTCTCACATAGTTGGTTGGATAAGTCATTCCGACCGCGAAGCCAAGTAGCTCATCTCAGGTCAGGACCACGAGCAGTTCAAGTGCGCACTCTGGATGATAGTAAGGATGTGCAGAGAGCCATTGGCGTAAGCCCAAGGGTGGGGTAGAGTCCCGATCACCCTTGGCAGAGTGGTTCTCTGATTGTGCGGCGCTGGTCATACCCGCGAATTTGGTTCCTGATTTGTACCAAAGGTGACCTAAGGCTACCTTCGCGAGGTATGCCTGGGTGTGTGTTAGGAATATTTCCCCAGCTGGGTAGGAATCAATTCGAATCGCCGTCTCTCCTGGATAGTGAGAACTTGACTTGAGTTCCTTTCATCGTAGTAAGTTATGGAAAGGATGAAAATGATGGTTATGAGATTATGCAAGAACACAACTGGATATGGTTATTATTGTGATGAATTAATGGTATCAACATGTTTGGCATAGGATAGTTGCTAATCTAGTATGAGACAGGATTTAAAACTGGTGATTTCCAAATTAAAGAGATGTTGGATAACTTATGCTTTTTCTGCAAATAATGTCTACCAGCTCTACTTATAAAGCCTTGCATGCTCAGTGGTGTCTTAGTATATTAGTTGAACAGGTAAGTCTCACTGAGTACCTTCTCGTACTCAGGGTTTTATTCCCTTTGTTGCAGATAACGTTATGTTTCATGGCTACTGGAAGAACTATCTTGCTCCTACTGTGGATGAGGACTAGGACCATGGGCAATGGTCATTCTGTATTTCATCTCACCTTTGTGCTTTTGGTTGGAGATGACTATGACACTGGCTTTGTATTAAACTACGTGTGATGTTTATGTTAAACTACTTTGCTTTTGCTACTTTCAAACTTGGTTTGTAATAATTATTCGAATTCTAATGTATGGGACAAAATTGTGAACTGTGATGTAACATGTGACTGGTTATGTTGAATCTCTATGATCTTGGTTTGTATGTTGGTTGTTTGAGATCTTTCACGATTTCGTTGGACTACCGGGTTTATATGGGCTCAAGTACGATGGTTTGATCACTTCGGTGATTGCTATTATACTTGTGCTCTTATAAATTGGATGGTTCTATGACAAGCGTCCAAGTTTTGATGATCTCATGGTTGTTATCTCCAATGAAGTTCTCTTTTAGGAGCCTAAGCCTGTACACGAGGTTGCTAGCCTTGAACGTTGTGCTACGAAGACCTTTATCCATGCCTTTGCTTGACCTTAGGCCCAAGCTTAGTTCCCTTGAATGCTTGCATGTGTCATGGTTGTCCCGCTCCTGTGTGGGAGGACCCTGCTCAAAAATCCTTGTTGGACCTTATTGCTCCTTCTCCTACTGATGATCTGGTGCAACGCTAATCGCTATCTACCCTGGCTTTGGAGCCTTTTCCTCGTAGATCATGTCATTGCTTTATCAACTGAATCTCTAGTCAGTGCATTCGCTCTGTCCCTCGAATCTCGTTTGTTTTGTCTCCAACTCTTTCAAGTCTCTAGATGTTATCAATCTAAATCTCATGTTGCTGCTCGGCAAGACCAAGTCTCATGTTAATCCTTATCTGGTAATTACCTTGGTGGACACAAGGCATATATGGAAGTTAAGAAAGAGTCCCTTGCTTAGTTGTCTTCGACAATTAGGCTATGTTCTCTTGCACTATGTTTTGATCTTCTGATCACCTCCTTGTTGGCTCCTAACCTTGTGACTACCTTTGTTTGCTATCCTTCCTTCACATATGCTTGCTCCTATGCAACCCAATTTGTGCCATGTGAGATTTCTTGTGGGTTGTATGTTTAGTAATGGTGCCACAATTAGCGATCTATGGTGCTGCGACAAAACCGAGAGCCTCCTGTGGGTGCACACACAAGGCTGTGCTGCTCGGCATGCGCTGGTATCAAAGTTTCTAGTCATGATCCATTGCAGAACTGCACCAATGTGTTATTTTCACATAAGCTCTTCCTTGGTTATCTCTCCTTATCTTATCGGAAGATCTATATGTCAAACCAGATGCAATAGGTCTTTCTTCTGAAGTCGTCCAAAGGATAACCTTTGAAGAATAGGTCACTGATAGGAACATAAACAGACTACAACATGTGGTACACAAGTGACTCTACTTGATGATCCCTGTAATGACATCGATCATCTAGTGAGCAACTTATGTCATTCTCGTTGGATCAGAAAGATGCACAACACTTAAAGTTGGACAAGTTATCAGTCGGATGATAAATGGACTAGGATATTATGTCCTATAATAGGTCACCTGGTGCTTATGAGCTTTTGTCTATGTCTTGACCGTTATGTGCAGGAGTGAAGATTTGGAACCTTTTTAGTGTTGAGAGCCAACCGATTAGTTACCAGTAGGAAGGTTAATCTCTAGCTAGGTAACGACTCTTTGGTAGCCCCAAAGGATATGTCTCACAGAACAATATTAGACGAAGAAACAACAAAGCCGATCAACAATGCAAGTACTGCCTTCTTTTTTGGGCCCTGTGTCATCAAGTCAACTCCATCTTGGACAATCAAATGGGTGGCGCAAGATACTGTATCAGCTAAGTAAAGAGCTAGAGCAAAGCACATCCCTAGCCTCGGTCAGCATCATTATATATATGGTGCTATAAAAGGATTTGTTCAGGACTCTATTGGAGGAAGTACAGAAGGATAATCAAAGACGTTCCCTTATTTTTGTAGGACTGTCACTCCACGTGAAGTATGCATTGTGCCCTGCAAGAATATCCCACCAGTTTAATGCTTGTGTATCGTCAAGCTGGTGCCTACATCAACGGTTGAAGTTGTTCCCTGGGAAGCATATGAGGAAAACCCTAGCCTACATCCTCAGAGAAAAGAGCTGCTGCTGCTGCTATACAAAGAGATCGAGAGTATAGAACTCACACCACAACGTGTGAAGCAAAGAAAGAGAAGAACGAGAAATCTGTCCAGATTTTAGGGTACAAAATCGAACATCTTCAAGCCAAAGATTAGTGACTCAAACATGGTTGAAATGGCCTCAAACTTTGGTGACCTCATTCCTCACTTTGGACACGTCGATGTCTTAAGTTTGTATGAGGATTGGTTGAGTGAAACATCGGATTTGAGAGATGTTTTGTCAATTCGGTACGCTATAATTACAGAATAGAGCAGTTTTGGTAGCCGCATTGTTTGGATAGTCAAATAGTGTCCGTTTGAGCTGAATTTTGGTGAGCGGTTAGGGGACTCATGGATCTATATGCCTATCAAAATTCATGCACAATGGATCATTAGTTTGTGAAATATGAACAGAAAACCAAAGAGTACAGAATCTGTAATTTCTTTGTGACTACGATCATCCTTCGCATTCGAAAGTTGTGCTTGCAATTGATGCCAAGGTATGTAACGCGGTCAATAATTGTTGCTAGATAATCCTTTAGATGCCCTAAAGAAGACTCCTTGGACCCCTTTGTACCTTGTTCTTGGCCTCTTCTATCAACAATGTTCGAGCAATCGAGGTGTTCTACGAGTCAATTTGTACCCTTGCAAATCGGAAGCAATTTGAAAAGTGTCAAACAACTGATTTCAGGGTTTGATTTTTGAGTTGTTGATTGACATTAGTAAGGAAGCTCCAATGTCAAATGTAGTACAACAAAGCTAATTTTGCGATAGTGCAAGTCAACCCAACTTACTGCGCCACTGCACCATGAAGACAAATTGTGCTCAACCTGCTTAGTAGTGTACTGTTTTTATAGTCAGTGTATACTTGCAACTTTCATTGACCTCCAGACCTCACTATCATCCTTCTTCTGCAAGGATTTCCAAGGCAGACTTGTCCTTTGGTACCTTCCATGTGTTTATACCCACGCGGTTGCCTCAGATTCAACTCAGATAATTGTTGCCACTCGGATACAAGGATTCTCCCAAATAATGATCATAAAAAACATTGAGTCAACAGAGTCAGCTATTACATTCACCGCTCACTCAATGGACTTAGATATTACAGTGTTATCATTAGAGAAAGAGAACTACACACATGGAACATTATGTAGTTTCCAGCGTGGGAATTTGAGTGATTGAACAATCACGACCAGCACCGACATTGTCTGTTGGTTACTCGGTTTCTCATAGCCACAAAGGATGCTTACCCCATCTATAATCTCATTCCTTATGAAAGGTTGTACTCAAGCTACTTTGGTAGAGAACTGCTTTTTGAACTTTGTGAATGAACATGGAACTATTGTAATGAGTAGTTTTCAGAAGCTTGTAGTCTAGTGCAAAATTCACATGGTCCATGCTTTAGTCACTAGGAAAATAGAGATTATGGGTAATTAGTTTATGCTTCGTAGTACTCTCTGTATCCCAAAAAAGAAGTATTGTGCCATCTTGGATTCCTCCCCAAAGTAACAATGCTTCATGGAAGCCAAGGAAATTCTTTAGACCAAACTTACTGCGAAGAGCAAATATCAGAAAGTGTCTTGACCAAATTAGCCTCTCTGATACTCCGAAGTTAAGTAGCCTAAGGCTATCACTGATACTGGAAAATGGAGGACATGCTTCTCTTCCCTTAAAAGTCTTTCGCACCAAATCTCGATGCGAGATTCCTATAAGGGGGAGGGCTGTAACACCCTAGGTGTTTGTCACCCATTAAGAAATGGGTTTGAGCTCAAACATGACATGTTAAGTGGTGATGAAGGTGTCAAGATCAAATCTACAAGAGCGAGCTCCAACTTAAACTTGAGCAACATGCCTTTGCTTGTATATTGGCCTGTTTCAGATATATACCTAAGTAATGTTGAAGGTTCTTCTTTCATGTGCCTCACATCAATTTCCACCCACATGGATGATTGGAAAAGCTTCGTGAAGTTTGGAATCAAAAAGTCACATGAAATGATGTTATAATCTTTCTTGGATTGCTTTATTAAGTAAATGGAATTATAGATCATCAACCAAACCTTGCTACCTTGCCAAAATGACTCTAATTGAAATCTACAACAAAAGTCATGAAGGGTTCGTGTTGAGCAAAGGTCAAGAAAATGCCTCAATCGGTCAAGAACTCTAATTTAAGCTTTACCGTGATGCTACTTTGACTTGGTTTGAAATATGGCTTACGGTACTTGCTTGGAGTTGCACCTGAAATCAAAGTTGAAGTTGGAGTGGAGTAGAGCAAACTTTGTTTTTGGGCCAAGAGCCAGATCAACTGGGAACTAAGTCAAACTGAGGCTTAAACTTGGAATCTGCTGCTGTTTTTCAGAGTCCAAAAATATTCTAAGTCTGGAGTTTCACTAAGCAACGACGTTGGCATTCCACGTTCTCCAAATTTTGTTAAGCAACTCGATTTGGTCCAAAGATAAAAGTTGGAGTGTATAGGATGGAGAAGATCATGTAAAAGAATGGCACTCGTTTGACCTTGTTATGACCCTCAATTTTGGAGTTTGTTAATCGCCGTCAATGCGTTGACAATGCCACTTTGGAGCTTAATTACCTACTAATCCATAGCTCTAGTGGTCTTGATCCCTTAATACAAATTGAAGAGCATTTAGAGTAGAGAAACTTTTCTGTAGGTGCCATGGTCCAAATCTGCAGGGAATATGCCACAAATGGGATCCAAAGCATGCTGGATTACGCCCCCACGTGTTCGATGAAAGGGCGTCGTGGCAGCCATGCACAGAGTACGCCCCTCCATGGCCAATGTGTGTGCCTGCCTCCCTATAGCACCTCTACGCCCTCCTAAAGTGAACGCCGTGCTTCCCTCTCTCCCTCACTCGCTCTGCCGCTCCCTCCCTCGCTCTCCAGCGCCTACGCACGCATGCTGGAGCATGGCCGCCATGGTTGGCTAGCCGAGCTTGCCGCTGCCACGTCCCCGCCGCCCCGAGCTCCTCCGCATCCTACCGTGTGTGCCACCACCTTCTTTGTTGTGCGACGCCCCTCCTGTGCCCCTTTTCCGATCACCACAGCTGCCGTAGCGCCGTTGCCATCGGAGCAGCCACTGGCGCTCCGCCTGCTCACATGGATGGAAGGCCATATGCCGCCTCAGTCCATGCCGCGGCCACCTAGAGGCGTGCCTAGATCCACCTCAGCCGGAGCCTATAGCAGCACGCCGTCGGCGCCGCCTCAGCCGGCCAGAGCCACGAGCCGGCCGCTCCCCTGCTCTACCATCGAGAGAAGGAAGAAGAAGGACCTCACACAGCAATAAGGATAAAGCGAGGGGGTTAAGTGATGAATCAGTGACTCATATGAATAGTGCAGTAAAGGATCTATTTGTTGGGTTTAAATTTGTGTAAACTTCAGGGTCCCCTATGCAAGATTTACATTTCCTTTTCTCTAGTTTTTACAGATTTGAATGATCAGCTTTGAAAATTCATAGTAAATATTAGAAAAATCATAAAATAGTAAATGAAGACTTTTTACAATCCTTGTAAAATTATCTATGCAGTAGATCTATAATATGGCATGCTTTAGTTTATAGTTTCTGCTGTAAAAATAGATTTATGCAGGTTAGGTTTTAAATACTAGTTTTACTTGTCTTTTTCATAACTACAGTAGTATTGCTCAATTAAATTTAAAATTTTTATGGCATGTTACTATGTGATGATTAATGTCTGGTAAAGTTTAGGATTTTAGGATTTGGAGTTTAGGAGCTATAAAAATAACAAATTCCCTATGTTGCTTTGCTCCTATTCTGAATAGTCCTGCATGTTTGAATTAATTGGCTTAGTTAAGTTACGAATCATGACTTTATGATAATACATGAGTTGTAGTAATTTTCTTAGGCTTTTCGAAAAGCTAAATAGCATAATTTTTGGTTAAGTATATCTTGAGTTGTGGTTGCTTAAATCTCTGTGGCTGTTTCTGCCCAAACCTAGAGAGGGTTTCCTTGTTCCTATTGTGGGGCCTTCTTAATAGTAGAATTAGCTTTAGGTGTTTACAACAAAATTGTTTATAATTTTCTAAGATTTATAAAAAGTCTAGAACCACATTTATTGGACATGTATAACTCTATTTATAGCTGTTTAAAGTGGCATGTCAGTTTCTATCCATGTTTTAGATAGAGATGCAATTATTGGATTAATATACCCTGTTATCTGTAGAATCATCTTAAGATGATAATAAGAAAGTTGTACATAACTCACTTAACCATCGTGTGTTAAATTTTCATGGCATTTGGCCAAATAGTTTGTGAGTTATGACTGTTCTAAGTTGGTCATCAGAAATTGTAGTTCTCTAGAATTTTTGGACCAGATTTGATAAATGTGACTGTTTGGCCCTTTTCACTTGGGAATCATGCTGGGATGATTAAATATGAATTGTAGACAATTTTATAATATTTCCATATTGTCTTGTTGCATGTATTTTGGAGTAGTACAACTCTAGTTATAAGCTTGTGAAGTTGCATGGCAGAATCTGTCCAAGTCTGGACAAAGGTGCTCAATTATGCTTGATTGACCTTGTTAATGGTGGAATCACCTTGTGATGATAATAAACATGTTTTAGATAATTTAATAATATTTTTATAAAGCTAAGGTTCATGCTTGTTTGATATCTATAACTCTAGTTATGCCTAACACTTAGCTGGCCAGATAAGTCGTTCTAACCATGAAGCCGAGTAGCTCAGCTCAGGCCGGGACCACAAGCAGTTGCGTGCACTCTGGATGGTAGCAAGGATGTGTGGAGAGCCATTGGCATAAGCCCAAGGGCGGGTTATAGTCCCGATCACCCTTGGTAGAGTGGTTCTCTGATTGTGTGGCACTGATCGTACCCGTGACTTTTCTTTTTTTCTCCTGAGTTGTACCAAAGGCGCCTTGATTGCGACCCTGATAGGGGAAGCAGGGTTTGTGTTAGGAATACCCCTCTAGCTGGATAGGAATTGATTCGAATCACCATCTCTTCTAGATAGTGAGAACTTGACTGAGCAGCAGCAACGTAGATTCACTAAATTTAAAGATATGGTTCAATGATGATGATGATGATGAGCCATGAAATACCTGATATGGTTATTATTGTTTGCAACTTAATCAAGTGATTGATTAGTATAGGTGCTAATATAGATGGTAGGAAATGGCTAAAAGTCACTGCTAGTACAGGTTAATAATGCTAATGATTACTCAAGCTTTTATGCAAGAGGTTTTCCAGCAAGATCCACTGATAAAGCCTTGCATAATCCTTGGTGTCACTTTATTTCTGGTTAACGATGGATAAGTCTAGCTGAGTACATTCGAGTACTCAGGGTTTATCCCACCATGTTGTAGGTGAGGTTCTCAGCCTATTGAAGATGGTGGCTAACCGCCGGTGGGCTCGGTGACTCTATATTTACTTCTTATCTATATGCTTTTGTCAGAGAATGTCACTTATGCTAGCAATGTATTTGAAACTTATATTAATGTAATCTTTTGAAAGCTATGTTGTTTTCACTAAGCGTTTTTGAAACCCAAACTTGTACTATTATTCTTGAACCCATTTGTAATATTATTTCCACTGCAACCCTGCATATCTGATGTGTATTTGCTTAATCACGCGATCTTGGTTGTGATGTTGATTTACCGAGGTCCTTCGTGACACTCAGCGGACTACCGGGTTTATATGAGTGAAGTATGTGTGTGTCAATGTGTTAGCAGGGACAACCATACTTGATCTTGTATAAATTGGGTGGTTCTATTATAGAACCCCTCTCTCTGAAACACCTCATATGGAGCACCCTAATAGTGCTTCCATTTAGTCTCTGCAACGCCGCAGTGACCGTTAGCCACCTTGTGGCACATGCATGGTTCCACCTTCCATGAATGACGGATTCGTGGGGGTAATCAAGAATGTCACAAAATCTTTCCATGACCACCTGGTAGAGGAGACAGAGTTGCCCTCTGGCTCTAACTCTATCAGGGGAAGTCATCACCCCTCTCATGAATGCTTTATGATGGGTACCCCTGAGGGCACATCAAAAGTGTCTACGAGGGGGAGGCTACCCCCAACAAATGACCCCGACAATGAGGCTAAGAGGGAGATAGCAGCCCCACCACGCATGCCGGTGGAACAGCTAAAAGCCCAACACCGAGAGATCGAGGAAGCATGACTCTAGCTCGAGCAGGAATGCATGGAGCTCGATCAGGAGATTGAGTGCTATAGAGACGGTGAGCGCGCCCGTGCCATGGCCCACGATATGAATTAGAGGATCATTGCCGATGATGAAGCCCTCCCTCCCTTTGCTCGAGCAAGCCAAAACATTACCACAGTGGTGGCCTTGCTCCATGGCCTTCTAGAGGCCACGACGCTCGAGGATCATTGAGCCCACCATGAGATTCGTACGCTGCTCGAGCGTGCGGCGGTGCAGTAGGCCGAAAGCTCATTATCTTAGCGACGCGATCTCGATGGTAGTGAATGCATGCCTTTGAAGCATCTTGGCAGGGATGCATCGGTCCACCAAGAACCACAAGGAAGTAGGCAACACACCATGGTCCTAGTGCGTTAGTGTCTTGGTCGCAACCGTGACGCATGCAACACCTTTGACGCCCATAGACATGCCTACAATGACCCAAGAGAGGGAGCTAGACGTGGCTATCACCCTCATCATAGTGGATGCTTCGACAGCAGCGAGGACCGAAGCCTGAGCCCTGGCCCTCTAGGGCCTCAAGCATTCGGCCACCACATCCTCAACACTGCCTTCCCGCCAAGGTACTGACCACCAACCAATATCCTGAAGTACTTGGGGAAACAAACCCTAGACTATGGCTCGAAGACTATCAGCTTGCCTACCAAGCCGATGGTGCAGATAATGATGACTTCATTATCCGCAACCTTCCATTGTTCTTAGCCGATTCGGTAAGAACCTGGTTGGAACACCTTCCGTCCAATAGAATCCAAAGTTGGGTGGACCTAAGGGAAATCTTTGTGGGAAACTTCCAGGGCACATATAAGCACCCTGGAAACTCGTGGGACCTCAAGACTATCGATAGAAGGCTAGAGAAACCCTTCATGGGTACATCTGGCGCTTCTCCTGATAATGCAATGAGCTCCCTAACATCGCTAACGTTGATGTTATAGGAGCTTTCCTATCCAAGACCACCTACAAGTCTTTGGTTCACAAGCTAGGACATAAGGGCATACAAACCACCAAGGAACACTTAGACATCACCACCAGCCACACCTCGAGCAAGGAAGCAGTCGGAGCCATCTTCGATCGCCTCGATGGCAAGGTGAGGCGAGATGAGGACGCTGGCGAAGGCACCTACAATTGTCCCACCACAAAGAAGAACAAGAAGCAACAATGCAAGGGCTCGCTCATGGCTACCGCTGACCGAAGAGGTGGTCAAAAGCCCACGGAGGGCACTCTAACCCATTTCGAAAAACTACTCAAGGGGCCATACCCAAACTATGCTTTCCTGGTCAAGCATCTGTACAAGGACTGTAGCCTCATGCGATAGTTCTTGTCTAAAGGCCCAAACAAAGTGGAGCATGGAAAGGACCTTGACCCTACCACGGACGACGCCAAGAAGGACAATGACTTTCCAACATTGGATGGCTACCTCATGATCTTTGGAGGATCAGAGGTCTATGACTCCAAGCGCTACCAGAAGATCACACGCCACAAGGTCTATGCGACCAAAGCGGCCACACCCGCCTTCCTTAGGTGGTCAGAATCTACCATAACCTTCGACCAGACTAACCACCCGGAGAGTGTCCCACAACTGGAGTAATATCCGCTTGTGGTTGACCCGATCATCGGTATGAAGTGCCTCACCAAGGTACTGATGCATGGGGGTAGCGGCCTCAACATCCTATATGTCGAGATGCTCGACGTCATGTGCATCGATCGAGCGCGTGTTTGACCGACTGGAGCACTTTTCCATGGTTTTTTGTGCCTAGAAAGCAGGCCTTGCCACTTGGGTAGCTTGATCTACCCATCACCTTTGGGGTCCATCCAACTATAGGACAGAGACCCTTACCTTTGAGGTGGTTGGGTTCCATGGAACCTACCATGCCATCCTAGAGTAACCATCCTACGCGAAGTTCATGGCCTTCACCAACTACACCTACCTCAAACTAAAGATGCCAGGCCTAGGTAGGATCATCACCATTGGCCCCACCTTTCAGCACGCCTATGAGTGCGAGGTTGAGGGCTATGATCACACCGCAGCAATCATCGTCTCTATAGAACTCACTGCCCTCAGGAAGGTGGTTGCTGAAGAAGCACCTAACCCCAAGCGGTCGACTGGATCCTTTGAGCCAGTGGAGGGCTCCAAGGAGGTCCTCATAGACCTTGGGGGCACCAATGGCAAAACGGTGCGCATTGGTACCACGCTTTGCTCAAAATAGGAAAGCACGCTCGTTGACTTCCTCCATGCCAACAAAAACATCTTCATGTGGAAACCCTCAAACATGCCAGACATTCCAAGGGAAGTTGCCAAGCATGCCTTGAAGATCCACCTAGGCTCCAAGCCGGTGAAACAATGCCTATGTCGCTTTGATGATGGGAAACGTAGGACCATCGGTGAGGAGATCGCAAAGCTTTTGGTGGCTAGATTTATCAAGGAAGTGTATCACCTAGAGTGGTTAACCAATTCCATTCTTATACGAAAGAAGAGTGGGAAATGGAGGATGTGTGTTGACTATATGGGTCTCAACAAAGCATGCCCAAAGGATCCATTTCCTTTACCGCGCATAGACGAGATAGTTGACTCTACCTCGAGGTGCAAAACCCTCTACTTCCTTGATGTGTACTCTGGATACCATCAAATTACGATGAAAGAGTCTGACTAGCTCGTGACATCTTTCATCACCCCCTTTGGATCATTCTGCTACGTCACAATGTCATTCGGTGTGAAGAATGCTAGGGCTACATACCAGCATTGTATGCTCAAGTGCTTCAAGGACCTCATCAGGCGGACCATTTAGACCTACGTTGATGACATCGTGGTCAAATCCAAACAGGCTGACCACCTCATAGCCGATCTTGAGCAGACCTTTGCAGAACTTCAAGCAAACAACATCAAACTCAATCCTGAGAAGTGTGTTTTCAGGGTCCTAAGGGGCATGCTACTTGTTTTCATTGTCTCCGAGCATGGCATCAAAGCCAACCCAGAGAAGATCTCAGCGATCACAAGGATGGGCCCAATTCAGAACATAAAGGGGGTACAACGGGTTATGGGGTGCCTCGCTGCGCTTAGCTACTTCATCTCATGCCTCGGCGAGCAAGGTCTCCCCCTTTATTGACATCTGAAGAAGGCCGATCACTTTGAATGGACATCTGAGGCCCAAGAAGCACTTGACATGGTTAAACAGCTCCTGACAAGGGCCCTAATCCTGGTTCCTCCTACCGAGGGAGAACCCCTTCTGCTCTACATCGCGTCCACCACACAAGTGGTCAGTGTTGCCCTGGTAGTGGAGCAGGAGAAGAGGGGCACGCCCTCAAAGTACAATACCCTATGTACTTCATCAGTGAGGTCCTATCCGACTCAAAGACTCGCTACCCCAAAATCCAGAAGCTTTTGTATGCTGTCCTCATCACTAGGAGGAAGCTGCACCACTACTTCGAGTCACATCCAGTGACGGTCATGATGTCCTTCCCCCTCGGCGAGGTCATCCAAAACTAGGACACCACGGGAAGAACCATAAAATGGGTGCTTGAGCTGATGGGTTAGGGCATTGCGTATGCCTCCCGAATGGCCATCAAGTCCTAGGTTTTGGCTGATTTCGTTGTGGAATGGACCGAGGTCCAAATACCACCGGTGGTCGTTGATCAAGAGTACTGGACAATGTACTTCAATGGATTGCTGATGAAGAAGGGTGCTAGCATGGGGCTGGTCTTTGTGTCACCCCTCAGGGTACACATGAGGTACATGGTGCATCTCCATTTCCCCTCCTCCAACAATGTGGCCAAATATGAGGCGCTCATCAATGGCCTATGCATTACCATTGAGCTGGGCGTTTGATGCCTCAACATTCAAGGAGATTCCCAACTGGTCATCGACTAGGTCATGAAGGAGTCAAACTACCACAATGTCAAGATGACCATGTACTACCGAGAAGTCCACCAGTTGGAGGACAAGTTTGATGGCCTCGAGCTTAACCACATCCCAAGGCGTCTCAATGAGGCGGCTAACACGCTTGCGAAAGCATGGTCGAGAGCTGGTGGCAACGAGCGTCTTCGCCAGTGACTAGCACAAGCCCTCGGTTCACTACGAGGAGTTAGGACAAGGCGGTAATGGTCCATCCAATCTTGGCCCAGGGGTTGACCAATCATCAGCTACACCTGGCTCTGAGGTCATGGAGCTCGAAGAGGACCCAGTGACAGAGCTTGACCCTCAGGTCGACTGGAGGATGCTCTACCTCAACTACCTCCTCCATGACACACTACCAATGGATAGAACAGAGGCTCAATGGCTCGCATGTTGCACCAAGTCCTTTGTTCTTGTGGAGGGAAAACTCTACAAGCGAAGCCACACCAGGATCTTACAGCGCTACATCCCCTTTGAACAGGGGAAGCATTTGCTGAGCGATATCCATAGTGGGGTATGCGGTCACCATGTCATGCCTAGAACACTAGTGGGAAATGTGTTCCAACAAGGCTTCTAATGGCCTACCGTGGTAGCTGATGCCGAGTAAATCATACGCACTTGCGAAGGGTGCCAGTACTACACTCGGTAGACTCACCTACCGGCCCAAGCACTCTAGATGATCCCCATCACCCGGCCGTTGAAAGCTCTAGTTTGGTTTTGGAGAATTGATGAAACCCTAAGTGCTAACCTAGTTTATCAAGTGATCATGAGATAGGTAGCACACTTCAAGTGGAGAAGCCAATGAAGATCATAACATGACAATGGTGATGACATGACGATGATCAAGGGCTTCAACTTGAAAAAAAGAAAGAGAAAAACAAAATACTCAAGGCAAAGGTATAATCCATAGGAGCTATTTTGTTTTGGTGATCAAGACACTTAGAGAGTGTGATCACATTTAGGTTTGATAGCCATACTATTAAGAGGGGTGAAACTCGTATTGGAATGCGGTTATCAAAGTGCCACTAGATGCTCCAACTCATTGCATATGCATTTAGGATCTAGTGGAGTGCTAACATCCTTAAAAACATTTGTGAAAATATGCTAACACATGTGCACAAGGTGATACACTTGATGGTTAGCACACTTGAGAAAGGGTGAAGAGAACGGAGGAGATGCCAGCATCGGTCAAGTGACCGGACGCTGGATCCAAATGCACCGAATGCTAACTGCCTGTGTCCGGTCGCACTGACTTGGTGGTACAGTGGCTAGGGTTTACCACCGAACACTAGGCTATGTCCGGTCGAGGTGGACCGGACACGTCCGGTCAAGGAAAACTGGTTTTAGACCCTTACTGTACTAGACCGGACGCTGAGGCTCCAACGTCTGGTCAGTTTTGCTAGAGCGTTCGGTCAGCTTCGTAGCCATTGAAATCTAACGAACAGCATTTGAAGCCAGTGACATGTGGCATCCATCAGTGGACCGGAGTCCGGTCAGTCGGACCGGTGCGTCTGGTTAGAGCGCAGTGTGCCCAGTGAAGGGCTACAATGGCTCTATTTTGTGGGGGCTTCTATTTAAGCCCCATGGCCGGCTATGGCTCATATCTTTAGCCATTTTCATTGACATAGCAACCTTGTGAGCCTAGCCAAAGTCCTCCCACTCATCTTCATCATTGATTCATCATCATAGTGAGATTGGGAGTGATCCAAGTGCATTGCTTGAGTGATTGCATCTAGAGGCACTTGGTGTTCGTGTTTTGCTGCGGATTTCGCTTATTACTCTTGGTGGTTGCCGCCACCTAGACGGCTTGGAGCAGTAAGGATCATTGAGTGGAGGGTGGTGACTGTCTCCGGCTCCGATCGTGGTGATTATGAGGGGTTCTTGACCTTTCCCCGGTGGAGCACCAAAAGGTACTCTAGTGGATTGCTCGTGGCTTGTGTGATCCTCATCTTATGTTGGTTGTGCAGCACCCTATTAAGGGTTTGGCGTGTGAAGCCAATTAGCGCGTGAACCTCCAAGTGAGTGAATCGCCACAACAAGGACTAGCTTGCTGGCAAGCAAGTGAACCTCGGTAAAAATCATTGTGTTCATCATTGATTCCGAGGTGATTGGTCTTCATTGTTATTCATCTTCGTGATTAATTGGTTCTTTCATCTACACGGCGGTATAACCCTCTTGATCACTCTCTTTACTTTACCGCAAACTAGTTGACAAGCTCTTTAGTGTAGCTAGTTGTGAGAGCTTGCATGCTTGGTTGGTGTGGCTCTTTAGTTAGCCTTTGAGAGCACACTAACATAGGGTAGTGTCATAGCTCTTGTGTGAATTCACACTATCTAAAATAGAATTGTGTGAGGTGGCTTGCATTTTGAGTAGGCTAGCGCAACACTTGCTTCGCCTCATAATTGTCTAACCATTTGGTTAAGTGTTGTTGTAGAAATTTTTATTAGGCTATTCACCCCCCTCTAGCCATTAGGACCTTTCAAGTGGTATTAGAGCCGAGGTCACTATTATTTGAGGCTTAACAACCATCGGTGTTAAAATGGCTCAAATCAACAACACCAAGAAGCCACCCCAATTCGATGGCTCCAACTATCCTTATTGGAAGGCTAAGATGACAACATATATCAAGTCAATCAATAGGAAGATTCGGAAGGTGGTAGAAACTAAAATTGAGATAGAAGATGAAGAGGCTCCCACCACCGCTGAATAATTACTACTCCAAAATAATGACATTGCTCTTAGTGCCATCCATGATGCTTTGAATGAGAGAACATTTGAGCAAATCAAGAACATTGAGAGAGCTCATGAGACATGGAAGAAATTGGAAGAATCATTTGAGGGCACCAAGGCAATCAAGGGTGCAAAGGCATACATTCTCAAGGATAAATTTGCTAGTTTCAAGATGAAGGAAGATGAGAGTGTGCCGGACATGTTCCATCAGATGGAAGTGATTGTAAATGATCTCAAGGCAGTTGGTGAAAAGATAGAGGACAAGGAGTTCTCAAACAAGTTCTTGAGATGCCTACCCTCAAGATTTGGTACATTGGTCACTATTCTAGTATGGAGTGGTTTGGACACCATGACACCAAACCAAGTCTTGGGAGATATCATGACCAATGATGCCTATAGAGATGATGATGAAAAGGAAGAAAAGAGGGAGAAGAAAGATGAGAAGAAGGAAGACAAGAAGAAGAGTGTGGCATTCAAGGCCACATCATCCAAGGGCAAAGCAAAGCAAGAAACATCAAGTGAGGATGATGATTCATGGGATGATAGTGATGATGAGAAGATGGCTCTCTTTGTCAAGAGGTTTGGCAAGTTCATGGTGAAGAAAGGCTACCATGCAAGAAGAAAGAAGTCTTCATCCAAAAACAAAGATGAGTCAAGAAGATGCTTCAAGTGTGAAAGCAAAGATCATCTTGTTGCTCAATGCCCATATAATAGCGACAATGATGATGACAAGAAGAACAAGAAGAAGGATAAGAAAGAAATGAAGGAGAAGAAGGACAAGACATTCTTCAAGAAGAAGAAGGGTGGATCATATGTGGTCACTTGGGATAGTGATGCTTCCTCAAGTGATGATGATGATGATAGTGATGATCACAAGACCACCAAGAAGAAGGCTCTTGCAAGTATAGCAATCAATGAGAAGCCTTCTCTCTTTGACTCTCCATCATGCTTCATGGCTAAGGCCACTAAGGTACAAACTTGTAATGATGGAAAGGATAATGAACATGATAGTGATAGTGATAATGATGATGATGAACCTACTAAAGATGAATTAATTGACATGCTAGAAGATACTAGAGAACACTTTGACATCTCAAGAAGGGAATGAAAAAGCTTGCGTAAGGAACTAAAAGCCCTTAAGCAAGCATTTGATGAGCTCAATGCATCTCATGAGAGGCAAGAGGATGCCCATGAGAAGCTTTGCAAGGCTCACAAAAAGCTTGAAAAGGCTCATTCCACTCTACTTGATGAGCAAAATAAAAAGAAGCATGTTGAAACTTGCAATGTAGGTTTAACTTGTGATCTAATTGATACATCACTATCTATGCCTATCATTGTTGCTCCTACTAACCCTTCTTGTAGAACTTCCACTTCCACCTCATCTAGTAGTGATGGTCTCACTTGTGATACCTCACTAGTGGTTGAGAATGAGAACCTCAAGAAGGAGGTAACTAAGCTCACTCACACCTTGGCTAAGGCTTATGGTGGTGAGGACCGCTTGTTTATGGCCTTGGGTAGCCAAAGAGCCTCTCTCTACAAAGAGGGATTGGGCTATACCCCCAAGAAAGGCAAGGCAGCCTTTGCTCCTCACAAGACAAGTTTTGTGAAGAACAATGGTCGGTTTTGCACTAGTTGCAAGCAAGTTGGTCATATAGAGCATGAATGCACCAACAAAAGCAAAAATGCTAATGTATCCTCCATTAAGCTTAATTCTTCCTATATGCTTGTTAAGAGTACAAATGGTGTGAATGCTAAGTTCATTGGCAAACCATGGATGGGCTCAAAGAAGAAAGCCATTTAGGTGCCAAAGCGCTTGGTTACTAACCTTCAAGGACCCAAGCAAGTTTGGGTACCTAAAAAGAATTGATCTTCTTTTGTAGGTCAATTATGAAGCCGGAGGAAGGCATTGGGTTCTTGATAGTGGGTGCACTCAACACATGACCGATGATGCAAGAATGTTCAACTCAATCAACACCAATAGCAATGATGGTTATGATAGTATCACATTTGGTGACAATGGCAAAGGCAAGGTCAAAGGGCTTGGTAAGATTGCAATATCCAATGACTTAAGCATATCCAATGTGTTGCTAGTAGAGAGCTTGAACTTCAATTTGCTATCCATGGCTCAATTGTGTGATCTTGGATTCAAATGCATATTTGGGGTAGATGATGTAGAGATCATAAGTGTAGATGGCTCTAACTTGATCTTCAAAGGCTTTAGATATGAGAATCTATACTTGGTTGATTTCAATGCTAGTGAAGCTAAATTATCTACATGCTTGTTCACTAAGTCTAGCATAGGTTGGTTATGGCATAGAAGGCTTGGTCATGTTGGAATGAAACAATTGAATAGATTGATTAAGCATGACTTAGTTAAAGGCTTGAAAGATGTTGTGTTTGAAAAGGATAAGCTTTGTAGCTCTTGTCAAGCCGGCAAACAAGTTGGAAACACCCATCCTAAGAAAAGCATGATGAGCACTAATAAAGCATTTGAGTTATTGCACATGGACTTGTTTGGGCCAACACAATACACAAGTATCAGTGGAAACAAATATGGCTTTGTGATAGTGGATGACTACACTAGATACACATAGGTGTTCTTTCTAGTGGACAAAAGTGATGTATTTGCAATGTTCAAATCATTTGTCAAAGGCATTCACAATGAGTTTGAGACAACCATCAAGAGAGTTAGAAGTGACAATGGTAGTGAGTTCAAGAACACTAGAATTGATGAGTTGTGTGATGAATTTGGAATTAGACATCAATTCTCGGCCAAGTACACACTCCAATCAAATGGCCTTGTTGAGAGGAAGAATAGAACACTTATTGATATGGCAAGGTCTATGCTTAGTGAGTACAATGTGAGTCAATCTTTTTGGGCCAAAGCTATCAACACGGCTTGCTATTGTAGCAACCGCCTCTATGTCACCGATTGAAAGAGAAGACACCATATGAGCTCTTGAATGGTAGAAAGCCAACATTGCATATTTTCAGGTCTTTGGTTGCAAATGCTATATCTAGAAGAAAGACACTAGATTAGGCAAGTTTGATAAGAAATGTGATGAAGGATTCCTACTTGGTTATTCCACTACAAGCAAAGCATATAGAGTTTGGAATTTGGATAGTGGTACTCTTGAGGAAGTTCATGATGTTGAATTTGATGAAACCAAGGGTTCACAAGTAGAGAATGAGAACTTGGAAGATGTTAGAGGCATTCAACTTTCAAATGCCATGAAGAACATGGATATTGGTGAATTGAGGCCTAGGCAAGTGAATGATGATGAAGATGATCAAGTGCAAGTGCTTTCTAACTCAAATGTGCAAAATGATACAAATCAAGCTAGTGCAAATGACTCTCATGACATTGATCAAGATCAAGTGGCTAGTACATCATCTCAACCCAATGATCTAGCAAGTGCAAGCAATCAAGTTCCATTGCTCCAACCAACAAGTATTGCAAGAGATCATCCTTTGGATACAATCATTGGTGATATTTCAAGAGGTGTACAAACAAGATCAAGATTGGCATCATTTTGTGAACACTTCTCATTTGTGTCATCCATTGAACCAAAGAAGATAGATGAAGCTTTGAAGGATGTTGATTGGGTGAATGCTATGCATGAAGAATTGAACAACTTCACAAGAAATCAAGTATGGGAATTAGTAGAAAGACCAAAGGGACACAATGTAATTGGAACCAAATGGGTCTTTAGAAACAAGCAAGATCAAGATGGGATAGTAGTAAGGAACAAAGCAAGATTAGTAGCACAAGGCTATACTCAAGTTGAAGGTCTTAACTTTGGAGAAACATATGCCCCGGTTGCTAGATTGGAAGCAATTAGAATCTTGCTAGCCTATGCTTGTGCCCACAACATCAAGCTCTATCAAATGGATGTTAAGAGTACATTTCTCAATGGTTATATCAATGAAGAAGTATATGTTGAGCAACCTCCCGGTTTTGAAGATGACAAGAAGCCCAACCATGTGTACAAGTTGAAGAAGGCATTGTATGGCTTAAAGCAAGCACCTAGAGCATGGTATAAACGATTGAGGGACTTCCTCCTCTCTAAAAGGTTCACAATGGGCAAGGTTGACACCACTCTTTTCATCAAGAAGATTGGAAAAGATCTATTTGTATTGCAAATCTATGTTGATGATATCATATTTGGATCAACCAATCAAGAATTTTGTGATGAGTTTGGAAAGATGATGGCTAATGAGTTTGAAATGTCCATGATCGGAGAGTTGAGTTACTTCCTTGGTCTTCAAATCAAGCAATTGAAGAATGGTACTTTTGTAAGTCAAGGCAAGTACATCAAGGACATGATCAAGAAGTTTGGCTTGATTGATAGCAAAGTCATTAGCACACCAATGGGAACCAATGGCAACTTGGATAGTGATGCAAGTGGAAATATGGTGGATCAAAAGTTGTATCGGTCTATGATTGGAAGCCTACTCTATGTGACCGCATCAAGGTCGGATGTCATGTTTAGTGTATGCATGTGTGCAAGATTTCAAGCCTCACCAAGAGAAAGTCATTTGAAGGCTACAAAGAGAATATTGAGGTACTTGAAGCATACACAAAATGTTGGTTTGTGGTATCCCAAAGGAGCAAAGTTTGAGCTAGTTGGTTACTCTGACTCTGATTATGTGGGATGCAAGGTTTAAAGAAAAAGCACATCGGGCGCATGTCAATTGTTGGGAAGATCACTTGTTTCATGGTCATCAAAGAAGCAAAATAGTGTTGCATTATCAACCGCCGAAGCCGAATACATATCTGCCGGTAGTTGTTGTGCACAAATACTTTGGATGAAGGCCACTTAGAGTGACTTTGGAATCAAGTTCAAGAAAGTGTCATTGCTATATGACAATGAGAGTGCAATCAAGCTAACCAACAATCCGGTGCAACATGTAAGAACAAAGCACATTGATGTCCGCCACCATTTCATAAGAGATCACCAACAAAAAGGGGACATTTGCATTGAGAGTGTAGGCACCGAAGATCAACTTGCCGACATATTCACCAAGCCATTGGATGAGTAAAGGTTTTGCAAGCTAAGGAATGAGTTGAACATATTGGATTTCTCAAATATGTGTTGATGCACCCCCACTCATATGACATGCCTCTCCTTCGAGCAATCCAAGGTAAAAGTTGATTGGCATGACATACATCTTTGCTAAGGACATGATTAGTGCATCTAGTCACATTTTCAATTTTATTAGGACCCTTCAAGTGGTTCTATTTTATTAGGCTCATTCATGAAAATCAAATGATTTTGATGTCTATATGGTATCACTATTGCTTCTATGCTTGACTTGATCTAGTGATGGCATATGACATGTTTATGGGCTTGTAAACCTAGTGTTTAATCTAGAAAATGGGCTCTAAGTATTTAAACTCAACATGGTACAAGATAACCCTTATTTGGAGGTGTGAAGAAGCTTGTCCTTGGATCAAACCGAGTTAAATATCTTTGGCAAATGATCTAGACTAGACCAAATTTGGGAAAATAATCCTCACCCCATTGATTGACATTGATAATCTCGACCCTACAAGTAATACTATCTACATTTAGAACCTTTGTGGTCATTGATGACAAAGGGGGAGAGAAACAAAGATAGTAGTAAAAATAGTGAAAAAGGGAGAGAAATATCATAAAGGGAGAGAAACATAAGATATCTTGATATATGACATAGGGGGAGAGATGTGACAAAGGAAAGGGATCAACTAAAATTTTGAGCACACAAGTAGGGGGAGCAAGCTCATGAACTTGTATGGTGCATTTGAATGTGCATTTCATATGTTTGCTTGCATGGCATAAGTATTAAATTTAAACATCCATGCTTGTGTGATGAAGGTTAGTTGTAAGATTGAATGATGAAATGAAATCACTAGATAACTTTCATTCCCAAGTAAGTCTTTACAAGTGGTATCTTTCCAAAGTATGTTTTCAAGTGATATTAAGCTAACCATGGTGCTAAGGAAGGTATAATGTAGCAGTCCGATTGGTATCACGCCTCAAAGGTCCATCTTTTATACCTTAGCATCATGTGGTAGACATTGACTTCTATATTTCCTATCTAAGCATATGTGCAAGCTACAATCCAAACTCTTAGCACATATGTAGGGGGAGCAATTGCTACCATTTGGGGTTCATGAAACTTGTCCATATCCTTTTACACATGGTAAATATGCTTGGGCAAGCAACATGGATTCAATTGAATTTCAATTCATATCTTTGTATAAGGGTTGTCATCAATTACCAAAAAGGGGGAGATTGAAAGCTCTAGTTTGGTTTTGGGGAATTGATGAAACCTAAGTGCTAACCTAGTTTATCAAGTGATCATGAGATAGGTAGCACACTTCAAGTGGAGAAGCCAATGAAGATCATAACATGACAATGGTAATGACATGGCGATGATCAAGGGCTTAAACTTGAAAAGAAGAAAGAGAAAAACAAAATGCTCAAGGCAAAGGTATAATCCATAGGAGCTATTTTGTTTTGGTGATCAAGACACTTAGAGAGTGTGATCACATTTAGGTTTGATAGCCGTACTATTAAGAGGGGTGAAACTCATATCAGAATGCGGTTATCAAAGTGCCACTAGATGCTCTAACTCATTGCATATGCATTTAGGATCTAGTGGAGTGCTAACATCCTTGAAAACATTTGTGAAAATATGCTAACACATGTGCACAAGGTGATACACTTGATGGTTAGCACACTTGAGCAAGGGTGAAGAGAACAGAGGAGATGCCAACGTCAGTCAAGTGATCGGACGCTGGATCCAAATGCACTGGACGCTAACTGCCTGCGTCCGGTTGCACTGACTTGGCGGTACAGTGGCTAGGGTTTACCACTAGACGCTGGGCTATGTCTGGTTAAGGTGGACCGGATGCGTCTGGTTGAGGAAAACTAGTTTTAGACCCTTACTGTACTCGACCGGACGCTGAGGCTCCAGCGTCCGGTCAGTTTTGTCAGAGTGTCCAGTTAGCTTCGTAGCCATTGAAATCTAATGAATAGCATTTGAAGCCAGTGACACATGGCATCCATCAGTGGACCGGACACTGAGTCCAGGGTCTGGTCAGTTGGACCGGTGCGTCCGGTCAGAGCACAGTGTGCCCAGTGAAGGGGTACAACGGCTCTATTTTGTGGGGGCTTCTATTTAAGCCCCATGGCCCGCTATGGCTCATATCTTTGGCCATTTTCATTGACATAGCAACCTTGTGAGCCTAGCCAAAGTCCTCCCAGTCATCTTCATTGATTCTTCATCATAGTGAGATTGGGAGTGATCCAAGTGCATTGCTTGAGTGATTGCATCTAGAGGCACTTGGTGTTCGTGTTTTGCTACGGATTTCACTTGTTACTCTTGGTGGTTGCCACCACCTAGACGCCTTGGAGCAGTGAGGATCATTGAGCGGAGGGTGGTGATTGTCTCTGGCTCCGATCGTAGTGATTGTGAGGGGTTCTTGACCTTTCCCCAGTGGAGCGCCAAAAGGTACTCTAGTGGATTGCTCGTGGCTTATGTGATCCTCATCTTGTGTTGGTTGTGCGGCACCCTATTGAGGGTTTGGCGTGTGAAGCCAATTAGCGCGTGAACCTCCAAGTGAGTGAATCGCCACAATGAGGACTAGCTTGCTGACAAGCAAGTGAACCTTGGTAAAAATCATTATGTTCATCATTGATTCCGAGGTGATTGGTCTTCATTGTTATTCATCTTCGTGATTGATTGGTTCTTTCATCTACATGGCGGTATAACCCTCTTGATCACTCTCTTTCCTTTATCGCAAACTAGTTGACAAGCTCTTTAGTATAGCTAGTTGTGAGAGCTTGCATGCTTGGTTGGTGTGGCTCTTTAGTTAGCCTTTGAGAGCACACTAACATATGGTAGTGTCATAGCTCTTGTGTGAATTGACACTATCTAAACTAGAATTGTGGTAGGTGGCTTGCATTTTGAGTAGGCTAGCGCAACACTTGCTTCACCTCATAATTGTCTAACCATTTGGTTAAGTGTTGTTGTAGAAATTTTTATTAGGCTATTCACCCCCCCTCTCTAGCCATTAGGACCTTTTAGCCGTTCGTAGTCTGGGGACTCAATTTGGTAGGACCACTCAAAAAGGTGCCTGGGCGCTACACCCACTTGCTTGTCGCCATAAACAAGTTTACAAAGTGGATAGAAGCTCGACCAATTTCCACGATCAAATCCAAGCAGGCCGTACTATTCTTCCTCGACATCATCCATCGCTTTGGAGTTCCAAACTCCATCTGTCGGTATAAAAAGTGACCAACTAGTGAATATTTGTAGTTTTGTCGTACGTTGTGATCGGAGGTGGCCTAACACTCAATGACATAGGTTTTATACTAGTTTAGGCAACGTGTCCTACGTCTAGTTTGAGTTGGTTGGTGACTTTATTCCTGAGCCTAGGTGCTCGAAGTCTGTAGTGGGGTTACAAATGAGAAGGAGAAAGATGGGGTGTATGAGAGGTCCAGTTGGCTCTAGTCGAAAGGGCTGAGAGCAATAGGAGCTCCACTATGAGCTAAGTGTTCAAGCGTGTGCTTGAGGTCCGAACCTAGCGGTTCTATGGTTGTGAGCTAGTGAACTTGGTTGATCTAATGAATCTGAAGGGACTGAGCTTGAATCAACTTGGATTAACTTGGTCTATTGGGAGAGGGTGCATCCCCTTTTATAGATGAAGGGGATGACCTTACAAGTGAGAGGGAGAGAGTCCTAATGCTTCTAGCCTTGTTGCCCACACCAATGGGAACAGGATGATGGTAGGCGCCCACAACACTGTTGGATGTTAGATGCACATGGGAGGTCCGTCGTTTTGTTTGGGTATGGCAGATGTTAGTACCTGCATATACTGTTGATGCCTAGAGGCATGTGAGGAGTTCCCCCATATGCACTTGGTGCGTTAAATCCTGGCGCCCACAATACTATCGATGCCTAGAGGCACGTGGGGGGAGCCTTACTGTATGGGAGTTAATGGCGCCCACAATACTGTAGGGAAAATGTTAGCGCCTACAACACTATGTGTGTTATGGAGGTTACAGAGTATTGTTCCTACAAACATTTAGGGTATGGTCGCTAGTATCGTGGTTTGATTTGTGTGCCCTGTCTGGCTTTCTTCATTTGTTCCCTGGTCCTTTTCGAGCGGGCGTCCCCAGTCGGTTGGTCCCAGTTGGCTCTGGTTGCGCTAGTCGAAGAAGAGTGGTGAGCAGGGCTTCTACGAACCCTGGTCAAAGACATGGGGTCAAAGTCAGAAGTAGTCCTTGGGCTAGGCCTTCCGATCAGAGAGGCTATCGGAGGCGACTAGAGTTTGAAGTGAGCGCTCCGGTTGGAGAGGTGGGCCAAAGGAGATGACAAGCGGGCACTATTCCTCCTTGGCCAGTCCTTTCGATTAGTGACTGGACCACCCTTCTACCCTATTGTTTTAGATTCTTGGGCTAGCCCATGAGTTACATGCTATCTACTTTGGGCCAAGCCTAGGTGTGGAAGCCGGTCTATGAGGGACCCCGGGTTTATGAACCCAACAGGAGCCCCTGAGCCCCTGGGCGATTCAGGCAGAATCGTCCAGGGGATTTTTATCTTGACGGTGGGTGCGCGCGAGCGCACCCGTGAGTGTAGCCCCTTAGCCCCCGGGCAGTTTGGATAGAACTGTTGGGGGGTTTTTCTATGTCGCCAATGGGGGAGGTTTTTTGCTTTGTCAGCGGGTGCGCGTGAGTGCACCCGCATGTGTAGCCCCCAAACCCCTAGACGGTTCGGGCGGAACCGTCTAGGGGGTGTTCGGTAGCGGGCGTGTGTGTGTGTTTTTAGTTGAAGCAAAGTTGTCAAGTAGGGCGTCGTTGTGCAGCCATGGCCTTTAGTCATTTTAGAGATTTGGGTGAGATGGACCTTGCGGATCCTGGCGTTGATGCGCGTAACGGGATCGGGTGAGGCAGTTAGTTTAGTTGGTGTGGGATCAGGTGAGCCAAAGCTCGTAGATCCTGATGGGGCGAGATCAGGGTCACAGACCCAGGTTGTTTTTGGAGCACAGTCGGAGCGTAGCTAGATGGGGCGAGATCGGGGTCACAAACCTAGGTGTTTGGAGGGCAGTCGGAAGTGTAGCCAGATGGGGGCGAGATCGGGGTCATAGACCCAGGTTGTTTTTGGAGCATAGTTGGATGGGGCGAGATTAGGGTTGTAGACCTAGGTGTTTGGAGGCAGTCGGAAGGGGCGAGTTCGAGGTCGCAGACCCAGGCTTTTTGTGTCTTGAGCCCCCGAGCCTTGTTGGACCTTAGTAGGGGTCATTGAGAGTTGTGTGCGTTACCCCATCCATGGTTCCTCACAACTGGAGGGGCTGAGTTTTGTCACTTGTCCCAATCGCTCAGGCTCGAGTGATGCCCTTGGTGAGTTCGCTAACGGGTATGATCAAGTGGAATTCATCATTCATGATAGGGTTGGCATAGCCCTCTTGTGACATTCCACTACTCCTTTACCAGCAACTCGGCAGATGCCTAGGTTGTTCCAAAGACTGACCCAGGTGGCCTAACGACCTCCCCTCGATGGAGATTCTATGGGCTTAGCAAGAGGTTCAGGATTGAACAAGAAGGTTGAGATGACCGTTTGCCAGACTAGGCAAGGGCCGCACTGGGCTCATCTACTTTTTTCTCCCCTGGCTCTATTGGTTGCTCATGTCAAATGAGGCAGCCGCCGCTTCGTGACGCAACATGGAGCGTTGTGATGCATTTCGCTGCACGTGCGATGCTTAGTTCCCGAGCCCCCAGGCAGTTTAGGGCCCAAATTGTCTGAGAGGCATGGGCATATGTAATGAATGCGCGTATGGATGTATGAAATGATTATAAACAAATAGAGGGGGTTGGTAGTGTTTACCTTGATGATTTAAGTGATGGAGTTTTGAAAGCTTTAGTCAAAAACGTCCGACCAGGACCCATGCTCATCGTTCATGATGGAGTCGACATGGCCTACTTGGGGCATCCCTTTGCTTCCTACCTATCTCTCGATCTGTTTTTCTGAGCCATTCTATCGACTTAGGAAGCCCGATGGTCTCTCCCAATGGAGATCCTGCTTTGGGTTTTTCCATGTTCTACCTAGGGGTGCGGAGAGCTGCCTGCATGTGGTGACATTATGGTTTTCATGCCTGGTCATGCGATAGTGGTGGGCCATACCTAGGCCACATTTCGTCTCTCCAGATGGTGTTCCATCTAACCCGACGTCATTCCACCAGCCAGCATGTGTCCCATCGGTCAGGGTGTGTCCCATTGTTTCCCACCCGCATTGAGTGGGGGAAGGGAGAGTTTTTCGCTCTAATCTTTTGCCCCTCTTCGGCTATCACGTTTCTTCCTTAAATAGGGGGAGGGAGAGGGCTCTCTATCATAGTCCTTTACCTGTTCTCCACCTATTGTCTCTCCTCCTTCTTCCTCCTCACCGAGAGTGCCTGTATGCCATGGCGGTTCCTAAGTGAGAGAGATGGTAAGTGAGGGGGGAGGACTTATAGATCCTTTTCATGAATCTAGAGCACGATGTCAAGCTAGAGGCTGCCTAGGGCAGTGCTGGCCATCTTTGCCTGAGAAGGGGTAGCCTCCGCTAAAGGGGGTGGTGTGCTAGATTCGTCTGTGAGGCCTTCTTCGGGATGGAGCCGTATGCAGAGGGGAAGTTGCCTAGGATCATGCTGGTGGAGGGTTTTGCACCTATAGCTGCTCAGGTTGGCTAGTTCATAAAGTTTGATGAGATCTCTTCCATCCGTGGTGGCCATACTTCGGTGGTGGCATCCCTGTCTAGGAGCTGCCTTGACTGCATGAGAAGGTCTAGAGCCCCATGCTCTTCTGCTGAGCATTTATGGGTGCGGCGCCTTTGATGTACCCGTTGTGCTCGCCAAAGTCGAGGGAACAGAACCAGGTGGGTCCCTTGAGGTACCTGTTACACTCGTTGAAGTCGTGAGTGGAACTAGGCAGGGGCCCCTATGGTGGTGGTTATGTCCGGTGGCGAGTGCCGTTTTCCTTTGGCGTCATGCGATGTGTAACAGCCCAAAAATCCACACACCAAAAATCACAACTACAAAATTTTTCTTAAAAACCCCAATGTGATGATGAGTGACATTGTAGGAGCCAACCCTAAGTGTTGCATTAGAAGTAACCCAACTAGACAATTTCATGAGCATGGCATGCCATTTGTTATCATGATTATTTAAATACTGACTAATGAAACCAAGCATACATTGTCAACTTAAATAGAGATTTGGATTTTCATTTGTTTTATGTAATGTCTAACAACACCTTTAAAGAAATAAACCTTAAAGTAATTATTAGTCAAGACCAAGAATAATTGTATACAAAATAGTAAATAAAGTTCCTAATATATATAAATAAAAGTGTTGTGGACCACACATCTAATAATCCAATGGATGAGGTACACCAGCCTTGAACTCAAAAATTCCAAAAAACCAAATTTGAATTCACATGAATAAGAAGGAAAATAAAAAGAAAACAGAAAAAGAAAAGGAAGAAGGCCTCATAGGCTGGCTCAGGCCTGCTCGGCCCAGCTTGCGCGCGTGGCAGCCGCCCAGCCCAGCTCACATGGCCAGCCCAGCAAACTGGCCCAGGATGCCGCTCACGCCCGCGCGCCCGTCAGCCCCACCAGCTGCCGCTGCCACTTGGCCCCGCACATTAGCTGCGCGCTGCTCATCCGTGCGCCCCTTTCTCTTCGCCCACAGTCGCTGCCAATGGACCCCACCCATCAGCCTTCCCCTATTCATCTTCTCCACGCCATGCTCAACCACCGGCCGACTGGAGGCCGACAGCGATGGCAGAGCAGGCTAGGGGGTCATGCCCGGGCCATGGCCTTGCCCCCCCTTGGTGCCGCGCCCACACAAACTCCACGCCAACCACCCACGCCCCGCGATGCCGCTCGATGCGCTTGGCGCAATCCCCAGCCGTCCGCCTTTGGAGCTCAGAGCTCTGGCTATAAAGCCACGGCCTCGATCGCCCTAGCGTTCATCCCATCACCCGCCGCCACTTGGTGGCCATCCACTGCGCACCTGAACCAAGAGAGGAGGGAGAAAGGGGAAGGAGAGGGGGAAGCGCCGAAGCCACTGCAGGGGAGGAGGTCGTCGGAGCTGAAGATGACGCCATCGTCTTCATCACTAACGCGGGCAACGTAGCACTGCATGGCTTCCGGAGCTACATGGCAGCAACTCTCCACCGCGTCGCCATCCAATCTTCCACACCACCAACGGTGAGCCTCCCGGTCTCCCCCTTGCCACCGCAGGACATCACCTTGTCAGCCATGGTGCTCCACCCCAGGAGCGTGAAGGCTAGGGCCGTCTCCGATCCATGGGAACACTTGCACCCACGCGCACACCCGTGACCACACCATGACCACCCCCATCGGAGCCCCGTAGCACACCCGCGTGCCTCGCTGTTGTCTTCATGATCACCGTGGCCACCGGGGAGCCCCTAACGTCCACCTTGAAGCCGAAGCCCCGCCTTGAGCCCTAGATGCCTTCGCCGTGCACCCACGGATCCACTAAAGCCCCTGTCTGCCCAGTCGAGCCACCGAAGAGACTGCAAATGCGACCTCACCACCGGTGAGCACTGCCGAGACACCGTTCGCCATGGGCAGCGCCATGGTGAGCCTCGGCCGCCACCTAGACCCCACCATCGCAGTCGCCATAGCCTGGGGAAGCCTTTCCCCTCCCCAATTGGACACCAACACCACCACAGAGGCTAACCAGCGAGCTCGCCACTGGTAGGAGCACCACCGCGAGAAAAATAGGGGAACACACCCCTCACTGGCCACCCGTGCATGAACCTGGTGCACGTGAACCACAGACAGAGAAGAGAGGGGTGGACGTGGCTCACTAGAAGAAGGCGTGGTCCACCATAGACAGGCGCATCTATCCACCATGGACCGTGAGCTGTGGACCATGGCCCAGTGGAGGCCCATGGCCGTGACGTGGCTACGTCATAGCATTCCACGTGTCTAGCCCGGCCCGGCCCAGACCGGCCCAACCCGAAGCCCGTTTGAGACCCGGCCGTATTGACCATTGATTGGTCAACATTGACCGTTGACCTGGCCCCACATGTCAGTGACACAGACACTCTAGACCCACACGTCAGGCACTGACGTCATGCTGACGTCACATGAGACCCACATGTCAGAAGTCCATGCAGCCAGGGTGACGTCATGCTGACGTCAGTAGCCCAGGCCCACATGTTAGAGACCCTGACTGATGACCATTGACCATTGATCGTTGACCGTTGACCCACCATTTACTGACATTGACTTTGACCAGACCCACCTGTCAGTGACCCAATAGCCTCTGGCCCCACCGGTCGGAAATGACGACGTTGATGATGTCATGCTGACATCAGCTGGACCCCACCCGTCAACTCGGAACCAAGATGATGATGTCATGATGATGTCATGCTTACATCATGCTGCCACGTGGACCAGTCGCTGCGTGACACGTGTCAGCCTAGGATTAATTCAGCCTCTTTCCATTTTCAGAAATAGATTTAAACTTTGGAAATTCATAACTAATTCATATGACCTCAAAAAAATACAAAACTAGGACCAAAATTCATCTAAAATTGAGCTCTACGTAATGAACCCATGTTTGAGTGCATTTGGCTCTTTTGAATTTTCATTGCTCCTTTGTGCTATTCTATAGACGTCGCTAACGTGACTATCATGCGATCGTTTGCAGACTCAGAGGAGCACCAGACCGACGAGGATCATGAGTACCGTGAGGAGTACGGAGACAACTACACTAAAGGTGCCACATCCCACCCAATCTCGTAGTACCTATTACACATGGCTAATATAGAACTGCTATTGCTTTACTTTATTGTTGTAATCACACTGTGATAGGACTTGCATGGTAGTAAGCTTTCTTGACGGCCTTTACCTTGATGCAACCTTACCCCTGCATACCCTGCTATTAGGTTAGACACATGCTTACTGCTATAATTTATTTGGTTGTACTTCTACCATGCTTGTACTATGTTGGTGCGTGGTGGAAACTAGTGTTATCTGGACGATGGGGAGAGTGCTGCGTGTGTGACTTGGGTGTGTGGAGGGTGAGGGTTGTGTCGACCAAGTTGGAGTATATGATGAGCCTGGGGCAAGTCTTGCCATGGGATGCTACCTGGGCACCCTAGGAAATGGATACCTATGGTGGGTAAATGGGATACGAGGTGGTCCTGGGTGTGAACCTATGATGGGAGGAGCCCAGGATGGAGGTGCTATGGTGGCATGGTAAACGGAAACCCTAATGGAGACATTCTAGCTTGGTCAACCCTAAGGACTTACTAGTACTCAGATTCACTGGGAAGCCTTACATACCACTCGCCCTATATGGTGCGGGACGGCCGGACTACTTGGTAGGATATTGCCACTACTGCTAGGTTGATAGAGGATAGTGTAAGGAGGTATGAGGCGCGGAGGATTTCCCCCGCACCCTTCTGAGACTTCATGGAGACCTTGTGGACCCGGCTCATGACTCACAGTTTCAGCCACCCCAAACTAGACTTGGGGTGTACCAGGGCTGAATGGTAGAGTGGCATTATCCTAGGCTAGCAAGCGGCCGGAATCAGCCCAGTTGACGACGGTCAGTGAGGAAGGCAGATCTTGTGGTTATGTAAAACCTCTGCAGAGTGTATGGTTGATCGATCGATACATGTGTCGACTTGTCGGCTATGGACCTTTCCTGGGTTTCACTTAAACTAGATAGAGAGATGAGTCCTTCTTTTCTCCCCCCTAGAAGTGAGTGTTTGGTCATAGCCAGGGGCTACGGGCCTTGAGACAGTGCCGAGAGGGAGTTAGCCTGTCGACTGAGTGATGGTATGGTGATGGCATGGAGATGGTGGTATGTCGATCCCCGGGATCGAAACCTGGCTCTGGGATGGGAATGGGTGGAATATGTGTGGGAATGGTGTTAAAACTTGACTATACTGTTATATACTCGATATGCTAAAATACATAGAAAACCCCAGCCTTATAGGTTCCTTTTGACTATATCCAACTTGCATCCAATTTCCACAAAGCAATGCTCATAGGGTTGGGAGTGGCCAGTACAAATTGTACTGATAAATTTTGGCATACAGGTTCTGCTGAGGAGTATAGCTCCGAGGAGTTTGACGGTTGAGGGGTTTGTGCCTACGCTCGAGTTTGGCGATCTTATCTTCAAGCTGTTCTAAATGAATGCTACTTTTGATTCCACTAATGCGGCAATGTAATAATTTATATAATTCTGCACTATTTGTACTCTGATATTATCATTGTATGGATGTGATATTCAACTAGAATTTGGGTAATATGATCTACCACGGTCTTATTACACTTCAACTCTGTGGATTTCCCTTCGTGGAAATTGGGGTTGTTTCACGATGTCTTCGAGTGGACATAGTAGTATTTGGAATGGAAGTAGTTTATCAAAAAATGTAATAGTTGAGTTCACGGGTGAGCCCCTGTGTGAACAATTTTTTTGTATCAATGAATACATCAGCCCTATTCTTTGTGATCGAATCACTATCCATTCCTTGTTTTTATCCTAGCGTAGCTATTGTTTTTGTCCTTTATTTTTCGCACCTGCCCGTTAGTTCCGTAGGCTACAGCTTTTTTAAGAACCTAGGCATGGCCCGCAGGGCTCGGCTGCTTGTAACTATAGGTCGTGGCGGGGTGCATTTGGTTAGTAGTAAGAACAAAGTTACATAGGACAGTCAAAGGAAAAGGAATGTGCTTCCATTTGGGGACAAAGTTGTTTACCACATGATAATAAAAAGAGAGGTAATATTCGGTATTATACCCTCATGTAGCCCCTGGGTGACTTGGGCTAAAACTGTTCGGGCCAGGTTGCTTTATAGGAGCAAGTGTTGACTAAAAAAGCGGTAAGACCAAATTTTTAGGGGAAAACGACATAGCTGTTCAATGTTCTAAGTGTTGATGAGAATGTTGCCGTTATCATCCTCCAGTCGGTAGGTGCCTGGTTGGATCACTTCGGTCACCGTATAGGGTCCTTCCCACGGTGGAGAGAGTTTGTGTTTTTCCTTTGTTGATTGGGTCCTCCGGAGTACAAGATCGCCGACTTTGAGGATTCTCCCCTGATCTTTCTTTTGTGGTACCTACAAAGAGTTTGCTGATAGCAAGTGGAGTGGATGACGGTCATCTCATGGGCTTCCTCGAGCAGGTCAACTGTGTCTTGCTGAGCCTCCGTGGCTCGGTCGTGATCGAAAGCCTTCACTCTTGGGGCGCCGTGGTTGAGGTCAGAGGGCAGCACTGCCTCAGCTCCGTAAGCCAGGAAGGAGGGTGTGAACCCTGTGGATTGTTTTGGGGTCATTCTCAGGCTCTAGAGGATTGCTGGGACTTCTACCACCCATCATTCAGGGTATTTGTTGAGTCTGTCGAAGATGTGTGACTTGAGTCCTTGGAGGACCATGCCATTGGCATGCTCGACCTGACCATTGGTTCGTGGATGTCCGACCGAGGCCTAGTCGATCCTGATGCCATATCCATCACTGAAGTCTAGGAACTTCTTTTCAGTGAAGTTGGTTCTATGGTCAGTCGTGATACATTTAGGAACACCGAACTGGTAGATAATGTCGAGGAAGAATTTGACTGCCTCTTCTGAGCGGATGTTGGTGATGGGCTTGGCCTCTATCCACTTGGTGAACTTGTCGACTACTATGAGTAGGTGAGTGAAGCTGCCTAGGCTCTTTTTGAGGGGTCCCACCATGTTGAGGCCCCAGACCATGAATGGCTAGGTGATGGGGATGGTTTGGAGCTCCTATGCCGGCAAATGTGTTTGCCGAGTGTAGAACTAGCATCCTTCACATCTACGGACGACCTCCTCTGCATCTCGTAGCATGGTGGGCTAGTAAAAACCTTGGTGAAAGGCTTTTATGACCAGCGACCTTGGGGACATGTGATGTCCACAAATTCTAGCATGGACCTCGAGGAGGAGCTGCTTCCCCTGGTCAGTGGGGACACACTTCATGAGCACTCCTGATGGACTCTGTTTGTAGAGCTCGTCACCGAGCGTGATGAAGGTTTTGGCGCATCGAGTGATCCATTGGGCTTCGGTCCTTTTAGGCAGGAGAGCCTCCTCGAGGAGGTAGGTGAGTAGCGGTGCTTGCTAGTCAGTTTGATCGAGTGCCAATACAGCGATGTTAGTGGGTGACACTATCCTAGAGGTACTAGGATCAGAGCCCCCGAGCGCTGGCTTGGCACCGAGGTCAGAGCCCCCGGGTGCTGGCCTAGCATCGGGGTGAGTCTGGGTCGGACCTTCTAGGATGCAGCGGATGGCTCGTGGAGGTCATTGATGAAGATCCTGCTTAGGGATAGGTCTCTCCTGGCAGCCAATTTTGCGAGAAAATCGGTGGCATCGTTGTCCTTTCAAGGGACATGGTGCAGCTTGATCCCCTAGAATTTGTCCTCGAGCTTGCGCACCTCCTGTGAAATGACCCCAATTTCCACAAAGGGAAATCCATAGCGTCGAAGTGTAATAAGATCGTTGTAGATCATATTACCCAAATTCTAGTCGAATATCACATCCATACAATGATAATATCAGAGTACAAATAGTGTGGAATTACATAATTTATTACATCGCCGCATTGGTGGAATCAATAGTAGCATTCATTCAAAACAGATTGAAGATAAGATCGCCAAACTCGAGCGTAGGCACGAACCCCTCATCCGTCAAACTCCTCGGAGCTATACTCCTCAGCAGAACCTATGTGCCAAAATTTATCAGTACGATTTGTACTGGCCACTCCCAACCCTATGAGCATTGCTTTGTGGAAATTGGATGCAAGTTGGGTATAAGCAAAGTGAACCTATAAGGCTGGGGTTTCCTATGCATTAGCATATCAGTAAACAATAATATTTTGTCAAGTTTTAATACCATTCCCACACACATTCCACTCCATTCCCTTTTTCCGAGACAGGTTTTGATCTTGGGATCAACATACCACCAACTCCATCAACACCGTACCATACCATCGCTCAGTCGACAGGCCAACTCGTTCTTGGCACTGTCTCAAGGCCCGTAGCCCCTGGCTATGACCGACACTCTCTCACGGGGGAAGAAAGAGAAGGACTCATCTCACTATCTAGTTTAAGCGAAACCTAGGAAAGGTCCATAGCCAATGAGTCGACACATGTATCGATCGATCAACCATACACTCTACAGAGGTTTTACATAACCACAAGATCTGCCTTCCTCGCTGACCGTTGTCAACTAGGCTGATTCTGGCTGCTTGCTAGCCTAGGATAATGCCACTCTACCATTCAGCCCTGGTCCACCCCAAGTCTAGTCTAGGGTGGCTAAAACTATGAGTCATGAGCCGGGTCCACAAGGTCTCCATGATGTCTCGGAAGGGTGTGGGGGAATCCTCCACGCCCCGTACCTCCTTACACTGTCCGCTATCAACCTAGCAGTAGTGGCAATATCCTACCAAGTAGTCCAGCCGTCCCGCACCATATAGGGCGAGTGGTACATAAGGCTTCCTGGTGAATCTGAGTACTAGTAAGTCCTTAGGGATGACCAAGCCAGAATGTCTCCATCAGGGTTTCCATTTACCGTGCCACCACAGCACCTCCATCCCAGGCTCTACCCATCACAGGTTAACACCTAGGTCCACCTCATATACCATTTACCCACCACAGGTATCCATTTCTAGGGGTGCCTAGGTAGCATCCCATAGTAAGACTTGCCCTAGGCTCATTGTATACTCCAACTTGGTCAACACAACCCTCACCCACCACACACCCAAGTCACACACGCAGGACTCTCCCCATGGTCCAGATAACACCAGTATCCACCACGCACGTAATATAAGCATAGTAGAAGTATGAGTAATGAAATGTATAGCAGTAAGCGTGTGTCTAGCCTAATAGCTAGGTATGCAGGGGTAAGGTTGCACCAAGGTAAAGGCTTTCAAGCAAGCATACTTCCATGCAAGTCCTATCATAGTATGATTATAGCAGTAAAGTAAAGCATTAGCAGTTCTATATTAGCCATGTGTAATAGGTGCTATGAGATTGGGTGGGATGTGGCACCTTCAGTGTAGTCATCTCCGTACTCCTCACGGTACTCACGGTCCTTGTCTATCAGGTTCTCCTCTGAGTCTACAACGTTTGCATTATAGTCGCGTTAGCGACGTCTATAGAGTAGCACAAAGAAGTAATGAAAATTCAAAAGAGTCAAATGCACTCAAACATGAGTTCATTGTGTAGAGCTTGATTTTAGATGAATTTTGGTCCTGGTCTCGTATTTTTCTGAGGTCGTATGAATTAGTTATGAATTCCTAAAGTTTAAATCCTTTCTGAAATTGAATAAAGGCTGAATTAATCCTGGGCTGACACGTGTCACGGTGTCATTGGTCAACGTGGCATGCTGACGTCAGCATGACATCAGCATGACATCATCGTCTCGGTTCTGAGCTGACAGGTGGGTCCAGGGGCTCTTGGGTCATAGACATGTGAGTCCCTTGTGACGTCATCATGACATCAGCATCTGACATGTGGGTCCAGCATGTCTATGCTGCTGACATGTGGGGCTAGGTCAATGGTCAACATTGATCGGTCAATGGTCAATACGTGCCGGGTCTCAAACGGGCCTTGGTGGGCTCAGGTCAGGCCGGTGTGGGCCAGGCCAGGCCGAACATGTGGCGTGCTGTGGCACAGCCACGTCACGACTGTGGGCTCTTATTGGGCTTTGTCCGTAGCACGGCTCACACTGTGTGGCTCATGGTGGACCAGTGCTCCTAGTCCATGGTCCTACGGCAGGGTCTATGGTGGACCGAGCCCATCGTCATTTCTCCTCGGCTCGGCTCATGTGTAGCGGGTGCAGGGCTGCGCTGCTCACCTTGCTCCTTCTCCTCTGTTTCTTCCATGGCCGACTCCCACCGACGACGTGTTCACCAGCGAGCTCCTGGAATGGCTCAGGCATCCAATAGAGGTGGGGAAAAGCCTCCCTGTGCCATGGCAGCTGTAATGGTGGAGTCAGGGCAATGGATGGTGCATCCTAAGTCACTAGTCACGGTGAACGGCGGCTCGAGCACAACCGGTGTGCAGGAATGGCGTGGGTGCAGCGGCATTGGCCAGCTCTATGGTGTGCATGGGTGTCACAATGCTCCAGTGGGCATGTTGGGTAGGTCGAGGGGTCTTCTAGGGCCTCCGATGGCTTTGGCCATGGTGGACGGCCTTCCAATCATGTCGGCGGCATCGGTGTGGTGGCTATGGCCTCGAAGGGTGCCACAGTGGGGCATGTAGGCTCCTACAGATCCATGTGGATGCGACGAGGGCGTCCAGAGCTTAGGGCAGGACTTCTGGTTTCTAGGTGGCCGGTAGGGTCTTCTCGGTGGCCACGGTGACATGGTGACGATGGCGAGGCGCGTGGGTCACTACGGGCTCCTATGGGGTGGTCATGGCATGCGTGTGAGTTACTCGTGGCTTCACTGAATGGAACAGGCGAGTTAAGGAGGCACCAGGCACTCCCGACGGTACTGGCCACAGCGGTCGGTGCTTGGACCGGTGGTCGGGTGCTCGAACCTATGGTCTCGTGCTCGGACTGGTGGTCGGGTGCTCGGACCAGTGGTTGGGTGCTCAAACCAGTGGTCTGATGTTCGGACCGGTGGTCGAGTGCTCGGAGGTGGTCTGGTGCTCTGGTTGTGGCTGCATCATGGTGGTGGCTACATCATGGCGGCGGCGTTGCGAGCGCGGCATGCGTGCTCGACTACGGCATCCAGGGAACCTGGAGAGGCCTACAACGTCCAAGGGCTCGGGGATGGTCATGGTCAACGTGAGTGTGCTGTGCTGGTGTGCCTAGAGGCCGAGGATGGCCTTGGCCTATGCGCTCATGGTATGGAGTGCCATGGCCGGAGTAGCAAGGTCTAGTGGCGAGCAGGGAATGAATCGGGGCTCACCGTAGGTGTTGTGGAAGAAAGGATGGCGGTGCAGTGTCGAGTTGCAGCCATGTAGCTCCAGAAGCAGTGTCGTGCAGTGCCGACCCGCGATCATGATGACGACGACGGCGTCGCCCTCGGCTCCGGTGACTTCGGCAGCGTGCGGGGGCTCCGATCCTCCTCTCATGATCTCCTTCTCGGCCCTCTACTCTCGATGTGGTGCGGCTACTGGGCCACCAAGCGGCAGCAGAGGCTGAGGGAGAAGCTAGGGCACCGGGCGTGAGCGGCATGCGGGCTGGCTTTATAGCCGAGCACCATGCCTCCCAGGGCGGATGGCATCGTGCGGTGGAGGCGGATGCATCGCATCAGACGGTGGTGCGGGGTTGCATGGGCGCAACGCAAGGGGGATAGGGTCATGCCCCGGGTGTGACCCCCTGGCCCACCCCTGCCACTGCTGTCGGGCATCGATCGCGTAGGTGGTTGAGGCATAGGTGAGGAAGACGACACTGTAGATGGGGGTGCGGCTGACATGCGGGGTCCAGCGGCCAGTGGCTGCGAGTGAGGCAGACGGTTGCGCGGGCATGGGCGACATGCTAGGCCGACTCATGGGCCGTGCGCGCGCTGGGAAGACAGAAAAAGGATTGGCAGGCCGGTTGGGCTGGCTGGCTGGCGCGGGCCGAGCAGGCCAAGGCGGTTTGCGAGGCCTACATCCTTTCTCTTCTTTTTCTATTTTGTTTATCATTTCATCTCTTTTGTTTGAATTCGAATTTGGTTCTAAAATTTGAATTCCAAATTGGTGCACCTAATTTATTGGAGTTGTTAAGCATATCATAACTCAAATGGAAATCCAAATCACATTCAATGTATGCAACACTTATTTGTTAGAATTTAAATAAATGCAATTAACTAATGACATGCCATGCTTATGTGTTAACTTGGGTTGGGGTTAGACCTAATGCATTTCTTAGGTTGGGTTACTATACATGACACTCATCATCACATGGAAGTTTTTAAGAAAAATTTTGTAGTTGGTATTTTCAGTGTATGGATTTTTGGGTTGTTACAGTCCTACCCCCTTAACAGAATCTCGTCCCTGAGATTAAAGTGTAACGTACTCTTCAAAGAGGTAAGGATATCATAGCCGGAGGTCCGACTCTTTCTCCCATGTTGCTTCTCTCTCTGTGTGATTGCTCCATTGGATCTTGCACATAGGGATAGTCTTGCTTCGGGTTTCTTTGGTATCTCTACCCAGAATTCTGATAGGATGTTCTTTATACTCGAGTGTGTCTTGAATGTCAAGTGTATCAATTGGAACTACTTCATCAGGCACTCTCAAACACTTGCGTAGCTGTGAGACATGGAATACGGAGTGTACACCCCTCAATTCCTCGGGTAGCTCAAGTTTGTAGGTGAGCTTTCCAATCCTCTTGCAAATCTTGTATGGGCCAACAAATCTTGGGGCAAGCTTTCCTTTCACATGGAATCTAACAGTTTCACGTAGCGGGGATACCTTGAGATAGACGAAGTCTCCCACATTGAACTCAAGTTCTCTTCTCCTTTTGTCGGCATAGCTCTTGTATCGACTTTGAGCAATTTTCAAATTCTCCTTCACTTGTGCAACTCCTTCTTCTAAATCTTGAATCTTAGAGGAGTTAAAGAATGATCTTTCTCCCAGTTGGGACCACATCAAAGGTGTCTTACAAGGTCTGCCATATAGAGCTTCAAATGGCGACATCTTGATACTAGCTTGGTAGCTGTTGTTGTAAGAGAACTCTATATAAGGTAGGCATTTCTCCCAATCAGAGCCATAATTCAGTACACTAGCATGAAGCATGTCTTCTAAGATCTGATTTACTCATTCTGTCTATCCATCTGTCTGTGGGTGATAAGCGGTACTGAAATCAAGTTGGGTTCCAATAGACTTGTGCAGAGCTTCCTAGAATCGGGACACAAACTGAGGACCACGATCAAATACAATGTTAGAGGGAGCTCCATGTAGTCTCAGAATGTGCTCTACGTACAGATCTGCTAATTTTTCGGCATTGGTCTTGGTCTTAACCGGTACAAAGTGAGCAATCTTGGTCAAACGATCAACAATCACCCAGATGGAATCATGGCCTTTCTGTGAGCGGGGCAATCCAACTATGAAATCCATGGATATGTTCTCCCATTTCCACTCAGGAACGTCCAGAGGCTTTAGCAATCCTGTAGGCCTTTGATGTTCAGCCTTGACTCTGTTGTAGGTGTCACAACGTGCCACATGTCCTACAATGTCTGTCTTCATGCCTTTCCACCAGAAGTGTTTCTTTAGGTCTTGATACATCTTTGAACCTCCAGGGTGAATACAGTACTTGGAATCGTGAGCTTCTGACAGAATTTCCTCTTGTAGTGCTGGGTTAGATGGAACACATATTCTATTCTTGAACCAGATAGTTCCTTGTTCATCTTCCTGGTGGTTGGTCTTGTAGCCTAGTTTCATTAGACCACGGAGATACTCAATCTCTTCACAACTTTTCTGAGCTTGACGGATGCGATCTGTGAAATCATACTGTATGCGGAGCTCATTCAACAAGTAATGCAGTAGTATCTCAAGTTGGAAATCATCAATCTCTTCTTTGAGCTCAGGTGGTATGGATTCAGTGATTAAGGCGTGATAGTAACTCTTGCGACTAAGAGCATCTGCGACTACGTTAGCTTTTCCTAGATGGTAGTGAATTTCTAGGTCATAGTCCTTGATCAACTCTAGCCATCGGCGTTGCCTCATATTTTGATCTTCCTGAGTGAAAAAGTACTTCAAGCTCTTGTGATCCATATAGATATCACACTCGTTGCCTATCAAGTAGTGTCTCTAGATCTTCAAGGCATGCACAACTGCTGCTAACTCTAGATCATGGGTTGGGTAACGGTTCTCGTGTTCTTTCAACTATTGAGATGCATATGCTATCACTTTTCCTTCTTGCATCAGTACACAACCAAGTCCTTGACATGATGCATCACAATAGACCACAAAATCTTTGCTGATATTAGGCAATGATAGCACAGGAGTTGTGGTAAGCTTCAGTTTTAGTTCCTAGAAGCTTTGCTCGCACGTGGGCGTCCATTCAAACTCCTTAGTCTTCTTCAAAAGGTTGGTCATTGGATGGGCTATCTTAGAGAAGTTCTCAATGAATCGGCGATAATATCCAGCCAATCCCAAGAAACTTCTGATTTCTGTCACATTACGAGGTTGATCCCATTCTTTCATGGCTTCAATCTTGGCTGGGTCAACTGTGACACCTTCGGCTGATAGTACATGGCCTAAGAAGGCAACTTCCTGTAGCCAAAACTCACATTTGCTGAACTTTGCGTATAGCTGGTGTTGGGCTAGTTTCTCAAGCACCGTTCTCAGATGATGTTCATATTCTTCAGCGGTGGATGTATAGACAAGTATGTCATCAATGAATACCACCATGAACTTATCCAGTTCTTCCATGAAAACCTTATTCATCATGTTCATGAAGTATGCGGGAGCATTCGTGAGTCCAAAGGACACCACGGTGAACTCAAACTGACCATACCTAGTCACAAAAGCTGTCTTCGGGATGTCATTTTCTCAAATCTTCATCTAATGATAGCCAGATCTGAGATCAATCTTGGAGAAATACTTGGCACCTCAAAGCTGATCAAGCAGATCATCAATCCTTTGTAGGGGGTACTTGTTCTTGATGGTGACTGCGTTCAAGTTCCGGTAATCAATGCACATTCTCATCGAGCCATCCTTCTTCTTAACAAATAGAACCGGGGATCCCCAGGGTGAAGCATTGGGTCTGATATACCCCTTTGAGATGAGCTCATCAAGCTGTTTCTTGAGCTCGGCCAGTTCATCAACTGACATGCGATAGGGCCTCTTGGCAATGGGTCCTGTTCCCGGCAAGAGATCAATGATGAACTCTACATCATAGTCTGGTGGCATACCCGGTAATTCTTTAGGAAATACATCAGGATAGTCTCTGACTACTAGTACATCATGAATTGTCTTCCCCTCTTTTTGTGATTCTGAACTTGCTTTAAGGGCACATAGGATAGAGGTGGACTTTCTAGACTGGGGTTCACATCTAATGACTTGGCCTGATGGGTGGGTCACTTGGACATATCTAGGTGAACATGATATGATACCTCGGTGAATGGTTAACCAATCCATACCTAAGATGACATCTAAGTTAGTGGAAGGTAGCAGTGTTAGGTCGGCTTTAAAGGTAAGACCCTCAATGGTAAGACTCACTCCCTTATAGATGTGGGTGCATTATAGGTCTCCTAAAGGTGAGCTGGTGATGATAGGACCTTCATGTGGGGTTACAGGCAGGTCATGCTCTCGTGCAAACTTGGATGATATGTAAGAACAAGTTGCTCTAGAGTCGAATAGAACTAATGCAGTATTGCCATTAATTAAAAACATACCATACACAACGTCAGGGGCAGCTTGTGCTTCCTCGGCGTCCAGATGGTTGAGACGTCCACGAGTAGCAGATCCCTTGAACTAAGACTTCTGAGCAGCTAAGTTCTGAGGGCACTCAGTGGCTTTGTGACCTGGTTGGCCACAAGCAAGGTAGGTGAAAGGCATACCGCCTGTAGGGGTTGACGTGGGTGCCTTCTAGTTTCCAGTGCTTGGTGCGGAGCGGTTCTATGCTGGGCATTCATTTGCTGTGCGGGGATGGTTGAAACGGTCCTGACTATTGTGGTCCTGAGCATAATGGTCCCAGGGGTAACGATCCTGAGCAGGGTAGGAGTATTTGGTAGTGTAGCCTCCACTTCCCTTACTCGATCTAGGGTTGTCCTCCCTGTTGTGGCGAGAGCATTCCCTGGATGGTGCATCTCTGCGGAACCTCTTGCGATCACGACCATGGAGAGACTCCTCAGGCTTATGCTTCGTCTCCCTATACTCTTCTCCCGCTTCAGCACGGTCTTTCTCAATCTGGATGCAGCGATCCACCAGAGCACGCAATGTGTTGCTCTCAATACCGCCAAACTTTAGCTTGATGTGTGGGTTAAGTCCCTTGCGGTAGTAGTACAGCTTCTCCTTCTTAGAGTTCACAACATAGGAAGGGGCATAGCAAAGAAGGTTGGTGAAATGAGTAGTGTACTCAGTCACCCTGTCCTTTCCCATCTTGATGTTGCGGAACTCCTCAGCTTTGGCCTCCATGATACCCTTGGGAATGTGGTACTCAGTGAATGCTCCAGCGAACTCGTCCCACGATATGTTGGTAGGGTCCTCATGGGAATCACTGAAACTATCCCACCAGGTGCGTGCTGCACCTGTGAGCTGGTGTGTGGCTGCTCCAACACACTCATCATCGGTGAAAGTAGTGAGGTCAAGCTTCTTCTCCATCTCCTTGAGCCAGTCATCGGCCATAAGTGGGTTAGGGTCGGTGCCATGATAAGTAGGTGGCCTTAGCTTCAAGAATCCTTCTAGGTTCCTTTGGAAGTCATACTGCTGACCTCCCTGGCGACAGTTTGCTCCTTCAACAAGAGCTACAAGAAGTTGGGTTTGTTGTGCCATCACTTCTGCCAGGTTTGGTGGTGGTGGTGGTGGAATGTTCTCCTCAGGTGGCGGAGTATTCCCTAGGTGGAAGGGTATCCCTCCGTGTCCATGGCCACGGCCACGACCACGGTTGTTGCCACCACGTCCCCCATTGGGTTCAACTGGTTCAGGGGTGGGCGCACGTCCACGGTTCATTAGGCGATTAGAACGGTGGTTCGGCATCTGCAACACGGATCATAGAGAGTTTAGTGCTTGTGCCATAAGTGCTTATAATTCGATATGATTACATGATTTTGACAATTTAAAGAAAAACATTTATGCTATCCAACACTCATTACAAAGAAGCAATAAGATTCATAAAGATGCAATAAGATCCGAAACATTCATTACATGGTTTTTATTACATAGCATCATCTCCAGTAGCTACACTAGAAGACATGCGAGAATCGTTCTGCTCATAGTGTCTCATAAGACATCTCATAAGGGGTACATCATGGGGTACAACTTATGGAAGCTACTGACATTACTCATGACCACATAGGGTCATTCTACTCTAACTCATACACCATAGTCGGAATACGACTGTTCTCGATCTCAATCTCCTCGTCAGACTTGTGAAGTCAGGACACGTACTTTAAGGCCTCAGCGAGCTCCTCAGTAGGCTTGGCTCTAGGTAGGATAGGGCAGGCGTCTAGGTTGAGGTGAGTCAGGGCTAACTCAAACTCCTCTATCCTAGGCTTCGTCTTGCTGCGAACCTCCTTGGGTAGCTGATCCCACATACCCTTCATCTCCCTGAGGCGCTTCCTATCAGACTTCTGCCAAACCTACCATGTCCTCTCACACTTGTCCTATAGGTACTCGGTCTGCCTGAGTGCCTCAATCAGGTGACCCTAGTTGTGAACGGCCTTCTTCCTGAACTCCTCTAGCTCCTAAGTCAGGGTCTTGTTCCGAGATTGGATCTTCAGCATATCAATCCCCTTGGATCTCTCTCTATCTCCTCTGTGGCTGAACTCGGCCTTCTTGTCATCCAACTCACTCTGTAACTCCAAGACCTTGCTGTCAAGATAGCAGTTCCTATTGCCTAGGTTGGCTACTTTGTCCTATAAGTCAGCGACCTTAGCTCTGTGGACTTCCTCACGACGGTTGAGCTCGTCCTATAGCTTGGCAACTGTCTCTAGTAGACTAGCTCGCTCCTATGCTCCCTGTGAGTCTCACTCCTGGTACTCCCACCAAAGGGCCTAGACCTGACGTCTCCTCTGCTCTAGCTGGGTCACATACCTGTCCTACTCTAGTAGGTGAATAGCTGAGATGCGAAGGCATCTGTCCTCCTTGGCAAGGATAACTCTGCCTGCTGCGAAACTCTGCTCACTGGGGGTAAGACTGAGGTCAAGGGCCTGGGGAAGTAGATGGAACTCTATTGTCTTTAGGTGCTCGTAGTGGTCCCTCATCACTCTATGAAGTGCCTTGTGTGAGATAGCTCATAGTCCCTCCTTGACTGTGTCCTCTATGGTCAACTTGGTGGAAGCTAGAACAGAAGGTAAGGAAGTGCTAGCTGGGAACTCGGCTGAGATGACGACCGGTCCTTTGATTCCTCCTTCCTGAGCTGGCTTTCCGGTGTAGGTGACCATGACAAGCTCGTCAGGGACACCTAACGTGACAAGAACTCAGCAGAGGGTCTGTGTAAAACCCCTGAGCTCATGTGGGTCAAAGGTAAGCTTGGCGTGGTCCAGAGGTAGCGGTCCTAGAGGCGGCCAGTCAACGTTCGTTGCCATCTGCATGTTTTAAGGAACAGGTGTTAGCAGGTCCATAATAGATAAGCCTTTCATAAAAGTAAATGCAGGGTCGGTATATAACCGAAAGAAGGGCTATTCACGTCCTATTCTATCATCCATTTCCAAGGGTTTCGTCCTAAGGTCAAGTATGGCTCTGATACCAACTGAAACGACCCCAATTTTTGCAAAGGGAAATCCACAGTGTCGAAGTGTAATAAGATCGTTGTAGATCATATTACCCAAATTCTAGTCGAATATCACATCCATACAACGATAATATCAGAGTACAAATAGTGTGGAATTACATAATTTATTACATCGCCGATTGGCGGAATCAATAGTAGCATTCATTCAGAACAGCTTGAAGATAAGATCACCAAACTCGAGCATAGGCACAAACCCCTCATCCATCAAACTCCTCAGAGCTATACTCCTTAGCAGAACCTGTGTGCCAAAATTTATCAGTACGATTTGTACTAGCCACTCCCAACCCTATGAGCATTGCTTTGTGGAAATTGGATGCAAGTTGGGTATAAGCAAAGTGAACCTATAAGGCTGGGGTTTCCTATGCATTAGCATATTAGTAAACAATAATATTTTGTCAAGTTTTAACACCATTCCCACACACATTCCACTCCATTCCCTTTTTCTGAGCTAGGTTTCGATCCTAGGATTGACATACCACCAACTCCATCAACACCGTACCATACCATCGCTCAGTCGATAGGCCAACTCCATCTCGGCACTGTCTCAAGGCCCGTAGCCCCTGGCTATGACCGACACTCTCTCATGGGGGAAGAAAGAGAAGGACTCATCTCACTATCTAGTTTAAGCGAAACCCAGGAAAGGTCCATAGCCGATGAGTCAGCACATGTATCGATTGATCAACCATACACTCTGTAGAGGTTTTACATAACCACAAGATCCGCCTTCCTCACTGACTGTCATCAACTAGGCTGATTCCGGCTGCTTGCTAGCCTAGGATAATGCCACTCTACCATTCAGCCCTGGTTCACCCCAAGTCAAGTCTAGGGTGGCTGAAACTGTGAGTCATGAGCCGGGTCCACAAGGTCTCCATGAAGTCTCGGAAGGGTGTGGGGGAATCCTCTATGCCCCGTACCTCCTTACACTGTCTGCTATCAACCTAGTAGTAGTGGCAATATCCTACCAAGTAGTCCAGCCGTCCCCACCATATAGGGTGAGTGGTACATCAGGCTTCTCGGTGAATCTGAGTACTAGTAAGTCCATAGGGATGACCAAGCCAGAATGTCTCCATTAGGGTTTCCATTTACCGTGCCACCACAGCACCTCCATCCCGGGCTCTACCTATCATAGGTTCACACCTAGGTCCACCTCATATACCATTTACCCACCATAGGTATCCATTTCCAGGGGTGCCCAGGTAGCATCCCATAGCAAGACTTGCCCCCAGGCTCGTCGTATACTCCAACTTGGTCGACACAACCCTCACCCACCACACACCCAAGTCACACACGCAGCACTCTCCCCATGGTCTAGATAACACCAGTATCCACCATGCACGTAGTATAAGCATAGTAGAAGTATGAGTAATGAAATGTATAGTAGTAAGCGTGTGTCTAGCCTAATAGCAGGGTATGCAGGGGTAAGGTTGTGCCAAGGTAAAGGCTTTCAAGCAAGCATACTTCCATGCAAGTCCTATCATAGTATGATTATAGCAGTAAAGTAAAGCAATAGTAGTTCTATATTAGTCATGCGTAATAGGTGCTACGAGATTGGGTGGGATGTGGCACCTTTAGTGTAGTCGTCTCCGTACTCCTCATGGTACTCACGGTCCTCGTCTGTCAGGTTCTCCTCTAAGTCTACAATGTTTGCATTATACTCGCGTTAGCGACGTCTATAGAGTAGCACAAAGAAGTAATGAAAATTCAAAAGAGTCAAATGCACTCAAACATGAGTTCATTGCGTAGAGCTTGATTTTAGATGAATTTTGGTCCTGGTCTCGTATTTTTCCGAGGTCGTATGAATTAGTTATGAATTCCTGAAGTTTAAATCCTTTCTGAAATTGAATAAAGGCTGAATTAATCCTGGGCTGACACGTGTCACGGTGTCACTGGTAAACATGGCATGCTAATGTCAGCATGATGTCAGCATGATGTCATCGTCTCGGTTTCGAGCTGACAGGTGGGTCCAGGGGCTCTTAGGTCGCAGACATGTGGGTCCCTCGTGATGTCATCCTGACGTCAGCATCTGACGTGTGGGTCCAGCGTGTTTGTGCTGCTGACATGTGGGACCAGGTCAACGGTCAACATTGATCAATCAACAGTCAATATGTGTCGGGTCTCAAACGGGCCTTGGTGGGCTCGGGTCGGGCCGGTGTGGGTCGGGTCGGGGCCAACACGTGGTGTGCTGTGGCGTAGCCACGTCACGGCCGTGGGCTCTTATTGGGCTTCATCTGCAGCACGGCTCACACCGTGTGGCTCACGGTGGACCAACGCTCCTGGTCCATGGTCCTACGGCAGGGTCCATGGTGGACCGAGCCCATCGTCATTTCTCCTTAGCTCAGCTCATGTGCACTAGGTGTAGGGCTGCACTGCTCACCTTGCCCCTTCTCCTCTGTTTCTTCCACGGCACGCTCCCGCCGGCGACGTGTTCACCAACGAGCTCCCACAACGGCTCAGGCATCCAATAGAGGTGGGGAAAAGCCTCCCTATGCCATGGCGACTACAATGGTGGAGTCAGGGCGACGGATGGTGCATCCTAAGTCACTAGTCATGGTGAACGGCGGCTCGAGCACAACCAGCATGCAGGAATGGCGTGGGTGCAGCGGCATTGGCTGGCTCTGTGGTGCGCATGGGCGTCACAATGCTCCAGCGGGCATGTTGGGTAGGTCGAGGGGTCTTCTAGGGCCTCCGGTGGCTTTGGCCATGGTGGACAGCCTTCCGATCATGTCAGCGGTGTCGGTGTGGTGGCTATGGCCTCGGAGGGTGCCACAGTGGGGCATGTAGGCTCCTACGGATCCATGTGGATGCAGTGAGGGCGTCCAGAGCTTAGGGCAGGACTTCTGGTTTCTAGGTGGCCGATAGGGCCTTCCCGGTGGCCACGGTGACATGGTGACAACGGTGAGGCGTGCGGGTCACTATGGGCTCCTGCAGGGTGGTCACGGTGTGCGCGTGAGTTACCCATGGCTTCAGTGAATAGAACGGGCGAGTCAAGGAGGCACCAAGCGCTCCCGGCGGTACTGGCCACGACGGTCGGTGCTCGGACTGATAGTCGGGTGCTCGGACCTGTGGTCTGGTGCTCGGACTATTGGTCGGGTGCTCGGACCAGTGGTCGAGTGCTCAGACTAGTGGTCTAATGTTTGGACCGGTGGTCGAGTGCTCAGAGGTGGTCTGGTGCTCTAGTGGTGGCTGCGTCATGGTGGTGGCTGCATCATGGCGGCGGCATTGCGAGCGCGGCATGCGTGCTCGGCTACGGCATCCGGGGAACCTAGAGAGGCCTACAACGTCCAAGGGCTCGGGGATGGTCACGGTCAACGTGAGTGTGCTGTGCTGGTGTGCCTAGAGGCTGGGGATGGCCTTGGCCTACGCGCTCATGGTATGGAGCGCCATGGCCAGAGTAGCAAGGTCTAGTGGTGAGCAGGGAATGAACCGGGGCTCACTGTAGGTGTTATGGAAGAAAGGATGGCGGTGCAGTGTCGAGTTGCGGCCATGTAGCTCCAGAAGCAGTGCCGTGTAGTGCCGACCCGTGATCATGATGACGACGACGGCGTCGCCCTCGGCTCCAGCGACTTTGACAGCGTGTGGGGGCTCCGATCCTCCTCTCACGATCTCCTTCTCGGCCCTCTACTCTCAATGTGGTGCGGCTGCTGGGCCACCAAGCGGTGGCGGAGGCTGAGGGAGAAGCTAGGGCACCGGGCGTGAGCGGCGTGCGGGCTAGCTTTATAGCCGAGCGCCATGCCTCCTAGGGCGGATGGCATCGTACGGTGGAGGCGGATGCATCGCATCAGACGGTGGTGCAGGGTTGCGTGGGCGCGGCGCAAGGGGGATAGGGTCATGCCCCAGGTGTGACCCCCTAGCCCGCCCCTACCACCGCTGTCGGGTGCCGATCGCATAGGTGGTTGAGGCGTAGGTGAGGAAGACGACACTGTAGATGGGGGTGCGGCTGACATGCGGGGTCCAGCGGCCAATGGCTATGAGTGAGGCAGACGGGTGCACGGGTGTGGGCAATGTGCTGGGCCGGCTCGTGGGCCGCGCGCGCGCTGGGAAGACGGAAAAAGAATTGGCAGGCCGGTTGGGCTGGCTGGCTGGCGTGGGCCGAGCAGGCCGAGGCGGTTTGCGAGGCCTACATCCTTTCTCTTCTTTTTCTATTTTGTTTATCATTTCATCTCTTTTGTTTGAATTTGAATTTGGTTCTAAAATTTGAATTCTAAATTGGTGCACCTAATTTATTGGAGTTGTTAAGCATATCATAACTCAAATGGAAATCCAAATCACATTCAATGTATGCAACACTTATTTGTTAGAATTTAAATAAACGCAATTAACTAATGACATGCCATGCTTATGTGTTAACTTGGGTTGGGGTTAGACCTAATGCATTTCTTAGGTTGGGTTACTATACATGACACTCATCATCACATGGAAGTTTTTAAGAAAAATTTTGTAGTTGGTATTTTCAGTGTGTGGATTTTTGGGTTGTTACATCCTGGCAGTACACTGCCATGAGGGGGCTTTTGTAGGAGGATTCCTTCATGACCTGATCAACGACTAACTCCGAGTCACAGCAAACTTAGAGTCGCGTAGCGCTGAGCTCGATGGCGATGCACAGTCTATTGATGAGGGCCTCATATTCTACGGCATTGTTTGAGGCCAAAAAATGGAGGCGGATGGCGTAGCAGAGTCTACTCCCATCTGGAGAGATCAGAACCACTCTAGCCCCTGAGCCAGGTGCCATTACAGACCCATCGAAGTACATTGTCTAGTACTCGTGGGTGACATCTAGGGTCGGTAGCTAGACATCCATCCATTCAGCGACAAAATCCGCGAGAGCCTGAGACTTAATAGTGGTATGAGGGGTATACTTGATGTCATGGCCCTTGAATTCGAGTGCCCATTTGGAGATTCGCCCCACGGCATCATGGTTGCGGATGATGTCTCCAAGTGGGTATGAAGTGACGATAGCAACTTTGTGGTCGGTGAAGTAGTGTAGGAGCTTCCTGGTCGCCATTAGCACAGTGTATAGTAGTTTCTACACCTAGGGGTACCGGACCTTGGGGTCGGTAAGTACCTCCCTAATGAAGTATATGGGTTGCTGTACCTTAAGCTGGTGTGCCGGCTCCTCCCTTTCGACAACCAGGACGGCACTCACCACATGGTTGCTTGCCGCAATGTAAAGGAGGAGGGGTTCTCCCAGTTGGGGAGCGACGAGGATTGGGGCTGACATTAGGGATGCTTTGAGGCTTTATAGAGCCTGTTGAGCTCCCTCAGTCCAAACAAAGGCATCTGTCTTTTTGAGGGGCTTGTAGAGTTGCATCCCCCGTTTGCTGAGCCGGGAGATGAAGCAGCTCAAGGCATCTAGACAGCCGATGACCCTTTGTATGCCCTTGATGTTACGTATGGGGCCCATGTTGGAGATGGCCATGATCTTTTTGGGGTTGGCCTCGATGCCATGCTCGGACATGATGTATCCAAGTAGCTTCCCCTTTGGAACCCTGAAAACACATTTTTTGGGATTCAGCTTGATGTTGAACCTTTGGAGGTTCATGAATGTCATGGCCAAGTTTGCGATCAGGTCGCAAGCTTGAGCTATTTTGACCACTATGTCATCAACATAGACGACAATTGTTGGTTTCGACCGCTCAGCTTGATCAGGCTGGTCGAGCGGGTCAATTTGGTCAGCGAAGCATTGCTGCATGCACCTTTCGTAGGTGGCGCTAGCGTTCTTCAGGCCAAAAGGCATGGTCTTGTAGCAGTACAAACCATACAGGGTGATGAATGAGGTTGCAAGTTGATCATATTCTTTCATCGCGATTTGGTGATAGCCTGAGTAGGCATCCAAAAAGGAGAGGATCTTGCAACCCGAGGTGGAGTCGACTATCTGTTCTATGCACGGCAAAGGAAAGTGATCATTTGGACACGCTTTGTTGAGGCCAGTGTAATCAATGCACATTCTCCACTTCTCGGTCTTCTTTTTAACAAGAATAGGATTGGCAAGCCAGTCAAAGTGGAATACCTCTCTGATGAATCTAGCTGCCAGGAGTTTGGCGATCTCTTCGCCTATTGCCCTACGTTTCTCGTCGTCGAAGCGGCACAGGCGCTGCTTGGTGGGCTTCGAGCCTAGGATGAGGTGTAGTGTGTGCTTGGCAACCTCCCACGGTATGCCTAGCATGTTAGAAGGCTACCATGTGAAGACATCGTGATTGGCGTGCAGGAAGTCGACGAGCTCGCATTCCTATTTGGCTAGGAGCTGGGTCCCAATCCGCACCGTCTTGGTTGGGTCTTTGGGGTTGACACCCACCACCTTGGTTTCCTTGAGTGAGTGGAAGGCCATCGAGGAGGTCAGTTTGTTGTAGTCCGAGACTACTAGGGTTGATGACTCCTCGAGCCATGGGAGCTTGGACAAATTGATGACCGCGGTGGCGAGCTCGAAATGCTCACGGTCGCACGTGAAGGCGTGAGTCGGAGTCATGACACGGAGCTTTCCGGCTATTGAACGATGGCAGCTTTTACTAGAACCCAGAGGTTCTGGTAGACTACCCGCTCCTGGGGGTCAACAGGCTCGGGAACGCCACGTAGAAGCATTGCCATAGCAGCAATGTTCTAGCTAGCCCGAGCGAACTATGGGAGATCGTTCCCCTCATTCATGATGTCATGTTGGACTTGACGGGAGCGACCCTGGGCGCCACCTGTGGGGCCATGCGCATGGGGCACAATGGTCTATACTAAATGTGTTGATGCAGGCGGTGGCTGGTTCTGCTGCCATTGTCGTAATTCCTCTGCGTGCGCTTGCGTAGACATGAGGGCCGCCGCATGCGGGTCTAGAGGGGTGTAAGTCTACGTAGACTCCACAACCATTGGCGGCTATCCTAGAGCATCCACCATAGCGCACTCCTAGGATGGACAGTGGTGGGGTGCCACGTCGTCGATGCTGGAACCGTCGCTCTCACCCTCATCATCTGGGAGTTCATGGAAAGCGGTAGGAGCGTAGCCTGCCATTCCCACAAATTTGGATGTGAGGGGGATGGCACCGGCCCACATCCTTCGGAGCCCCCGAGCGTATGCATCCATGGAGGATGCGAGGCCATAGGGGAACCGATCATACAGTGTTTGTGGCTTGGGCGATACGGTCCCTTCGGATGGTCAGTGCGAGATAGTAAATAAAGAGTAAATAATAGTACGCATATTACTTACAGTGGGATTTGAGTAGAGAGTTTGCTCGAAATGAAGCGCAGATGCCGTGTTGTCGAAGTTGAGCGTCCCAGAGTCGATGGAGGGCACCCCTCCGATGGGTGCTGGAACGTGAGCCTCCTCACGGAGGTGTAGTACGTCGAGCTGGTCGGCGACAAAGTCTAGGCTTCCGAAGAGGAAGGCCTAGGATGGCTCAAAGACAGGTGGAACCCACATCCCAATGGGTGAGAGTGCGGGAAACTCTAGCGAGCCAAAGCGAGTCGTATTGCCCAAGCCCGCCATGGCAAGGGTGGTGGAAAAGTGGACCATCTGATGACCAAAAAGTGTTGAACGTATAGCGTCTTCCCCATGGACGGCGCCAACTGTCGGTACAGAAAGTGACCAACTAGTGAATATTTGTAGTTTAGCCGTACATTGTGATCGGAGATGGCCTAGCACTCCATGACATAGGGTTTATACTAGTTCAGGCAATGTGCCCTACGTCTAGTTTGAGTCGGTCGGTGACTTTATTCCTGAGCCTAGGTGCTTGAAGTCTACAGTGGGGTTACAAACGAGAAGGAGAAAGATGGGGTGTACGAGAGGTCCGGCCGGCTCTGGTCAGAAGGGCCAAGAGCGATAGGAGCTCTGCTATGAGCTAAGTATTCAAGCATGTGCTTGAGGTCCAAACCTGGTGGTTCTGTGGTTGTGAGCTAGTGAACTTGATCGATCTAATAAATCTGAAGGGACTGAGCTTGAATCAACTTAGGTTAACTTGGTCTATTAGGAGAGGGTGCATCCACTTTTATTGATGAAGGGGATGACCTTACAAGTGAGAGGGAGAGAGTACGAATGCTTCTAGCCTTGTTGCCCGCGTTGATGGGAATAGGATGATGGTAGGCGCCCACAACACTATTGGATGTCAGATGCACATGGGAGGTCCATTGTTTTGTTTGGGTATGGTAGATGTCGGTACCTGCATATACTGTTGATGCCCAGAGGCATGTGAGGAGTTTCACCATGTGCACTTGGTGCTATAAATCCTAGCGCCCACAATACTGTCGATGCCTAGAGGCACATGGGGGGAGCCTTATCGTATGGGAGTCAATGGCGCCCACAATACTATAGGGAAAATGTCAGCACCTACAACACTATGTGTGTCAGGGAGATTGCAAAGTACTATTCCTACAGGTGTTCTGGGTATGGTCCCTGGTATCGTGGTTTGATTTGTGCACCCTACCTAGCTTTCTCCATTTGTTCCCTGGTCCTTTCCAAGCAGGCGTCCCTGGTTGGTTGGTCCTAGTCGGCTCTGGTTGCACTAGTCGGAG